>NC_042970.1:53284552-53598105 GCF_901001165.1 Salmo trutta | reverse complement strand
GACACACCTACTTATTCAAGGGTTTTTCATTATTTTTACTATTATTCTATATTGTAGAATAATAGTGACAACAAAACTATGAAATAACACATATGGAATCATGTAGTAATAAAAAAAGTGTTTTAAAAAAAAGTAGCCACTCTTTGCACACTCTTGGCATTCTCTCAACCAGCTTCACCTTGAAATCTTTTCCAACAGTCTTGAAGGAGTTCCCACATATGTTGAGCACTTGTTGGCTGCTTTTCCTTCACTCTGCGGTCCAACTCATCCCAAACCATCTCAATTGGGTTGAGGTCGGTTGATTGTGGAGGCCAGGTCATCTAATGCAGCACTCCATCACTCTCCTTCTTGGTCAAATAGGCCTTATACAGCCTGGAGGTGTGTTGGGTCATTGTCCTGTTGAAAAACAAATTATAGTCCCACTGAACTCAAACCAGATGGAATGGTGTATCGCTGCAGAATGCTGTGGTAGCCATGGTGGTTAAGTGTGCCTTGAATTCTAAATAAATCACAGACAGTGTCACCAACAAAGCACCGTCACACCTCCTCCTCCATGCTTCATGGTGGGAACCACACATGCGGAGAACCAAAAAAAATGAAAATACTCAAATCTCAGATTTGGACAGATTTCCATTTCATGTCCATTGCTGGTGTTTCTTGGCCTAAGCAAGTCTCCTCTTCTTATTGCTGTCCTTTAGTAGTGGTTTCTTTTCAGCAATTTGACCATGAAGGGCTGATTCACAGAGTCTCTTCTGAACAGTTGATGTTGAGATGTGTCTGTTACTTGAACTCTGTGAAACATTTATTTCAGCTGCAATTTCTGAGGCTGGTAACTCTAATGAACTTATCCTCTGCAGCAGAGGTAACTCTGGGTCTTCCTTTCCTGTGGCGGTCCTCATGAGAGCCAATTTCATCATAGCGCATGACGGTTTTTGCGACTGCACTTGAAGAAACTTTCAAAGTTCTTGTTCAAGTCTTAAAGTAATGATGGAGTGTCATTTCTCTTTGCTTATTTGAGTTGTTCTTGCCATAATATGGACTTGGTCTTTTACCAAATAGGGCTAACTTCTGTATACCACCCCTACCTTGTCACAACACAACTGATTGACTCAATCGCATTACAAAGGAAAGAAATTCAACAAATTATCTTATACAAGACACACCTGTTAATTGAAATGCATTCCAGGTGACGCTGGTACCTCATGAAGCTGGTTGAGAGAATGCCAAGAGTGTGCAAAGCTGTCATCAAGGCAAAGGGTGGCTACTTTGAAAATTCTCAAAGAAAAAATATATTTTGATTTGTTAAATACTTTTTTGTTTACTACATGATTCCATATGTGTTATTTCGTTTTGATGTCTTCACTATTATTCTACAATGTAGAAAATAGTAAAAATAAAGAAAAACCCAGGAATGAGTAGGTGTGTGTAACGGTTGTCGTCGGGAATGGAGGACCAAAACGCAGCAGGAATGTGGATGCTCATCTTGTATTTAAAGGTGAACACCAAAATAACAAAAGAAGAACTCACGAACAACAAAACAGTCTTGTCAGGCTCACACACGCAAAACAAGAAACAATCTCCCACAAACACTAAACCAAACACATACCCATATATAGGACTCTCAATCAGAGGCAACGAGAAAACACCTGCCTCCAATTGAGAGTCCAACCCCAATAAACTAGACATAGAAATACAAAAGACTAGAGACCACATAGAAATACAAACATGGAACATTACCCAAAAACCCAGAAATAATAAATCAAACGCCCTACTAAATAAACCACCACCCCGAACCACATAAAACAAATACCCTCTGCCACGTCCTGACCAAACTACAATAACAAATAACCCTTATACTGGTCAGGACGTGACAGTGTGTCCAAAAATCTAGACTGGTACTGTACATAAAGGCTTAATGATGGTGACACAAATGTATTAACATTTAGGGAATTATCACTAACAGCTAAATCAAATAAACATTTAAACCATACATTTCCTTTTATTTTTAAATGTTTAAACAATACACATACATTAAGTTTTAAAAAGTCCAGCAATGCAATTACATTGAACATTACACCGGGCTGTGAACATTGTAGCTTGTTCTTGAGCTAGTGGACGATTGGTTCTTGCCTCTCTGCCTGCTGGAGGTACTGTATGTTGGTTCCACCTTAAAGTAACAACAAAGAAATTTAGAAGGTCTGTTAGGAAATGCCTTTGTTACATCATCTGGATAAGGGCATTTCTGTGCTTTGGGGAGATGGGAAACTCCATTTGATTCATATTATTATATTCCTCTTTAATTTACAAATCTGATAACATGACTATGAGATGTGGCTGAATCTAGGGGGATTTTGTGTTTAGCTGAGACTGCTATCTAGCAAAATGTTCTTTAGCTAGCTAGCTAGCAATTGCTGTGAAGTCACTGAAATTATTTAAAATAACGATTGAGGTAGCTATGTAATCGAACTCAACACTTAACTATTACAAACTAATTTAAATTTCAATGAATAAAGATTAACTTACTTTTTTTTGCTGTCAAGTGGCACCACAGGTGGGCAGTTGATTTGCAAACTCATCACATGTGCACTTACTGCTCTACAGAAACACAGCTAACCAAACAACAGTGAAGGGCATGCACACTGAATTAAAAGGCAACTACACTCAAAAAAGTTTGTTATATTTTTCCCAGACCTCAAACGTTGTCCCCTGATGTGGTTTAAGCATTGTTCTGAACACAGAATATCAAAGTGTGTGGAAACCAGCATTTTTGAAATCCATTTTTGAAATCCAAAACCTGGAAAAACTCAACCGAGAAAACGGAATTTGGGAAAACATCTTAAAGTATTTTATAAGGTCCTACCTATGTTTTTTATCTGTGCATGATTGTACTTTAGAGTGTGTATCATCCTGCAGCACAGCATTTTGTGGAAAGTTGAGGTCTGGTCCAATATTGGCTATGCAATGAAGAGGGAAAAAGGTTGAGCCATCCTAGAAATGTTTTACAGTAATATAATATAATATATACAATTTAGCAGACGCTTTTATCCACAGCGACTTACAGTCATGCATGCAAACATGTTTGCGTATGGGGTGGTCCCGGGAATATAAACCACTATCCTGGCATTGCAATGCTCTGCCAAGATGCATGACAAGTTTATAAATGCTTTGTGAAGCCTCACTTTAATGATTTATTAAGCAGTGCTTATGCCACCCTTTATAAAACACAGATTTATGTCATATTTTACATAGTGGGTTTTTTCACATTTGACATTGGTGGTAACAATGGTGCAAGAGAAGAAGGCTGACGTTTACGTGTCCCCAACGATTGTGTTTTTTGTTCATTTATTTGCATTGTTTGTAACTTATTTTTTTACTTATTTTGTACATAATGTTGCCGCTACCGTCTCTTGTGACCGAAAATAACTTCTGGACATCAGGATTGCAATTACTCACTACGGACTGGCAGAATCCTTTTTTTCCTTTAACGAGTCTGACAAGCCCGACGATGAATGATATACTACTTTCTCGGGAACAGGCCCAGATCCCTGTGATTTGCGTGAAGAGGAGGCAGAGAAAAAGGAGCCAGAGGGCAGGCTGCCTTCTGAGAATTCGTAGGCGAACGAATAAACCCCCACTTCCTTCCATTCTGCTCGCAAACGTGCAATCTTTGGAGAATAAAATCGATGACCTATGCGGAAGATTAAACTACCAACGGGACATTCAAAACGAATATCTTATGCTTCACGGAGTCGTGGCTGAACGACGACACTATCAGCTGGTTGGTTATACGCTGGACAAAACAGGGGCGTCTGTATTTTTTCTAAATAACAGCTGGTGCATGATATCTAAGGAAGTCTCGAGCTATTGCTCACCTGAGGTAGAGTATCTCATGATAAGCTGTAGACTACACTATCTACCAAGAGAGTTTTCATCTGTATTTTTCTTAACTGTTTACATACCACCACAGTCAGAGGCTGGCACTAGACAGCATTGAATGAGCTGTATTCCGCCATAAGCAAACAAGAAAACGCTCAGCCAGAGGCGGCACTCTTAGTAGTCGGGGCCTTTAATGCAGGGAAACTTAAATCTGTTTTACCAAATTTCTATCAGCATGTTAAATGTGCAACCAGAGGGGAAAAAAACTCTGGACCACCTTTACTCCACACACAGAGACGCATACAAAGCTCTCCCTCACCCTCCATTTGGCAAATCTGACCATAATTATATCCTCCTGATTCCTGCTTACAAGCAAAAATTAAAGCAGGAAGCACCAGTGACTAGATCAATAAAAAAGTGGTCAGATGAAGCAGATGCTAACCTACAGGACTTTTTTGCTAGCACAGACTGGAATATGTTCCGGGATTCCTCCGATGGCATTGAGGAGTACACCACATCAGTCATTGGCTTCATCATTAAGTGCATCGATGGCGTCGTCCCCACAGTGACCGTATGTACATACCCCAACCAAAAGCCATGGATTACAGGCAACATCCGCACAGAGCTAAAGGCTAGAGCTGCCACTTTCAAGCAGCGGGACTCTAACCCAGAAGCTTATAACAAATCCCGCTATGCCCTCTAACGAACCATGAAACAGGCAAAGCTTCAATACAGGACTAAGATCGAATCGTACTACACATGCTTTGATGCCCGTCGGATGTGACAGGGCTTGCAAACCATTACAGACTACAAAGGGGCGGCACGGTAGCCTAGTGGTTACCGAGCTGGGCTAGTAACCGAAAGGTTGCAAGTTCGAATTCTCGAGCTGACAAGGTACAGATCTGTTGTTCTGCCCCTGCCCCTTGTGGTCAATCCTCAAGAGGCGGGTGGACAAACAAAACCCCACAAATTCTGACAAACTCCAAGCATTGATTATGCAAGAATGGGCTGCCATCAGTCAGGATGTGACCCAGAAGTTAATTGACAGCATGCCAGGGCGGATTGCAGAGGTCTTGAAAAAGAAGGGTCAACAGTGCAAATATCAACTCTTTGCATCAACTTCATGTAATTGTCAATAAAAGCCTTTGACACTTATGAAATGCTTGTAATTATACTTCAGTATTCCATAGTAACATCTGACAAAAATATCTAGACACTGAAGCAGCAAACTTTGTGGAAATTAATATTTGTGTCATTCTCAAAACGTTTGTGTACGACTGTACTGCGAGCATGCGCTGACCAACTGTCAAGTGTCTTCACTGACATTTTCAACCTCTCCCTGTCCAAGTCTGTAATACCACATGTTTTAACCCTTGTGTTGTTTTATGGGTCAAAAATGACCCGCCACAATGTTTAACAGCAGAGAAAACCCCTAAATGATCTTTGTTCGACTTTAAATTTGATGATTTTTCCTAGAGTGATTCCAGCATCAGAAAAAGTGAAACATAGCCTTTGTTCATGTTTCCATGAAAGCTGTACATCACCAGGGTACAAAGATTGTCTTTGGGTCATTTTTGACCCGGCAGTTATAAAATAATTTACACACCACAAAAACCATTAGATTATGTGTGCTACTGATTGAACTCAGACAAAACTAAAATTGTCTTGTGCATGTGACGCATCTCCCCTCCACGACCCCACACATGACTCAAGTTCACAGACAAAATAAATAACATTTCAGACAAAATAAACAAAATTTCAGACAAAATAAACATTTCTTGAAAGCATTGTTTACTAATGGGGAATGCAGTCAGGGGCTATAAAGGTGCTGCAGATGACAGTCCCCCCAGTTATCTCTTTGCTGAAGCCATACGTGCACGTTTCAGTGCCCAACAGGTCATAGATCAGATTTTTTCAGATGTCCAGGATGAACTAGAGAACAATGATTTAGAAGAGGAAGAGGTATCTGAAGAAGAAGATGTGGAAGAATACAACCCAGAGCACGATGCATCATCTTCAGATGAAGAAGAAATCCCCCAAGCTGAAAGAGAGACATTTGTCAAAGAACAGCAAAATAACATGGTCCTTGTCACCATATGACAACCTGGGCAGGATGACAGCACAGAATGTCATAAGGATGACCCCAGGGCCCACAAGATATGCAGTTTCCCATGCCCAGGACATCGCCTCAACATTCCACATGTTCATCACACCGGCCATCAAAAAAATGACAAATTTGGAGGGTTTCCATAAATATGGAAACAACTGGAAAAGGATGGATGAGATTGACCTACATAGGGCTGCTAATCTTAGCTGGTGTGTATAGGTCCCGAGGTGAGGCTACATGTTGTCTCTGGAATTCAGAGAGTGGAAGGGCGATTTTCCGTGCCATGATGCCACTGAAAGTCTTTTACACTTTCTCAAGAATGCTAAGATTTGATAACCGTGAGTGTTAAGACTACACAAGGGTTAAGCAGACCACCATAGTGCCTGTGCCCAAGAACATTAAGGTAACCTGCCTAAATGACTACCGACCCGTAGCACTGACGTCTGTAGCCATGAAAAGCTTTGAAAAGCTGGTCGTGGCTCACATCAACACCATTATCCCAGAAAACCTAGACCCACTCCAATTTGCATACCGCCCACTCTATTGCACTCCACACTGTCCTTTCCCACCTGGACAAAAGGAACACCTATGTGAGAATGCTATTCATTGACTACAGCTCAGCGTTCAACACAGTGCCCTCAAAGTTCATCAATAAGCTAAGGACCCTGGGACTAAACACCTCCCTCTGCAGCTGGATCCTGGACTTCCTGACGGGCTGCCCCCAGGTGGTAAGGGTAGGTAACAACACATCCGCCACGCTGATCCTCAACACGGGGGCCCCTCAGGGCTGGGTGCTCAGCCCCCTCCTGTATTCCCTGTTCACTCATGACTGCATGGTCAGGCACGACTCCAACACCATCATTAAGTTTGCCGATGACACAACAGTGGTAGGCCTGATCACCGACGATGACAAGACAGCCTATAGGGAGAAGGTCAGAGACCTGGCCGTGTGGTGCCAGGACAACAACCTCTCCCTCAACGTGATCAAGACAAAGGAGATGATTGTGGACTACATCAACCGGGCTGCAGTGGAGCAGGTTGAGAGCTTCAAGTTCCTTGGTGTCCACATCCCCAACAAACTAACATGGTCCAAGCACACCAAGACAATTGTGAAGAGGGCACGACAAAACCTTTTCCTCCTCAGGAGACTGAAAAGATTTGGCATGGGTCCTCAGATCCTCAAAATGTTCTACAGCAGCACCATCGAGAGCATCCTGACTGGTTGCATCACTGTCTGGAATGGCAACTGCTCGGCCTCCGACCGCAAGGCACTACAGAGGGTAGTGCGAACGGCCCAGTACATCACTGGGGCCAAGCTTCCTGCCATCCAGGACCTCTATACCAGGCATTGTCAGGAAGGCCCTAAAAATTGTCAAAGACTCCAGCCACCCTAGTCATAGACTGTTCTCTCTGGTACCGCACGGCAAGCGGTACCGAAGCGCCAAGTCTCGGTCCAAGAGGCTTCTAAACAGCTTCTACCCCCAAGCCATAAGACTCCTGAACATCTAATCAAATGGCTACCCGCTGCTACTCTCTGTTGTTATCATCTATGCATAGTCACTTTAATAACTCTACCGACATGTACATATTACCTCAACGAACTGGATCCTCGGCACATTGACTCTGTACCGGTATCCCCTGTGTATAGTCTCGCTATTGTTATTTTACTGCTGCTCTTTAATTACTTGTTACTTTTATTTGTTATTCTTATCCGTATGTTTTTAAACTGCATTGTTGGTTAGGGGCTCGTAAGTTAGCATTTCCCTGTAAGGTCTACACCTGTTGTATTCGGCGCATGCGACTAATACAATTTGATTTGATTTGATTATGTTCACACAGTTATCCCACATTTATGAACCCTTTATAGAGCATGACATAGGGTTATAGATGATTTGTGATACATTCATGTAATGTTTATGAAGGCTTTATGAAGGATTTATGAAGCCTTTATAAGCTGCATGTTATTTAAAGCAGGACCGCGATAAGTATAATTTTTGTCTTTATCTGTTGTCTAGTACTTGTCTTTTTGCCCAGCTAGGGCCATCTACTTTAAGTGCTGCCTGTCTTCCCAGTAGCCTACTTGGTGTGTGAACTGCTGACTGCTCATAACTTGCAGATGATTGTTGACACATCAACAACGATCAAGGGGCAGGGCAATTTGTGACTTGTTTTAGTAATCAGTGGCTGTATTGGAGGGGGAGTGGTTTCACCTCTGGAAAGTATTTAGACCCCTTGACTTTTTCCACATTTTGTTAGGTTACAGCCTTATTTGAAAATGTATTCACATTTTTCCCCCTCATCAATCTACACACAATACCCAATACTGACGAAGCAAAACCTGTTTTTCAGACATTCTCGCTAATTATATCACATTTACTTCAGTATTCAGACACCCCCCCCATTTAAAAAAGATTCCTGAACCAACAATTCACTCTACATTTTGCGTCAATATGTAACGTCAGTATGTAAGGCTATGATTTACTATAGTAACATCTGAGAATGGTTTTTATTTGGTTAAAAGCTCATAAGCAGCTTATAAGCGAGTAATTGGTGCCTTATAGACATACAACATGTTTCCAAATAAACAGAAAATGTATGTAAGCCACATTACTGTCTCTCTCGCTTTTTGCCATGGCTGAAGGCTTTGTTTCTGTTATGTAGGTTCTTTCTGATGTGCTACATGTTTGTAAACCTGGCCTGTGCCTTGCAAACTCTCCTGAGGACGCCTAACTGGAGGCCACGCTTCAAGTTCTATCACTGGTGAGTCCCACAAAATCCCATCAAAGGAACGCATCCTGAGAGATGATACAAGGACCTTGAATGTGTGTGTGTGTGTGTGTGTGTGTGTGTGCACGCACGTCTCACCTCCAATTCTTGGTGTGCGCCCTTCGTCCAGCAGCATCAAACTGTATCGGGCGGTGCTGAGAGAAATGTTTCTCTCAGTGCTGACTGATATGCTCTGATGAGGCTGAAGGAGGAGCCAGGGCACACCAAGAATTGGAGATGAGACGTGCGCACACACATACACACTCATATACATGCGTGCGTGTGTTTTTATACTGTTTAATGTACATGTATGTCTGCATGTGTATGTGTATGTGCATTCTGTACATGTGTGTATCTAATCATTTCTCTGTTTGTGTCTCTTTACAGGGCCCTGTCCTTCCTGGGCATGAGTCTGTGTCTATCGCTCATGTTCATCTGTTCCTGGTTCTATGCCATTGTTGCCATGGTGATCGCTGGCAGTATCTACAAGTATATTGAGTTCCATGGGTGAGTGTAGCGCAACCCCTGAGACAGATTGGATTTGCTGGCTGTCTGTTTGAGTGTGTTTGTGGTGTCTGTGTATTCGGGGAGGGGGGGGTTAAAAATCCTATCAACCATCCTTCAGTCAAGCCAGTTAAAGGGGAAATGTTTCGATTGGGGTTTCCATTGTTTGGACAGTTTAGTGTTATGGCTTGCTGTGCTGAGACAATGGCTTGGGTTGCAATTACATGACTTGATGGTAAAGCTGGTTGAGCTTGGCTAACAACGACTTAGCATTCTGTCTGTAGGAAGAGATGCTATAAAGCAGACTTTTGCAGCAATTTCTGATTTTTAAACAACTTTTTAAGCTGCGATTTTTTAAATACCCATGCTCACACAATTCTTATGGCTTACTAAACCGATAGACTACCAGACGGTGAAAATAGGTTAGACATTTAGATGTGTTAGAAGCCTGTGCAGTTGATTGAATAATAATGTTACAATATCGTCATTTTAATTTGTAATAGACATGTAATAACACATAGGCCTAGTTATTAGGCTTTTAATGGTGTAATAACTATGTAATACCATTAGTTGTGACATGATTGAATGATATAACCCTGGTGTTTGATTGTGTGACAGGGCGGAGAAAGAGTGGGGTGATGGGATACGAGGCATTTCTCTCAGCGCCGCCCGATATGCTCTGATGAGGCTGGACGAGGGGCCGGCGCACACCAAAAACTGGAGGTGAGACGTGCACACACAGACACACACAAACACACACACAGTGTACCAGACCTGGGTTCAAATCAGGGGTTCGAACCGGTTCAAGAAACAGAACTGAAAAATAAAAAAGAATTACCTTTTCAGAGGAACGGAACCAGATCCGGGAATGAAAGTGATCTCTAGTGTTTCGGAACATAACAGTTATTTTAAGATTTGGATGTTAATGTTAATTTTAGTTCCACAAATATTCGTAATGTCTAGTATATAATTTTGTAATTCAATGAAGTTATAATGCTAGTAAAAGCCTAAACACATTCCAATTCACATCATGCCATGATGTTCAGTGCCTTAAACCAAGCCCCTTCCATGTCCACCCCTCTCTCTTGCTCTCTACCCGTGAAATTTCAGTCACATCTCGCTCCTGCACTTAGTTGACCATTTTATCCGTTCCACAGTAAGCTGCTCTAGCGGCGCTAATTGGGGGAGTATTTCATGCTGAAAACCTTATATTAAACAACAATGGTATTCGCTAAGTTGATGGTTTATACACTGAGTGTATGAAATATTAGGAACACCAGCTCTGAAGTACTCAAAAGGGCCACTAGATGTCTTGTGATAGATTACATAAAATCCTTGAAAGATACCAAAATTCTAGTCATTTACTGGCAAACTTCGAAAGTTTCCTGTAGTATACCCTTCCTTTCCAACCCTAGATCCAACTCCTGGTTCAAATTCTTGTGTATTTCAGTATCTGGTATTTAAAATACTTTTTGCTGTGTATTTAATTATTTCCAAAACAAATACTTGTATTTTGTATTTTGTATTTTGTATTTGAATTGTTATAATTATAAAATGAAATACTTTCCTGGAAGACTTTTTGAAACTAAAAATATTTCAAATAGCCTCAAATACTTTACATCCCATATCTTCCACCAACTACTGATCCTTTGAAATTCTGGAAGACACAAATAACCAACACTGAGCAGAGTTGCTGCTGAGTACCTGCATGTCCCAGCATCCTCTGCAGCTGTAGAGCGGCTTTTCAGCATTGAAGGGCTTATCTTCAGACCAGATCACTGCACAAACCCTGGTGTTTTTGAAATGTAACACGTCATCTTGTCCTCTTTCATGGGCTGTATTGTTACGTTGTCTAATGATTGGAGACAGGCGCAGGAATACGAAATAGTTTTTACAAAATTTCTCCACCCAAACAAAAGAGCGAGGTGTAAACCTCTAAATAATACATGGGATGAGACCTGTAAAACAAGTGCACAAAACACGAGGCATGGAAGCCGATGCAATAGCACAGGTACTCGCAGAACCAACAGACATGGCAACAATAACCGACAAGGACAATGAGGAACAGAGGGCACATATATACCCTAATCAGGGGGAATGGGAACCAGGTGTGCGTAATGTTACAAGACAGTCCGGGGTTGGTGGTAATGAATCCAGTTCAGTGACACCTAGAAGGCTGGTGACGTAAACCTCCGGAGCTGGTGAACGGAATGAGCAGCAGTACCGGGGGATCCGTGATAGTACACCCCCTGACGCGCTGCACAAACAGCGGGACGACACCGGCCTCGGGGATGACCACAGGGACACGGTGCGGGTCAGTCCGAGCACCGACAGTGAAAATCCCTGGTCAACGAAGCGTCCAGGATGTCCACCGCAGGAACCCAGCACCGATCCTCTGGGCCGTACCCATCTCAGTCGATGAGGTACTGGAGATGCCCCGCCCGATGCTTCAAATCCAGGACTTCACGGACCAAGTACGCCGGACCTCCCTCGATGTCCAGAGGAGGAGGCGGGGCATCACTGGGTCCAGCCTCAGTGAGGGGACCAGGTACCACTGGCCTGAGGAGAGACAAATGAAAAGTCGGGTTAATGCGGTAATCAGCAGGGAGTTGTAAACGGTACTTTACCTCATTAACCCTCCGCAGGACTTTAAACGTCCCCACAAACCGCGGGCTCAGCTTCCAGCAGGGCAGGTGGCGGGTGGAGAGCCAGACCCGGTCACCTGGAGAGA
This sequence comes from Salmo trutta, assembly GCF_901001165.1. Taxonomy (NCBI): domain Eukaryota; kingdom Metazoa; phylum Chordata; class Actinopteri; order Salmoniformes; family Salmonidae; genus Salmo; species Salmo trutta. The sequence goes on along the minus strand of NC_042970.1, from coordinate 53,586,121 downwards.
AGACAGGCACCTCACTGTGGTGGCGGTCGGCCTGTTCCTTGTGCTGATGCACGGCCCGCTGGAGACGAGTGTGTGCAGCATTCCAGGTCTCCTCAGTGTGCTGAAACCACTCGTCCACCACAGGGGCCTCGGTCTGGCTCGGATGCCAAAGTGCCAGGGCCGGCTGATACCCCAACACTCACTGGAAAGGAGTGAGGTTAGTGGAGGAGTGGCGGAGGGAATTCTGCGCGTACTCAGCTCAATGTAGAAAATCCGCCCACTCCCCCAGCCGGTCCTGACAGTAACACCTCAGGAACCTGCCCACTTCCACTTCCTGACCCTCTCCACCTGTCCATTAGCTTGAGGATGGTACCCAGTGTGAGGCTGACCGTGACCCCCAAGCGTTCCATGAACGATTTCCATATGCGTGAGGTGAACTGAGGGTCACGATATGACACAATGTCCTCTGGGATCCCGTAGTGCCGGAAGACGTGCGTTAAAAGAGCCTCCACGATTTGCATGGCTGATGGGAGCCCATGCAGAGGAAGGAGGCGACAAGCTTTGGAAAACTGGTTCCCCTGGGAGGGGGGAAGGTCATTGACAAAGTCCACCGAGAGGTGAGACCAGGACAAGTACATAAGAGTGTCTAGTTTGAGAAACAGACGCCTCACAAGTCCTCAGCTGGCAGCTTCATTAAATAGTACCCGCAAAACACCAGTCTCAACGTCAACAGTGAAGAGGCGACTCAGGGATGCTGGCCTTCACAATACTTCGATTGTGAAAGGAGTAGCACACATCGTTGTACGAGATCTTCAGTTTCTTGGAAATTTCTCCCATGGAATAGCTTTCATTTCTCAGAACAAGAATAGACTGACCAGTTTCAGAAGCAAGTCTTTGTTTCTGGCCATTTTGAGCCTGTAATTGAACACACAAATGCTGATTCTCCAGATACTCAACTATTCTAAAGAAGGCCAGTTTTATTGCTTATTTAACCTTTCTGGCGCAGGCGTTCTGCTAGCAACCCAGCTCGACAACATCTGGTGAAATTGCAGAGTGCGAAATTCAAATTACAGAAATAGAAATATTTAACATTCATGAAAATACAAGTGTCACACATCAAAATAAAGCTTAACTTCTTGTTAATCCAGCCGCTGTGTCAGATTTCAAAAAGGCTTTACGGCGAAAGCACACCATGCAATTATCTGAGGACAGCGCCCCGCATACAAAAGCATGAAAAACGTTTTTCAACCAGGCAGGTGCGCCACGAAAGTCAGAAATAGCGATATAATAAATGCCTTACCTTTGAAGATCTTCTTCTGTTGGCACTCCAAAAGGTCCCAGCTACATCACAAATGGTCCTTTTGTTCGATAAAGTCCTTATTTATTTCCCAAAAAATTCACTTTAGCTGGCACGCTTTATTCGATAATCCACCGGTTTCCCTCCTTCAAAATGCATACAAAATTAATCCCAAACGTTACCAATAAACTTCTCCAAACAACGTTTATAATCAAACCTCAGATACCCTAATACATAAATAAATGATACAATTTAAGACGGAGAATCGTTATTGTCTTTACCGGAGTAAACAACAAAGAACGCGTTCTCATCCACGGGCATGAAAACACTAAAGCCAAAATGAGAGCCACTTTGAAAAACTACAAATTCTAGCTACTTTTTCCAAAAACAAGCCTGAAGCTCTTTCTAAAGACTGCTGACATCTAGTGGAAGCCCTAGGAACTGCAATCTGGGAGGATTTCGCCTCATAATAAACATGACAGCCATTGGAAACAGTGGTAGGCTGAAAATATTTCTTTTTTGGATGGTTTGTCCTTGTGTTTTCACCTGCCATATCAGTTCTGTTATACTCACAGACATTATTTTAACAGTTTTAGAAACTTTAGAGTGTTTTCTATCCAAATCAACCAAGTATATGCATATTCTAGCTTCTGGGCCTGAATAACAGGCAGTTTACTTTGGGCACGCTTTTCATCCAGACGTCAAAATACTGCCCCCTAGCCCAAAGAGGTTTTAATCAGGACAACAGTTTTCAGCTGTGCTAACATAATTGCAAAATGGTTTTCTAGTGATCAATTAGCCTTTTAAAGTGATAAACTTGGATTAGCTAACACAACGTGCCATTGGAACACAGGAGTGATGATTGCTGATAATGAGCCTCTGTACGCCTATGTAGATATTCCATAAAAAATCCGCTGTTTCCAGCTACAATAGTCATTTACAACATTAACAATGTCTACACTGTATTTCTGATCAATTTTATGTTATTTTATTGGGGAAAAATGTTGCTTTACTTTTTTTTAAAAAGGACATTTCTAATTGACCCCAAACCTTTGAACGGTAGTGTACATTCATAACTATTTTCAAAAACATACCAAATAACAATACATACTAAATTACAATATTTATTTGAGCTACTGTCATGGTACAGACAATAATAATTTTACAGACATACTCGTGATAACCTCAGTGCACTCTTCCTTGCTTTTTTCTCTCTTTATTTCACTTGTTCTCTACCTTTCTCACCTCTACTCTACTCTTACTTCCTCTCTTCTCTTTGTCACCTTACTCTCCCTTTCAGTCTTTCAAATCTCTGTGCTACACTTTAAATTCAACTCAAAATTCAACTCTGGAATGACAGAAGTATACATTTTGGTTTTGCCAAAGCAACTCGTTGAAACCCTTTCTCCTATTATTCCTTCCTTCCTTCCTTCCTTCTGCGTCTCACTCAAGGCCTCAGCTGCTGGTGTTGGTCAGTACGGATGTGGAGCAGAATGTGGAGCAGCCTCGTCTGCTCTCGCTGACCAATCAGCTGAAAGCGGGCAAAGGGCTGACCATTGTGGGCACTGCCTTGGCAGGCACCTACCTGGAGAACCACCCCCAGGCCCAGCGGGCAGAGCAGGTTAGATACAGTTGAAGTCAGAAGTTTACATACACCTTAGCCAAATACATTTAAACTCAGTTTTTCACAATTCCTGACATTTAATCCTAGTAAAAATACCCTGTCTTAGGTCAGTTAGGATCACCACTTTATTTTAAGGATGTGAAATGTCAGAATAATAGTAGAGAGAATGATTTATTTCAGCTTTTATTTCTTTCATCACATTCCCAGTGGGTCAGAAGTTTACATACACTCAATTAGTATTTTATAGAATTGCCCTTAAAATGTTTACCTTAGGTTAAACGTTTTGGCTAGCCTTCCACAAGCTTCCCACAATAGAGTTGGGTGAATTTTGTCCCATTCCTCCTGACAGAGCTGCTGTAACTGAGTCAGGTTTGTAGGCTTCCTTACTCGCACACACTTTTTCAGTTCTGCCCACAAATTTTCTCTAGGATTGAGGTCAGGTCTTTGTGATGGCCACTCCAATACCTTGACTTTGTTGTCCTTAAGCCATTTTGCCACAACTTTGGAAGTATGCTTGGGGTCATTGTCATTTGGAAGACCCATTTGCGACCAAGCTTTAACTTCCTGACTGATGTCTTGAGATGTTGTTTCAATATATCCACATAATGTTCCTCCCTCATGATGTCATCTATTTTGTGAAATGCACCAGTCCCTCCTGCAGCAAAGCACCCCCACAACATGATGCTGCCACCCCCGTGCTTCACAGTTGGGATGGAGTTCTTCAGCTTGCAAGCCTTCCCCCTTTTCCTCCAAATGTAACAATGGTCATGATGGCCAAACAGTTCTATTTTTGTTTCATCAGACCAGAGGACATTTCTCCAAAAAGTACAATCTTTGTCCCCATGTGCAGTTGCAAACCGTAGTCTGGCTTTTTATGGCGGTTTTGAACCAGTGGCTTCTTCCCTGCTGAGCGGCCTTTCAGGTTATGTCAATATAGGACTCGTTTTACTGTGGATATAGATACTTTGTACCTGTTTCCTCCAGCATCTTCACAAGGTCCTTTGCTGTTGTTCTGGGATTGATTTGCACTTTTCACACCAAAGTACGTTCACCTCTAGGAGACAGAACGTGTCTTCTGCCTGAGCGGTATGACTGCTGCGTGGTCCCATGGTGTTTATACTTGCGTACTATTGTTTGTACAGATGAACGTGGTACCTTCAGGAGTTTGGAAATTGCTCCCAAGGATGAACCAGACGTGTGGAGGTCTACAATTTGTTTTCTGAGGTCTTGGCTGATTTCTTTTGATTTTCCCATGATGTCAAGCAAAGAGGCATTGAGTTTGAAATATATTCACAAGTACACCTCCAATTGACTCAAATGATGTCAATTAGCCTATCAGAAGCTTCTATGGCCATGACATCATTTTCTGGAATTTTCCAAGCTGTTTAAAGGCACAGTCAATTTAGTGTATGTGAACTTCTGACCCACTGGAATTGTGATACAGTGAATTATAAGTGAAATAATCTGTCTGTAAACAATTGTTGAAAAAAATTACTTGTGTCATGCACAAAGTAGATGTCCTAACCGACTTGCCAAAACTATAGTTTGTAACAAGAAATTTGTGGAGTGGTTGAAAAACGAGTTTTAATGACTCCAACCTAAGTGTATGTAAACTTCTGACTTCAACTGTACCAGGCAGATCTCATGACATCCCACTGCATATCACACAAACAGCACTACTCTCCGATCTGGACTGATTTAGACTTGATCCTGTGACTCTGTTTGAATATTCACACTAGCGTAGCACCTAAAATTAAGTTGTACGTAAAATCAGTGTCACCACGGTCCATTTCACCCTTCAACTGCTGGGCAAGTTGTTGACCCTTACTGCCCTCTGTGGCTTAGTTGGTTCCCTTACACTGCTCTCACTCTCTTTCATCCCCTCTCCTCTCTACTATCCCTCCCCCTCTCCCTCCCTCTCTCCTCTGCCCTTCATTCTCTCTCTCACCCCCTCATCCCCTCCAGTCTCTGCGTAAGCTGATGGAGACAGAGAAGGTGAAGGGCTTCTGCCAGGTCACCATCTCGTCCAACATGCGTGACGCCACCTCCCACCTGCTCCAGGCCAGTGGGCTGGGCGGTCTCATGCACAACACGGTGCTGGTCAGCTGGCCGCGCAACTGGAAGCAGGCTGACGACCACCAGACCTGGAGGGACTTCATCGGTGGGTCACAAAGGGGGTCAAGGGTGGATGGTCAAGTAGGATGGGGGGGGGGGGAGTAGGAAAAACAAGCACGTTATTTATCTAGGTTATTACTGTCTTATTACCATGTCACCTTTCTAAGTAAATTCTGGTCATTTTTGCACCATACACTGAATCAGATCTGTCGGTTGAACTTTAAATCAGGATCTTTGGGGGAGGTTGTAGACATATCATTAAAGATAATGCTTATGTTTTTTTTTGTACACAACATTATCACTTTAATCCATATTGTACCTATACTGGATGTTACATGAACTATCAGATCTTCACAAGATCTTCCATAAAGGTTACTGAGTGATCATCAGACTCATATTAGATTAAATCCCCCCTCTTCCCTCTCTGTCCTGTCCTGCAGAGCTGGTTAGGGAGACCACGGCCGCTCACCTAGCCCTGCTGGTGCCCAAGAACATCGCTGCCTTCCCGTCCAATGGAGAGCGCTTCTCAGAGGGCCACATTGACGTGTGGTGGATTGTCCATGATGGAGGCATGCTGATGCTGCTGCCTTTCCTTCTGCGCCAGCACAAGGTAGGCTGCCTACCACACGCCCTCCCTGAGACATTGGGTCGCATTGCATTGGCCATGTTTAATATAGACATTATTAAACTTTATTTATAAACTCGGTGGTTCGAGCCCTGAATGCTGATTGGCTGACAGCCGTGGCACAACAAACCGTATATATTTATTTTTACTGTTCTAATTACGTTTGTAACCAGTTTATAATAGCAATAAGGCACCTCGGGGGTTTGTGATATACGACCAATTTACCTTGGCTAAGGGCTGTGTCCAGGCACTCCACGTTGTGTCGTACATAAGAACAGCCCTGAGCCGTGGTATATTGTCCATATTCCACACCCCTCGGGCCTTATTGCTTAAATATATAGCTAGTCATGCACTCAGTTTTATAGTAAAGTGCAATGTGCATTTAAAAAAACCATAGTGCAGGGCATTCGTACAATCAGTGTGTTAACTAATCAATGCGCATGCTATGGCAGTTTCTATACATCACCATGAAAGTTCCAACCAGATTACTGTATTTTTTTAAATATTTTTTTAACTAGGCAAGTCAGTTAAGAACAAATTCTTATTTACAATGACGGCCTACTCCGGCCAAACCCGGACGACGCTGGGCCAATTGTGCGCCGCCCTATGGGACTCCCAATCGCGGCCGGTTGTGATACAGCCTTGATTCAAACCAGGAACTGCAGTGACACCTCTTGCACTGAGATGCAGTGTCTTAGACCGCTGCGCCACTCGGAAGCCCAACCTGTATAACAGGTTATAGATGAGTGAGTTACAATGGTCTTTCCTACCGACAGGTGTGGAGGAAGTGCGGATTACTGCATGACACGTTATAGATGAGCAGGTGCCACTGGTCTTTTCTACTAACAGGTGTGGAGGAAGTGCAGGATGCGCATCTTCACTGTGGCCCAGATGGACGACAACAGCATCCAGATGAAGAAAGACCTGACCACCTTCCTGTACCACCTGCGTATCGATGCCGAGGTTGAAGTGGTGGAAATGGTAAGACTCCATGTCTGTCTATGATCGTTTCAGATGTGATTAAATATACACAATGGGAGTTTCCTTGTCAGTTGTTTACTCCAAATGTAGTCTTGAATGTTGGCTGTATGGATCATATTACATAGTTGATATAATATGAATCATCATTATATTATGTATGAAAGTGTGTTAGCTGTCTCCCATGTCCCTTGCAGTGCTGCTGTCTATCCAATAGACTGATGACACCAAACACAAAGTTGTCCATATGACATCCATAGGACACCTGGTGTATCTGTCCATCCTCAATACACTAACCCAGGCCTTCTCCTCTCTCAGCATGACAGCGACATCTCAGCCTACACCTATGAGAAGACCCTGGTAATGGAACAGCGATCGCAGATCCTCAAACAGATCAACCTGACCAAGACGGAGCGAGAGAGAGAGGTAGGGTTGCAAAGTTACCGGTAATTTACCAAAGTTACTGGAATTGTTGGTCATCTATGGCAATCTATAGTAACTTTGGTAATTTAAAACTGTATTCATATATAGTATTCATTTTTTATATCTGTGTCCACATAGTCCATGAGTTTGTAGTGGATAGACCATATGGTTCATGAGAAAAAAGACAAATTAATGAAAAAAGTATCTAATCAACAATTGCATTATTTTCTATAAACTCTGCAACACTGCAAACAATTGACTTTTTTCACAACTACCACCAGTTTGGCAACAAATCATTTACAACAAAGAGTATATATATATATATATATATATATATATATATATATATATATATATATATAATAATCTTCTTTGATTATTTTACATATGATAAGGCCATACAGAGGGGCAGAGACAATTACAGACACCTGTGATAATCTGAAGCACTGAAAAGGGCCACTAGATATCTTGTGATAAACAACATAAAATCCTTGAAAGTTACCAAAATTCTGGTAGTATACTTGTAATATACCGTCCCTTTGCAACCCTAGAAAGAGGTACCGCTTTACACAGAATTACTAGAATGGACTAAGCCTTTTATTTTATTTTTTACATTTAGGCCAGATAAAATTGATTCACTGTTTAACGGATTTTCCCCCAAGAAAAGTGAGGCGAGCGAGCGATTTAAAAAATAAATAAATAAATAGGTGGATAAGGAATAACAGTACTTTACCACATTGTCCTAGGCTATATGGACATGAACAATAGCCAAATAATTCAATTTCTGACTGATTTTCATTAATACACAAATTAACATTGATGAACATTATTCACATAGAATATTGCAGCTCTTTGTCTTCTTTCCGCAGATCCAGAGCATCACAGATTCATCCCGCGGATCCATCCGGCGTAAGAACCCGGCAGCTGCAACCACCCAGATGAGTGTGACCGAGGAACAGCCCGGTGGGAGCAGCAAGGAGGAGGAGAAACCCGAGGAGGAGGTTGGTACTGGTACTGTCCGGTCGACTGAGCCACATTCACTCTAACCAGGGTGTATAATTAAGAATTAATGCTATGAGGCCAGCGCTGGCAAAGACTTGAAAGCAGAGTAGTCAATTGACTTGTGAGGGGTTGTGATGTGATTGTGAACTACTGGTGTATAAACATTAGGAGATTAGTGGTTTTGACCCTGGGGTGGTGGTTTTTCAGACTTCCTTAATTTTTTATGCTGTGAGGATAATTGCAGTCAGCATAGTCAAGGAATGGTTAGGAATGATTAAAGGACTGGGGTTGTGAACCACTGGTGTTGACATTGGGAGGTCAGTGGTTTTTACCTTTAGGTAGTGGTTTTTCAGGTTTCCAACTCGTTCTACAGGTGGGTGGGGTTTTATGCTTTGAGGACAGTTGCAGTCAGGCACAGTCCAGGAAATAATGTTTAAGGGGCTGGGGTTGTGAACCACTGGTGTTGACATTAAGAGGTCAGTGACCCTGAGGTAGGGTTTTTTTACACTTCCAACTCGCTTTACAGTGGGTTTTTTATGTTTCTTTTTTTGAGGTCAGGCACAGTCAGGGAATGGTTAAGGGATAAGGGAAGACTCACACAGGCTCTCGACTGGTAAGGGTGTTTCTTGCATTGGATACCAGGATTTTTTTAATTGAACCTTTATTTTAACAGGGAGTCATACTGAGAGCAACGTTTATTTACAGATGAGCCCTGAATTCCATAAAATACAGAAAATACACACCAAAATATAAATCCAAAATGTAAGCAGAAAGAAAAGCACAGTCATAAAAAACAAACACATTCATCAGTAATAAGGGCCTCAATCAGCTTTCTGAATTGCCCTAGAGGCACCAGAATAAAATGTAAGAACATTTTGAAGATTGTTCCACAAATAAGGGGCAAGAAAATTAAAAGCTCAGGAGAGACCAAAGGAATTTCCAGTCAGCCAACTCTGAGACTGGGTCTGCTAACTCTTATGTCTAAAGATTAGTAATGATGATACAGTTGAAGTCGGAAGTTTACATACACTTAGGTTGGAGTTATTAAAACTTGTTTTTCAACCACTCCACAAATTTCTTGTTACAAACTATAGTTTTGGCAAGTCGGTTAGGACATCTACTTTGTGCATGACACAAGTAATTTTTCCAAAAATTGTTTACAGACAGATTATTTTACTTATAAGTCACTGTATCACAATTAGAGTGGGTCAGAAGTTTACATACACTAAGTTGACTGTGCCTTTAAACAGCTTGGACAATTCCAGAAAATGATGGGAAGGCTTTAGAAGCTTCTGATTGGCTAATTGACATCATTTGAGTCAATTGGAGGTGTACCTGTGGATGTATTTCAAGGCCTACCTTCAAACTCAGTGCCTTTTTGCTTGACATCATGGGAAAATCAAAAGAAATCAGTCAAGACCTCAGAAAAAGAATTGTAGACCACTACAGAGTTGGTTTTCCTTGCTTTGGCCCAGGCCTGATTTCTCATCTGAATGAGCTCAGATAACTCAAAAGAAAACAAAGAGTTCTATCTATCTTTAACTCTGAAGGGGCATATTTATCTGCCATAGGAATAAATATTGAAGATACATTTTCTAAAGCCAACTCAGGGTCAGGAATACAGCAGAAAGTGGCTAAATCAGAGTGGAACCAGAGTAAATCCCAGCAACAAATAAATGTATATTCTGGTTTATGGACACATCTACAACCAGGAGTTCAAATTTCTTGGTAACAGAAATATTGTAAGATTGGGATGCCATGAAATGAGATTTGACATATATGGCCACTCCTCCTCCTTTCTGTAATCTGTCACATCTAAATACATTATAATAATTTACTTCAATATCTTTATCAGAGACAGAACCATTTAACCATGTTTCCGGGAGGACCAGAATGTCAGGACATGAGTCCTGTACCCAAATGTCAATTGTGTCCATTTTTGTGACCATTTAGGTGCATTAGCCCAAGACCCCTATGAAATGTAAAGTTAGAGGGGGAGATTAAGATAATTCCTATAAGAGCTAACAGGCATAGGGTCATCTGCAGTTATTTGTTGAGTGAGCTGAGATTTTGCCAAGGTCCCTGTCCGACCATGTGAGAGCAAAGCAGACTGAGCATTTGACAGACCTCCGTCAAGTTGCTGGATGCAGGAGCTGGGGCGAGAACTGGGAGAACAGCGTTGACAGAGCTCAGTCCACCCGCCAAAGGAGTGGAGCTGCTGCAGGGGACCAGAGTGGCTTCCAATGCTCCATTCTGGGTGTGCACAGGAGGTCTTGGTGTTGCTCCTGTTGCAGGGTTGGGGCTGCCATGGGGGGCAGAAGTGTCCCAGGCCTGTCCTGGGGATGGGAGTAGGGAGGGTGACCAAAACTAGCCTGGGAGGGAGGTTGTGGGGGGAAATGAGGAGGGCGTTGTGGAGAAGAGTGTGTCTGGCGAAGCTCCAAACTATCAGCGTATGTAGGCTGATGATTTGAATGATACATGGTGTGGACTGCATCATGCGGTGCAGTCCACACCACCTCGACGGTGTTTTGCTAGACCCTAGGGTAGTGGTCAGTGCTGTGTAGAACTGGGCTGAGTTGAGGTGGGCCAGGTCCGGTAGAGCTGTGCTGAGGCGGACCGCATCTGGTTAAGCTGTGCTGTGAAGGGCCGAGTCTGGTAGAGATGTGCTGTGATGGACCGGGTCTGGTTGTGCTGTGCTGTGCTCTGCTCTGCTGTGCTGTGCTGTGCTGTGCTGTGATGGGCAGGATCTGGTTGAGTTGTACTGTGATGGGCCAGGTCTGGTAGAGCTGTGCTGTGATGGGCCAGTTCTGGTAGAGCTGTGCTAAGGCGGACCGCGTCTGGTTAAGCTGTGCTGTGAAGGGCCGAGTCTGGTAGAGATGTGCTGTGATAGACCGGTCTGGTTGAGCTGTGCTGTGCTGAGGCAGGCCGGGTCTAGTAGAGCTGTGCTGTGATGGACCAGGTCTGGTTGTGCTGTGCTGTGCTGTGCTGTGATGGGCAGGATCTGGTTGAGTTGTACTGTGATGGGCCAGGTCTGGAAGAGCTGTGCTGAGGTAGGCCAGGTCTAGTAGAGCTGTGCTGTGATGGGCCAGTTCTGGTAGAGCTGTGCTGAGGCGGGCCGGGTCTAGTAGAGCTGTGCTGTGATGGACCAGGTCTGGTAGAGCTGTGCTGAGGCGGGCCTGGTCTGATAGCATGAGAGGGAGGTATTAGGGGGAGTTGAAGAGGGTGGTATGGAGGGCAGTGTGGCCGGGGGTCGCTCCAAACTCTGTGTGGGGCCTCTTTTACTGCATACGGCTTGGGCATAGCTCAATGTATCTGCATTCAGTTCCTGGGAGAGAAGTGGTGGAGGGTGGTGTGGGGGTCTAGTGTTGCTGGCTGTTCTCCAGTCTCTGTGAAGGGCCACCGGGTGCAGGTCTAGGAGTGTTTGATTTGTCTCAGGGAGTTGGTGGCTGGTCTGCTGCTCCTGTGAGGTGAGGTGGACAGGCCACTAACAGCAACATCCTTTAACATCCTGGTGAAGGTGGGGAAGGTCTCTTTGTACAGCTGTACAATGCGCTGCAGGCCTGTGTTTTTAATATGTGTAACATTAGGGAAAAGGTCAGTCTGCCTTTGAATTTCTGTCCGTTGATAAAAAGTCATAGTAAGGTGAGTAGGCTACAGATGCGTTGATTCAAAAGTTCCTTTTCAGACCTTTTTAATCAGCCCAATTGTATGACTGACCGCCAACATCAAGGCCTTCTTGATGATGTCTCTCTCTCTCTCTCTCCTCTGACCCTCACACTCACTCTGTTGTTCCACCTCGCCTCATCTCACCTCGTCTCTCCCCACCCTGTCTCGTGATCTCAGTCTGTCTCTGTCGCTGTGTCCCCTCCCGCTCAGGTCCAGCTTATCCATGACAGCACCACCCCGACCAGTCCCGTCAACCCGGCTACCCTGACCCAGGCCACCGAAGGGGGTGCCCAGACCCCAGGGTCTGCCCAGGTCCAGATGACCTGGACGGAAAAGGCCGATGGTGAGCTGGCCAAGCCGCCTGGCGCCTCCACACCGGAGGGCATCAAAGACATCTTCAACATGAAGCCGTGAGTGTGGTTTGGCAAAACTGGTTTATAGGCCCTGATGAAGACCTGAGTGGTCAAAACGTTGTCAATACTATACAAAGTCTCTTTTCACCTTCAAAAAGCACCGAAAGTTCTTGAAGAGTAACATTCTGATTGGTGTTCTCTTAATAAAGGGATAGTTCACTGCAAAACTATATTTTAGTATTTTGTTCATGAATCCACTGTTAATACAATCCCATGTCAGCAGTCAAGTTTTCAAAAAAGAGCACTTTCAATACTGAGAAAAAACTGATGGTGTTCTCCATATTAAAAGTGCTCTTTTTTGAAAACTTGACAGTTTGCATTCTCACCTTTAATCTTGTGTTTATCTCCCTTGTCATGCTGCAGTGAGTGGGAAAACCTGTAAGTATTTCTGTAGCTCAAATGTTGGATGAGTTTACATAAAACAGTGGTCTGGAAAAAATAGTAATTTTGTAGAAAGTTTTTTTTATATATACAGTTGAAGTCGGAAGTTTACATACACTTAGATTGGAATCAATAAAACTTGTTTTTCAACCACACCACAAATGTCTTGTTAACAAACTATAGTTTTGGCAAGACGGTTAAGACATCCACTTTGTGGATGACACAAGTACTTTTTCCAACAATTGTTTACAGACAGATTATTTCACTTATAGTTCACTGTATCACAATTCCAGTTGGTCAGAAGCTTACATACACTAAGTTGACTGTGTCTTTAAACAGCTTGGAAAATTTCAGAAAATGATGTCATGGCAATGGAAGCTTCTGATAGGCTAATTGACATCATTTGTGTCAATTGGAGGTGTACCTGTGGGTGTATTTCAAGGCCTACCTTCAAACTCAGTGCCTCTTTGCTTGACATCATGGGAAAATCAAAAGAAATCAGTCAAGACCTCAGAAAAAGAATTGTAGGTCTCCACAAGTCTGGTTCATCCTTGGAAGCAATTTCCAAATGCCTGAAGGTACCACGTTCATCTGTACCAACAATAGTACGCAAGTATAAACACCATGGGACCACGCAGCAGTCATACCACTCAGGAATGAGACGCGTTCTGTCTCCTAGAGATGAACGTACTTTGGTGCGAAAAGTACAAATCAATCCCAGAACAACAGCAAAGGACCTTGTGAAGATGCTGGAGGAAACAGGTACAAGTGTATCGATATCAAGAGTAAAACGAGTCCTATAACAACATAACCTGAAAGGCCGCTCAGCAAGGAAGAAGCCGCTGCTCCAAAACTGCCATAAAAAGCCAGACTATGGTTTGCAACTGCACATGGGGACAAAGATTGTACTTTTTGGAGAAATGTCCTCTGGTCTGATGAAACAAAAATAGAACTGTTTGGCCATAGTGACCATCGTTATGTTTCGAGGAAAAAGGGGGACGCTTGCAAGCCGAAGAACACCATCCCAACTGTGAAGCACGGGGATGGCAGCATCATGTTGTGGGGGTGCTTTGCTGCAGGAGGGACTGGTGCACTTCACAAAATAGATGGCATCATGAGGAAAGAAAACTATGTGGATATATTGAAGCAACATCTCAAGACATCAGTCAAGAAGTTAAAGCTTGGTTGCAAGTGGTCTTCCAAATGGACAATGACCCTAAGCATACTTCCAAAGTTGTGGCAAAACGGCTTAAGGACAACAAAGTCAAGGTATTGGAGTGGCCATCACAAAGACCTGACCTCAATCCTATAGAAAATTTGTGGGCAGAACTGAAAAAGTGTGTACGAGCAAGGATGCCTACAAACCTGACTCAGTTACACCAGCAATGTCAGGAAGAATGGGCCAAAATTCACCCAACTTATTGTGGGAAGCTTGTGGAAGGCTACCCGAAACATTTGACCCAAGTTAAACAATTTAAAGGCAATGCTACCAAATACCAATTGAGTGTATGTAAACTTCTGACCCACTGGGAATGTGATGAAAGTAATAAAAGCTGAAATAAATAATTCTGTCTGCTATTATTCTGACATTTCACATTCTTAAAATAAAGTGGTGATCCTAACTGACCTAATACAGGGCATTTTCACTAGGATTAAATGTCAGGAATTGTGAAAAACTGAGTTTAAATGTATTTGGCTAAGGTGTAAGTAAACTTCCGACTTCAACTGTACATTTCCTCAAGGATTCCATAGACCAAGTCAGCATAGCAAAGGTTGCATTAGTGAAGGAATTAATGAGTGAAAGAGTGACCATTTGTTTTAGCTGTTTGTGAATTAGTAGCCTGAAAGTGTATTAGTTTCACAGTTTGTTTCACTGAATGCCTAAAGATAATACTGCATTATGAACAAATTATGGTTTGGAGCTCAGTAGCGGCCATCTTGTTTATTCCAACAGAAACCAGTCCAATGTGAGACGCATGCACACAGCACTGAGGCTCAATGGTGTCATCGTGAAGAAATCCTCAGAGGCCAAGCTGGTTCTCCTTAACATGCCTGGGCCGCCCAAAAACCGAGCGGGCGACGAGAACTGTATCCTTCTTTCTCTATTGCTCTCTCTCACTCTCACTCTCAGGGAGCTTCCAAGGGTGGTCGTGTTAGAACAGGCAAACATTTATTATCGCAAGCAGAGGGCCGGCTCTAGCCTTTTGGGGGCTCTAAGCAAGATTTGGTTAGGGGTCTCCCCACCTTGCTGCAAAACATTTTAATGGACCCCCGTCTTGAAGACAGAGAGAACATTTTTTGTTTTAAAGTTTATTTCCTGCAATTTCCCAATTTTATAACAAATTGAATGCAATTTTACTCATTTTGCCATGGGGTGGAGAAACATTTTTGCAGTTTTAAAGCTAATTTCCCAAATGCTGCACATTTTGCCATGACTTATGACATGTTTATATGATATCTGTCAAGGCTGTGGGTAACTGGTGAAAGGAGTCAGGCGCAGGAGAGCCGAGATGTATGGACAAGGTATTTAATACAAGGATAAACACCAGTATAAACATAATACTATGGTGCTGGAAAAATACCGGTACCACGAAATAAACAGGTGTAATAACAAAACCCGGTAACAATAATACCAGCCTACAGCTTTACAATAAAACAAACACGCACACAAACATGG
Organism: Salmo trutta; assembly: GCF_901001165.1. Taxonomy (NCBI): domain Eukaryota; kingdom Metazoa; phylum Chordata; class Actinopteri; order Salmoniformes; family Salmonidae; genus Salmo; species Salmo trutta. The sequence continues at coordinate 53,570,941 of NC_042970.1, read as the reverse complement.
GGGAAACAGAGGGTTAAATAATGAACATGTAATTGGGGAATAGAAACCAGGCGTGTAGAAAACAAAACAACAAACAATGGTTTGTCCTCGGGTTTTCGCCTGCCATATCAGTTCTGTTATACTCACAGACATTATTTAACAGTTTTAGACACTTTAGAGTGTTTTCTATCCAAATCTACCAATTATATGCATATCCTAGCTTCTGGGCCTGAGTAACAGGCAGTTTACTTTGGGCACGCTTTTCATCCAGACATCAAAATACTGCCCCCTAGCCCAAAGAGGTTTTAAATACATTGAATTGAAATTGTATCATTGTTATGTATTATGAATGGAAAATAGGAAAATCACTGCGAGCCGCAAATTAAGGGCTCAGCCTGCGGGCCGCACAATGAGTACCACTGATCTAGTATAATGATTAGCCTCATACACATTGTCTATAGTGACAATGTGTATATATGTCTATTGTGACATAAATACACAATATGACAATGTGTATATATGTGAGTTAAGCTATTCTCTGCTTCAGATGCACAATGTCAAGTGTGAATTGCAAATGCCCATATGGCTAATCGCAGGGTTTCCCAAACTCGGTCCTCGGGACTCCAAGGGGTGCACGTTTTGGTTTTTAACCTTGCACTACACATCTGAGCTGATTCAAATAATAATCTAATCATCAAGCTTCGAATAATTCGAATCAGCTGTGTAGTGTTAGGGAGGAAAAAAAGTGCTCTCCTTTTAGTCCCGAGGACCGAGTTTGGGAAACGCTGGGCTAATGCCATCGTACTGTAGGCCAGTGTTTCCCAACTCTGGTCCTCAAATCTCCCCAACAGTACAGAGTTTTATTGTTATCCCAGAAAAGCACACCTGATTCAACTTGTCAACTAATCATCAGGCCCTCAATGAGTTGAATCAGCTATGTTTGTCTGGGGCTGCAACAAAAATGTGCTGTGGGGGTACTCAATGACTGGAGTTGGGAACCACTGCTGTAGGCTTATGGTTGCATTGGCGTTGCATGTCGTTATCAGCTGCAAAATTGGTTCACATGGCTGATATCCTGATAATAGAGTGACAATCAAATAAAACTAATTGGAGATCTTACACCTGAACAAAAATGTAGGTAATGTTCATTTGAGAAAAATAACAGACAAATTAGAGTTAGATTCCCTTACCCTCTTTTATTGCAGGATTGTGAGTTGTGATTAATCAAAATTGACACAATTTAATTTTGAAAAATAGTTAACAATTAAAAGAAGTAAACACTTCAGAATCAACACTATTTTATATAATTTCAAAGTGAACAAGTAATCTAACTCGTATGTAAAGGTTAGACATCTTAGTAACAAGTGGGCTATTACTAAAACATAATTTCAGTTGAACAAAAAAAAGTTAACCTCACTCCACTGATCCCTGATCTACTGGGTGAGCAGAATTCTGTTCCAGCCAAGCAATAGCACACTTGATTATCAACTAATTAGGTCTGATAAATTCAATCAGGTGTGTTAGTGCTGGGCTGGAACAGAAGCCTGCACACCCAGCTGGGTTGGCCTGCTCCAGTTGTAATAGGTTTATACAGTACATTGACTTTTAAACTGTATTTGTGTTTACAAAATGTGCAAACATAGGTACACATAATTCTTGGTATACAAGGATTTACCCTTATTCTCTTGCGACATTCATTGGGACCTCATCTGCAGACAGGGTTACACAGCTCTCTGTATCTGAGGACAGAAAACATCAAAGAAACAGGCTGCATTATTCTCAAATTAGACAGCACTGAATATTATGTTACTACATATCTCTGTCCTCAGCTTATCTCGCTAGGGACTGGAACTGGAGAATCTTTTCATAATATCTTCCCACAAAGGGAGTAGCCTGCTCTCCATTCCGACAGCTGGAACTGCTAGCCAATCCTTTCACCCTCTTCCATGGCTGTTACTGTAGCTAGCAAGCTACAAATGCATTTCAAGTTATAACAATACATACATTAAATCAAGATAGGTAGCTAACTAGCTAATATGAAGTTAGCTAACTGGTGATATTTAATTCACTTGGCTAGCTATACAGCATGTAAAGTTAGTTAGCTACTGTAGCTAGCTAGCTAGCAAACATTATGTTAGCAGCTCATTTGAGTTAGCCTGCACACAAAGTTCCTGTAGCTAATATTTTCAAAATATATGTATTTACTTGAATAGGTTCTCCCACTGCCTCTGTTTTCTGGATCCTTCGAAAAATAAAATAATGGGCAATCTTCCCAAAGTTTCCAGTGAAAGCAAAATGCAGCCAGCCATGTGGACAATTGGAGGACTTTCCCCAGACTGACTGGTCTTCCAACATGGCGCCTTGTGCGGTTGCTAGGTGATTTGTGATGCAACTGCAAGCCCTCTATACCTCTCTGTTGATATCGCATACATTATCAAGCATTTCACACATATTATCCAGATACTGACAGTTAGCACTTGGTGATCTATAGCAGCTTCCTACAAGAATGGGCTTTATGTGGGGCAGATGAACCTGTATCCATATTACATCAACAGTATTTGACATGAGATCCTCTCTATGCTTAACTGGAATGTGGCTCTGAATATAAACCACAATACTACCCCCCGTTAGTGTTTCTGTTTGCATGTTATAACTATGTATCCCTACCACTATACCATCAAAGGTATTATCTAAGTGAGTTTCAGAGATCAGTATATGAATGTCATCTGTTACTAGCAAGTTGTCGATTTCATGAACCTTGTTTCTTAGGCTACATACAGGATGTTAATGTCGGCTATTTTTAGCATTTTTCTGGGATGCTTGATTGTTTTACTGAGCAGCTTATCAGAAGTAGACATGAAAGTGATATTTATATTTGAGCTGATAGCGCAGGGTGAGCTGCACACAGTGAACTTCCTACTAGGGAACACTGCCTCAGTGATAATAGTATAACTCTGGTTCATAGACATATGATTACTGCATACAATAGCTATAGGATTGACAGAGGCATTCAGGGACTAAGAGGGACATAAATTAGGTTACTTATATTATGACTTCCAACGCTCATGGGACAATGTACATTTGCTGCAGCACTACGACAACTCAGAGACACAATGGTAGGGATTATCTGAGCAGGGCTTGGTTCATTGATAAGTCATTGTCCAGGAGCCAAGATGATTTGGATGGACTCTGTCATTCCTGTAAAGCGTCTTCTGTTTCCAGAAGGTGACAAAGTTATCTCTAAAAGTTATGCCAATGTAAGGGGCTTAATACAGTTGTATTCCAGCCACTAGGGGGTACTCAGGTGAAGCCCATGGGAAATAAAGAAATATAGTTTAAGTGAATTGGGGAGAGGAAGAAAGATGAACAAAATTGCTGTAAACTGCTGTTACATGTGCTGATATGATTAAAGTCAAGTAAACAGTACCTTTCGTGGGGTAGTTTATATTATAAGCTCATAGAAAGGGTAATACCAACAAAGCTACAGTAATCTTTTAGCCAGGTGTGTAATGCCAGTAACCTGCTGAATCTTTCACAGCTGCGGTCCAACGATGGTACCTGGCCTGAAAACCTGGCTGCTTTTTTAGAAACTTTCAAAACTAGAATCAGTTTTTTTAAATCAATTTTCAGCAGTTCCGAGCTAGCCCTCCGAATGTTGTTTGACCCCACATGGACTACAACAGCATCAGCCCCCTGTCTTCCACAGCATTTTTCTGTAGGATCTGTAAATGAACATACTATAGCTTTACTCATGGCTTACTCATGGCTCATACTCATGGCTCATAGCTTACACTCCCATGGAGTTTACAGAATGGAGTATGTCTTAAGTCATCTTCACACAGTTTATCTGCCCATAGAAGCTGTGTCATTACATATAAGTATCTGACTTGTTTTAGTTTTTGTTTGCTTTTTTGTGTCCACCATACTGGGGTAGTGGGCTGAAGAGGGGGTGTTCTGGGAGAGGGGTGGAGGGTAGTCTGGTGGAACATGAACCTTACCTCCCACTTCCCCAATGTGGGATGGTTATTTCTAACGGCTGTCAATGGTATTATATGCCTATGATTAAATACTTTTTTTTAAGAAAGAAAAAAGAGACGGAACCTTGCAAAAAATACATTAAAAAACAATTTATAATAAAGAGAGAAATTATTATTAAAAAATAGTTGGAGGTAGGTAAAACATTTTAATAAAATAAATATTAAAACAAGTAAGTTTCTGGCTACTAGTAAAAGTAAGCATAACGCTACAGAGGTCCACCAGTTAGTTGTTTTCCTTAACTTTTGCGCCCTCTCAGACATGGAGTTCCTTGAGGTCCTGACTGAAGGTCTCAACAGGGTTCTCCTGGTTCGCGGTGGCGGTCGTGAGGTCATCACCATCTACTCTTGAGAGAGCAGCCCCCCCCCCCAAATCCCTGATCCCCGCCCCTTCCATTTGTTTCTGTCAGACACTCCCCTCACACCCAAGCAATACCCCATCTCACCTTGCGTCTCTTCACGCTATCTTCTGTTTGCCTTAAAACACACTCTCACACACACAAACACACAATCTATTCAGACTAGTAGGATGCTATTTAGATTACCTCACACACTTTAGAGCCTTTTCCGGTCCTATAAGATGTCAGAGGTAGCCTCTTTTAGCTTCATATCCAGACCACATATCATCTAGAGCAGATGGCTCAGAGACTTTGCCTCCCCCTGTCCGTGGCCCAAATAACCTACAAAGGAAAGGTTTAGTCCACTTACAATTCACCCAGCAAGATTATCAATCAGTACTCTGAAATGAAATAGCGTGAAATACTGCCCTCTGCTGATTGCAGGTAGCCATCACTGTCCAGTTCCACACCCTTTGTGCTATTCATAGCTGCCTATTGGTCAATCCACTGGTCACTTGGCTATGGAGTCAAGGATACAGAGGGTTAGGTGAGCTGGGTTGTTCAGTATGACGTGTGTGTCTGCGTGTGTTTAAGGCTGTGTTTACACAGGTAGCCTAATTATGATGTTTTCTTCAGTAATTGGTCTTTTGACCAATCAGATAAGCTCTGAAAAAGATCTGATGTGATTGGTAAAAAGACCAATTATTGGAAAAAATATCAGAATTGGGATGCCTGTGTAGACGCAGCTTAAGTGTCTCATTCATCCGATTGTGGTTTGTTTTTACGAGGGGATGTTTTAGAGTGCCATCGATTTGGAGTCACCTACCTATCAACATGGAGTAGCCTACCGCAAGACTGAACAGTGGTCAGTGGAGAACTGAGGATGTTGACGTTGTTTAGCTAGTCATGTATATGACCCTGCGAAACCACAGCGAAGAGAGAATACCAAAAAACTCCTGTGGGAAACCCTGTTCATTAAGTGCGGAGATGACCACCGTCGTGAAAGACTGCTACCCATGGTCATGGTTGGTGGTTTGAAGAGAACTTGGTCATTCTTTTAATCAGGGTAAGTTGTGAACGAAGGAACAAAGTTTGAAGGAAGATGGGAGAGAAACGAACAAGCCTCCGTGATGACATAGATCGTACTCTATGAACTTTGACCTCATCTTGAGTACTCTGCAACATGTCGTCCTCATGTCGCTGTACTTTGTTTTTGCTCTCGCACTGTCATCATATTTATACTTGTCCCTTTTCCCCCTTTCTAAGAGTCTATGTTTCCCGTCTAGATCCAGCCACTGTTAGTGCCAAAAACAACAAGGCTAGCTTGATTTAAGATATTGATACGTTGTTAAACTGTGAGGAGCGTTCTTAGCGGAAAGGTCATCTGTCAGAAAAGCAGGGTCTCTTTCTCAATGTTATTTCCTTGATTCCTACTATCCCCTTTGCTCGACTCCTTGGACAGAGGAGAGACAAAGAATCGAGGAAAGACAATTGACAAAGAGCCCCTGCTCTTATGTCAGACGACCTTTCCACTAAGAACGAGAAACTAAAAAGAGCCAGGGAAAGATTATGAGCAGAGAATGAGAAAGAAAAACAAGGAAAAGACAGGAATAGATTATGAGCAGTGAGTTCATCATTGTCAGACACCAACACCCCTTGACCCCAGTGCGGATCACTGTAAATAGTGTAAAAGCTCTGACGCGTTGTTAATTATGAGTGTAGTATGTTCGTGACTTACTATAAAGCTTCTAGTAGAGAAAATGTTCCTTCTCTCAAAGGGTCGGTTCAAAACTGCTTTTGGATGGCTTAGGCTCCTATCACTATGGTAACTGTCACTGTATCCCTGACGAATACTGCACCTGCACTGTCCCCCACTGTGCAACAGGTGATTTAATGAATTTACCAGTTCATTAAATGAACATTTTTCCACCTAGAAAACAAAATGTTGTTTCTTATGTTTATAGACAAAAGTTATGCATATTTATATAATAGAGATATAATTTTAATTATCGCAAAAAAGATATATAATGTTGTTTTGCCAAATTTACATATGTTTACATGTGCCATATAAAAAAATATTTTTTAAATGAAATAGATCTATGAAAGTCTAATATTGATTTAAATTACGGAGTACAAATTGTGCATAAGGTTGAAGGGTTAGTGTGCAATTGAATAGTAATAGATATAAAGTGATGGAATGGAAAAGGGTTACACAGCTATGAAACTCACCCCATCTGTAACACTGAACCCTATGCAGTATAATCCAAATATAGTTTTTTCGTATCCACAAAATTGGCACAGATTTGAGCCAATATGTATGGCCCTGACAATGAATGGATTATTAGCTAATTAGAACAAAGACGTATAAAGTGCATTTTGAAAGGAATGTGCAATAGCTGAAATTTGGTCTCACATATTCATGTTATTTATTTTTTTACTCATCTATTTTGAATGTAGATTTCATATGTCTAAGGAATTAATTAATATATCACAATGACCAAGGACAACTATCATCATGTATTTATTTTGTGTTTTGAAAGTCACTTGCACTTGTAGTAGAACTATGAATATATAAATACATACATATATACATACATATATATATACATATATACACACACATATATATATATATATATATATATATATATATATATATATAATAGAGGGTTCAAAACAACAAATTAAACTAGTTTATAGAGCTGTTGAACTCAGTATTTATGTTTAAAGTGTTGTTTGAAAGTCAGACTCATATGTTGTGAATTCTGCTAGTATTATTAGTTATTTGTAAATTAACACATCTAAAGGAACATACAAAAGATATCAGAAAAAGGGTAGGCATATATAGAAATACATATCAATGCTGGTGGTTTGTCTCCTCCAAGACTTGACCCGGCTTTACCGATTAACTATTGACCTGAGAGTCTTTCTGGACAGGAGTCATTTTCAGCTTTGGAAGACAACTTTCCTGAATATATTATACAGTATCTTGAGGCAATACTTATACCATTAGGGTGAAATTTGTTTGGGGGTCCGGGGGCAGTCCCCCCCTCCAGTGCTTTTTTATTCTTTTCACAAATGGCACTCTTGATTATTCCATCCTCTTCAATCCACATTTAGTCTAGAGAAACTCTGAGCCCAGTCTGCAACTTTGAACGTTTTATCAAGTTGAATTGACAACAATCGTGCAATAAAGTGTTGTTAGAACTTAAAGATAGTAAAGTTCTTTGTTTTACATTTTGATTGATTTGTGTGAAATGTTAACTGCAATTCACTGGTAGTTCTCTGCCAGTTACATCAGATCTCTTACTAGAGCAAACTCTAGCGACTGGTCTAGCCACTGCTAGTTTTTACATATGGCCAATATATGACTACAACCATATGACTCTCTCCTATTATTACACACTTTGATTAATAGACACTCATATCAACTTTCAAAATACTTGGCTATTTTGGAATTTTACTACAACATTGCCTGCATTGACTGAGCCTTTAATCTATTTATAAAGAAAAGATCTCAGATGTTGGTGAAAAAAGGATTTATGGGAAATTAGTTTGTTTGAATTTCCAATGTGTTTTATAATTACTGTTTGCATGGTCTTATGTGGAAATATTTGTTTCAGTGGTATATGGTGTGATGACTTATATGTACAAGGCAAGTCGTTTGGAAGGGGAGTGTCCTCCATCTACACTAGGGCTCCCTTTGGGGGTCTGTGATTAAACTACAAGACATTGTTTTGGTCACAGAAAAGAGAACTTGAGAATGATTGCCTCGTGGTTACATAGTTAGACATTGAAAACAAGTATTTTGCAAAAAAAAAGTATGAGTTCACAATATTGTTGTCAATCTTGCTAAATTAATGTTGCGTAACGTAATATGAGTTTATACGTTGAATAGATGGGCCTGAGAGATGTTCCTTTTGCTTTGTATATAACACTGCAGTCAAAAACACTGTAGCCTACGGCGATGTTTGTTGTCCTTTGTTGTATACTGTTTTAATCACTGTGGACAAAGTCTTAGCGTTCTGTAAGATTATGTGCAATATTGTTTTTTACTTGGGGAATCATTTTTCATTTGGTTGTATAACATTGTTGTTTTTCCATTGGAACACATTAACAACTGACAAGTTGACGGTGTGCTCATTAGAATGTTTAGAGCCAGGTCTTATGGACCATAAAGTTATTTTGTGTTCATCTCCTCTGTGGTGGCTGAGACAGAAAAGCACTTTATCTAGAGCTAACACTTGTTGTGATTGAAGGTTAGAGGACATAATCAGTGTTTAATAAAAACTAACTTGCCCAGTTTACACACCGATTCATAGCTTCCTCTGGTGGTATGAGTGTGTACTGCAGCCAGTTGGAGTAAGATCTGGATGATAGTGGGATCGCCAGATCAGATCTTGACATTACTCTGCAGTTTTTCACTGCAATTACATACTAACTTCATTTAATTTTCTTCCTTTCACTTTAAGTATGTGCAAGGGCAGTTTTGGCGTGCAGTAAAACTATTTGGTTGTTTTTCTTTTCTCAATTTTTTTTGGGAAAGAATCACAGTAGATGGTTGATTTATAAAAAATAATCTGATTTTGTATATGATTTAGGGTTAGATAAGTATTTATAATAACATAAACAGGTTTGGAGAGCCTTTAAGCACAAAATATATTGGTGAATAAAAAATAGTGGTTTGATTCATCCTGAAAGTTGCCATATTAAATTGTTTAATCCATGAGATATTGCAAGGTGAGAAAACTGTACAATAGGGGTTGAACAATAGTGCTATAAATCTACTCTAATAATCCTCACTAATCATGGAACTGTGATGACAACGGTCCAGTTGTGAACCACACGCCACACTCTAGGTTTAAACTGCTACATATGACCTGTGTTCCATAATGATTCATATCCCAACCAGTGGCGACCCGTCGTTCAGAGCAGAGCCCTACCTGTTTTGAGCCCCACATTTTTTGCAAAACCCCCCCAAAAAACAGGGCTTTCCTGTTTTGCATGTTATTTTGGCATTAATACGTGTCACATATCAGTTTGCAAACAATGTAAAAAAAATAATATAGATATCATTGAGTTAATAAAGCTGCATACTAACATGGTCTCTTTTTTGTTTTCTTGAGTAAGGCAGCTCCAAAATGCAGGTGTCGCTCAGTGCTTTCTGTGGTGGTGGGGCAAGCAGGCAGAAAATACGGAGCGTTGTGCCGTGATTGGCTCAGTGTTCTGTCACTCATTGGGACACTACGTCACCGCCAAGTCTAAGGGTAGAGCTAGAAAATTCTAGCCCTTTGGGTGCTGCCATAGAGTTACATTAGAAGTTCCCATCCAAGAAGTCTCAAGGTCATTGGCCACAGATAAAATTACGTCAAATCACGTTATATGTACAGTAGCTTTGATTGGACTGATCATATACCATCCTACTTTCTAAATCTTAGCTAGCGGCCTACCAAGTGGCACAGTGGTCTAAGGCACTGTATCGCTAGCTGTGCCACTAGAGATTCTGGGTTTGAGTCCAGGCTCTGTCGCAGCTGGCCACAACCGGGAGACCCATGGGGTGGCGCACAATTGGCCCAGCATTGTCCGGGTTAGGGGAGGGTTTGGCCGGCTGGGGTGTCCTTGTCCCATCACGCACTAGCGACTCCTGTGGCGGTCCGGACGCAGTGCACGCTGACACGGTCGTCAGGTGTATGGTGTTTCCTCCGACACATTGGTGCGGCTGGCTTCCGGGTTCAGTGGGCATTGAGTCAAGAAGCAGTGCAGCTTGGTTGGGTTGTGTTTCGAAGGATGCACGGCTCTCGACCTTCGCCTCTCCCGAGTCTGTACGGGAGTTGCAGCGATGAGACAAGACTATAACTACCAATTGGGAAGAAAAAGGGGTAAAAAAATACATATAAAAAAATCTCAACTAGCACACATCATTAATCAAGTCGACAATCTACTGGCAAATCCTTTTTAATCCTTGTCATATGAAGTGAAATGATGAAGAGAAATTATAGATAAAACGTATCGGTGCTCATCGGCCATTGGACATAAACATTACACAACAAGTTGGACATCGAAAATTCAACAATGAGTGGTTTGGAAAGAATCAGTGACAGTGGCTAACTGCAACTATTTCAAAGCAATCACTAGCCTGCTATTCAGTGGAGTGGCTGTGTGGTCCCAAATCTGGGATTACGGGACTCTTTTCCAAGTTTAAAATTATAAACATTCAACATTGGCCATGCGGTCAATGAAGCATGACTTGTGCCGTGCTCAATACAACTGTTAACTCAGATCTGCAAAAATTTGACTTCAGTGAGTTCAAGACAACTGGGAAGTAAGGAATAAACAAGCTCCGACTGGGAAAATACGTTTTGAGCGGTCATCCAACTCGGAATTGTAAATCCGGGCTCTTTCTAGAGCTACGACCTGAAGATCAATGACATCATCATGATTCAACCTTGTTTTTTTCCTGAGTTCCCAGTTGTTTTGAAAGCACCATAAATCTAGAGAAACCAGACTTCGATGACAGAATTTGGCCACGAAGGCCCAACGCGCCACTTTCCTGTTCAAGCGAGCACAGCACAAGGTGAGTCCAAAAATGTATTGTATGCTGCTGCATAGATGATGTAATATGCCAGGGAGATATGTATACTGTAGCCAAGCAAGTAATACTAAGTGTATGTTGTGTAGTAAGATGTTACTAGCCCATGTGCCTCACCCTAATAATTTGGTCTATTTACCCCTCTTAGTTTTGTCTACTGTTTTGACTTTGTGGTGCACATGTTGCTTATAACCTGTTTTAGAGAAATGTAATCATCGAATATTGTAAGAGATTTCATTGCCTGCTTATATGCCCCATTTTATTTATCCTTCGGTTCTGACTTGGTGTACACTAAGAACGGCTCATGTTCTGAATTCTGTCGCTGTAAATTTCAAAAGTGCTGAACAAATATTTATGTTGACTAAGTCCGTCCTAGCTCGCTCATTACTACTATAATTTGCACATGGCTAAAGAAGCCTATGGCTTGGTTCTCCAAATTTCATCCCTGCAAGTTATAAGGCCAACATTTCATACATTTCACTGTGGCAAAGTTGATATGCTTCAGTTTTCTGCCATATGACTGGTTTTACATGTCTCCAGTAATCATAAGGTACAACTAGAATGTAGCCTATTGAGAATGTGTTCAGAATGGAGATCAATTAAAGATATGCATATGTTTTAATGACTAAGCTATTTATTGCCATTTCAGAACCATGCATTGATTTAAAAACACCTTGTTACGTATGCCTCTTGGAAGAGGGAACGCAACACCCTGCTACAACTCAACTCCCCGTGGAGTGAAAGATGAATGGGATTGTAGGTGCGGCTAAGGATGACAAAGGCAGAGAATTTACCATTTGCTGAGAATTTATTCCTTCACCTGGTAAATTTGGGGAAAAGGGGCTGGACGGAACCAAAGCAAAGAAAGTAAAAGTTAGAGCCCCCTCTCTTAACTTACCTGCCTACCCACTACTTACCTAATATTTCAGCAACACCTGGTGCGCTAACCAAAATACAGGGGGTGGTCCGCCTAGGTCTTACCTAGTGTGCACAGACAGTAAATACTACAGGTTATGTATGCCCGCAGGCCTCTTGCCTAAGCATTCCCTCAGTGCCTTCCCCTTCCCACCTGGGAACAAATGAAAAAGAATACAAACATAAGTAAACCATTTCAATAATCAAAAACACTGCCTCCTATGGGGACACACAAAAACCTGTCTCTGAGCAACAACCAACACAGGACATAACCATCAGCTCCCTCTCAGCAACAACTAACACAGGACATACTAATAAGCTCTCTGTCTGCGCAACAAACAGACATCATAACCATCAGCTCTCTCTCAGCAAAGGAACACTGTTTTTTCTAGCTGGAGAAGGAGTCTGTAATGGGACACAGCTGTATCCTCTGATGAGAGGGCGGGGTCAGCTCCAATTAACATTGGGGCTGACCAATCAGCTGCTTGGGGGAATCCAGGAAGCCATTTCCTGAAACACACACATACAAACAAAACCACAACACAGAAACTGGGGAACGTAACACACCTTTTCATGATCTGTAGGCATCACAAGAAAATGTGTTCGAGAGCCTTTATGGACAAAAGAAAAAGAAAAGTGATTTGATGAATTCTGAAAATTGCCACATTCAGTTCTTCAACCCATGGTAATGTTGGTAGATTAGTGTACATAGAATTAAAAAAGGGAGAATAGTTTACAATACCCTGGTCTATTGCCCGCATGGAACTATGTGACCATGGAATTATGATGACAAGGTCAAGCATTGCGCCAAGGTTGGCAGCCGTCGCAGTGGGATGCACTGCTGCAGAGGAAGAAAAAACAGTCAATGTGCTGCTGTTTATGCTGTTATGAGTTCAATTAAAGTTCAAGAACAGACTACTGTAAATGGAGGAGCAAAACCCAGCTTTGCCATATTGGACCTCTTTCAAGCCCCATTTGATGGCAACGTTGAGAGCCTTACCTGCATGTGAGTCGGCTCTTACGATTCATTCCCTCTTGACCCTCAAATACTCTGAGACTGTCCAGCTCCTATGGAGTCAAGATCCCAGGACATCAAAGAGAAAAGTCTTACTACATGTCAGACACACACATACAAACCCCACTATGACAATTTACACACAATGGGACGATCTGAAGGGCACCATTCTGTGCTGTTCTCCTCATTCCGGTTTGGATGGGAATTTACATCAAATGCATTGTCATGTGCAACTGCACAATTTCAAGCAATGACAGTGTACCAGAGAGAGATGGAGGGAAAAAAAGTAGGAGAAAATTAGATGGATAAAGGTGAAGTGGTGAAACAGAATGGCTGTTAAAACAAGGAAATAGACAATAGAACTAATAGGCGCTGGCAGGGTGAAAAATGCCCTAAAATAAGGCGTTTTTTGCGATTACTGAAACTATGACAAGCAGCTGGGACATGTGGTGATATTATGAAACGGGTCTCCACGGCGGATGCAATTAACTCGTTTTCATCGGAAAAAAAGTATTGTTAAAAATGTAATGTGTCCGGCCTACCTATGGAGATAAATGTTTTCGAGTTGGCTAGCTAACATCATGCACAAAACAAATTATGCTAACCTTAGCAACATTGCTAGTTAACGTTCCACTTGCGCCTTCAAAGTAGAAGTTCTGATCTTCTTTCTGGATCACGGAGAAAACTCAATTTTCGTTGCGACTGGGGCTGAGCATCTCCAAAGCAGAACAATCTCCTATGTTTGTTTACTTTTTGTATTGTCATCCTCAAATGGCTAAATTATCCACCAAGATGCGATATAATACAAATTTGGCTCACCAGAAACGAATAGTAAACAACAAACCAACAACCATCCCAATTTGAGGTGCGGAACCTAACGGTCTGCGCAATTTGATACGCGCTAGTAGTATTGCGCAGTCATGGGACCAGCTCATCGCGAAGTCGTTACTAGTTACCACATCCACAAAGTCATAATTATATCTAAACCCCGCCTATTTGTACACTTTCTCTTCTTAAAATCGTATTTTAAACCTATCCATTTACCACACTGCTAACCTTAGGCATAACCCTAAATTAAGACCAACAAACACATTTTGGTTTTCATTGATATAGCCTAGTTTTACTTTGTGGCTGTCGTAACTAGTGACAACCCATCACGAGCTCCAACAGCAAAAGTAAAAATGTCCGTAATACTGTGGCTGTTTTATAACTAATTACGGATTAATTGAACGAAAAGGGTAAGTGCCAGTGTTGATTATAATAGTTTTGTCCAGCTCATTAATCATTTAGTGTACTCAAATACCAGCCTACTTTACTGGTAGATAGCTTGTTAACCATTGGCTAGCCTGTTGTCGCAATCACAGTTGTGTTTGGGACTTCCGACTGTAATGACGTTAACTAACAAATTATTAACATTGCATGCAATTTTACCCCCAAATGTTACATTTGGTGTTGTCCCTGCTGCTGGGAGCGTCGGGGACTATTGGGGCACCTGAAGCAGATACAATAAAGTTCCTCCCTGGGCTTCAAAAGCAGCCTAACTTCAAACAGTACTCAGGATACTTCAATGTGGCTGACAACAAACCACCTCACTACTGGTGAGTTGCTAACGTTAGCTGGGGTCATTCCTACAATGCTGAGCCTTTTCTATCCCCAGGAAATATCACTTCTTATTTAGTGTAAAATGTTGATTCCAAAAGGCTTTAAATATAAGGTCAATATAAGGTTAGGAGTCCTTTACCTTAAAAACACAAAAATATGCATCTTGAAAGGATGTTTTATGCATTTTGAACACATTTTCAGTGGATGTAGGCATTTTTTCCATGGCCCCTGATGTTATTCATCAACTTCCACAAGAAATATAAGCCATTATAATAACATTTTAAATCTTCATTATTTTCTAGTCCTATTTATATTTTCTCTTGTTAATAACGCTTTATTCATGATTATTTTATTTAAGATTTTCGGTGTGTCCCTGATAACACTTTTCACCCTGTTAACGTCAGTTTGTTGTAATTCTCAATTTAAAGAAAACAACCCTTTCCTGCAATTTCTTTGGTGGGAAAACATATTAACACTCAGTTGTATCTATTTTTCCATGTTTTATGTTGTCAGTCGGGTTCAATCCCCGGCATCTCCACTCTTTTTAGGGGCTCCAGAGTGGCACAGTGGTCTAAGGCACTGCATCTCAGTGCTAGAAGTGTCACTACAGACCCTGGTTCGATTCCAGGCTGTATGGGGAGTCCCATAGGTTGGAGCACAATTGGCCCAGCATTGTCCGGGTTAGGGTTTGGCTGGGGTAGGCCGTCATTTTAAATAATAATTTGTTCTTAACTGACTTGCCTAGTTAAATAAAGGTGAAATCATTTTTTTTTATTTTTATGTCCCACTCATAAATGTCCTCCCTGTTAGGCAACATTAGTTGTATATAAAATTTACAATATTTCAAAATGTTAAAATATCCTGTTCAAGTGTTCACCATTATGACGCTCAATCTTACTCACTCACAGAGCTATGGCTAATTTAGTCTCCAAAAAATGCACAAATAAAATTGCAAATATCACCAAAACATGGAGTTTCACAGAGCAACTATCATCATTACTGCCGTTACGCATGGTGTGTACTTCCAAGAAATGGCTAAATAAAATCAATGATCTTTCGGGATACTGTACTGCTGCTGGATCAGCCTACCTGTGTGTAGCAATAATAATGAGTGATTTTATTGGCGATACCGAATGTTGATTTGGCTCAAGCGCACCTGGTCAGAAACAATAGATCATTTTATTTAGACCTTTTTTTGGAAGTACATACCCTGCGTAATGGCAGTATTGACTGTAGTTGCTCTGTGAAACTACATATTTTTTAGTGAGTACCAAATGTATTTTGACATTATAACAATTGCAGAGCTGGTTAACCTCTACGGGCCACGGGGGCAGTATTGAGAATTTTGAAAAAAATATGTGCCCATTTTTAACTGCCTCCTACACCAACTCAGAAGCTAGGATATGCATATTATTAACACATTCGGATAGAAAACACTCTGAATTTTCTAAAACAGTTTGAATGGTGTCTGTAAGTATAACAAAACTCATATTGCAGGCAAAAACCTGTGAAAAATAGATTAAAAAAAATGAGAATTTTGTGACTGTACTATTTAGTGTCATTGTTTTAAAGATACCACAGTGAGAAAGGATTCAGTTCGCAACTCCTACTGCTTCCACTAGATGTCAACGATCTTTAGAAAGTTGTTGGAAGCATCTGTCATGAATACAGACCGAATTAGAATGCTTACAAGTTGACACGTCATCACTTCATTTTTTGCGCCTGCGCATGAATCTGAGAAGAGTGTCTTTGTCATAATCGTTTATTCTAGACACTTGATAGGTTGTGTGAAAATATTACTGATGTTTACTGATGTTTCACGTTAAAAATGGACCAAAAGATTAATGCTAAACAACGTTTGACATGTTTGAACAAACATAAATAGATTATTTACTAGGTTTTTTTTAGCTTTTCGGCGTGACTTTACACTGCCCACCTCATTTTGTGGGAGCCTACTGAACGCTAACTATTTGGACATAAATTATGAACTTTATCAAAAGAAACCACATTTGTTCTGGACCTGGGATCGCTGGCAGCGCCTTCTGATGGAGATAATCAAAGGTAAGGGGATATTTAGAATGTTATTATCGATATTAGATGATGCTAATGCTAACGGTATAGCTTAGCTTAGCTTATAGCTTAGCTTATGTTGTTAGCATAGTACCCAGTTTATAGCAAAATGTGATTTCCCAGTAAAGTTATTTTGAGATCTGGCCATTCGGTAGCAATTACGAGATGATAATATATTATTCTTTGAATGACAATATTATAATTTACCAATGTTTTCGAATAGTAATTCCGTGATTTGTAATGCTGGATTCACTGGGAGCATTCGAGCCGAACAAAATTCTGAATTTCACCGTGACTGTAAATGCTGTTTTTGGATATAAATATGAACTTGATGGAACTAAAAATGCATGTATTGTCTAACATAATGTCCTATGAGTGTCATCTGATGCAGATTGTCAAAGGTAAGTGCATAATTCTAGCTAGTTTTCTGTCTGTTGATGCCCTTCTTTGAATTGGCTAAACATTACATGCAGCTATTGTCAATGTACTCTCCTCACATAACCTAACTTTATGCATTCTCCGTAAAGCCTCTGAAAATCGGACAGCGTGGTTAGATTTAGGAGATATATCTTTCAAATGGAGGAAAATAGTTGATTATTTGATTATTTGAAATGATTACTCTTGCAGTTTTGAATTCCCCGCCATGGTCACATGACAATGAATCCCAATACCGAGATAAGATCCTGCCCCCTGGCCTCAACAGGTTAATGGGACTTTGAATTGAAGGATTATGGGCATCAGAGGAGATCTCTTCTCCTGTGTTTGGTGCTGACAGAGAAGGACGCCTCGCTTCGCGTTCTTAGGAAACTATGCAGTATTAACCCAGGAAATCTTAAGTCTAATTACATACTGCCGGGGGCAACTATTGGATATAAGAGCAACGTTAACTTACCAACATTACGACCAGGAATACGACTTTCCCGAAGTGGATCCTCTGCTTGGACCACCACCCAGGACAATGGATCGGATCCCAGTAGGCGACCCAAAACAACGACGGAGCGGTCTTCTGGTCAGGCTCCGTAGACGGGCACGTCGCTCACCGCTCCCGAGTATACTACTCGCCAATGTCCAGTCTCTTGACAATAAGGTAAACAAAATTCAAGCAAGGGTTGTCTTCCAGAGAGACATCAGAGATTGTTACATTCTCTGTTTCACGGAAACATGGCTCACTCGGTATACGTTATCAGAGTCGGTACAACCACCCGGTTTCTTCACGCATCACGCCGACAGAAACAATCATCTCTCTGGTAAGAAGAAGGGCGGGGGTGTATGCCTTATGATTAACGAGTTGTGGTGTGATCATAACAACATACAGGAACTCAAGTCCTTTTGTTCACCTGACCTAGAATTCCTTACGATCAAATGCCGACCGCATTATCTACCAAGAGAATTCTCTTAGATTATAATCACAGCCGTGTATACTCCCCCCCCCCCCCCCCCCCCCTCCCCAAGCAGACACCTCGGCCCTGAAAGAACTTCATTGGACTCTATGTAAACTGGAAACAACATATCCTGAGGCTGCATTTATTGTAGCTGGGGATTTTAACAAAGCTAATCTGAAAACAAGGCTCCCTAAATTTTATCAGCATATTGAATGCACGACCCGGGCTGGCAGCATTCTGGATCACTGCTACTCTAACTTCCACAATGCATACAAAGCCCTCTCTCGCCCTCCTTTCAGCAAATCTGACCACGACTCCATTTTGTTACTCCCAGCCTATAGACAGAAACTAAAACAGGAAACGCCCGTGCTCAGGTCTGTTCAACGCTAGTCCGACCAATCTGATTCCACGCTTCAAGATTGCTTGGATCACGTGGACTGGGATATGTTCCGGATAACCTCAGACAACAACATTGATGTATACACTGATTCGGTGAGCGAGTTTATTAGCAAGTGCATCGGTGATGTTGTACCCATGGTGACTATTAAAACCTTCCCCAACCAGAAACCGTGGATTGATGGCAGCATTTGCGCAAAACTGAAAGTGCGAACCACTGCTTTTAATCATGGCAAGGCGACCGGAAACATGATCGAATTCAAACAGTGTAGCTATTCCTTCCTCAAGGCAATCAAACAGGCTAAGCATCAGTATAGAGACAAAGTAGAGTCGCAATTCAACAGCTCAGACACAAGACGTATGTGGCAGGGTCTACAGTCAATCACGGATTACAAAAAGAAAACCAGCCCCGTTGCAGACACCGACGTCTTGCTCCCAGACAAACTAAACAACTTCTTTGCTCGCTTTAAGGACAATACAGTGCCACTGACATGGCCCACTAACAAAACTGTCCTTCACCGCAGCCAACCTGAGTAAAACATTTAAACGTGTTAACCCTCACAAGGCATCCCTAGCCGTGTCCTCAGAGTATGCGCAGACCAACTGGCTGGTGTGTTTACGGACATATTCAATCAATCCCTATCGCAGTCTGCTGTTCCCACATGCTTCAAGAGGGCAACCATTGTTCCTGTTCCCAAGAAAGCTAAGGTAACTGAGCTAAATGACTATCGCCCTGTAGCACTCACTTCCGTCATCATGAAGTGCTTTGAGAGACTAGTCAAGGATCATATCACCTCCACCCTACTGGACACCCTAGACCCACTCCAATTTGCTTACCGCCCCAATAGGTCCACAGACGACGCAATCACACTGCACACTGCCCTAACCCATCTGGACAAGAGGAATACCTATGTAAGAATGCTGTTCATCGATTACAGCTCAGCATTTAACACCATAGTACCTTCCAAACTCGTCATTAAGCTTGAGACCCTGGGTCTTGACCCCGCCCTGTGCAACTGAGTCCTGGCCTTTCTGACAGGCCGCCCCCAGGTGGTGAGGGTAGGAAACAACATCTCCACCCCGCTGATCCTCAACACTGGGGCCCCACAAGGGAGCGTTCTCAGCCCTCTCCTGTACTCCCTGTCCACCCATGACTGCGTGGCCATGCACGCCTCCCAACTCAATCATCAAGTTTTCAGACGACACTACAGTGGTGGGCTTGATTACCAACAATGACGAGACGGCCTACAGGGAGGAGGTGAGGGCCCTCGAAGTGTGGTGTCAGGAAAATAACCTCACACTCAACGTCAACAAAAGATGATCGTGGACTTCAGGAAACAGCAGAGGGAGCCTCCCCCACCCCCCATTCCACATCGATGGGACAGTAGTGGAGAAGGTGGAAAGTTTTAAGTTCGTCGGCGTACACATCATGGATAAACTGAAAAGGTCCACCCACACAGACAGCGTGGTGAAGAAGGCGCAACAGCGGCTCTTCAACCTCAGGAGGCTGAAGAAATTTGGCTTGTCACCGAAAACACTCGCAAACTTTTACAGATGCACAAACGAGAACATCCTGTCAGGCTGTATCACCGCCTGGTACGGCAACTGCTCCGCCCACAACTGTAAAGCTCTCCAGAGTAGAGGTCGACCGATTAATCGGAATTGCCGATTTAATTATGGCCGATTTCAAGTTTTCATAACAATCGGTAATCGGTATTTTTGGCCATCTATTTGCCGATTTGTAATTAAATGTTTTTATTTATTATTATAATTTTTTTTAATAAATATTTTTTAACTAGGCAAGTCAGTTAAGAACACATTCTTATTTTCAATGACGGCCTAGGAACGGCTGCCTTGTTCAGGGGCAGAACGACAGATTTTTACCTTGTCAGCTTGGGGATTCAATCTTGCAAACTTACGGTTAACTAGTCCAACGCTCTAACCACCTGCTTTGTATTGCACTCCACGAGGAGCCTGCCTGTCACGCGAATGCAGTAAGAAGCCAAGGTAAGTTGCTAGCTAGCATTAAACTTATCTTATAAAAAACAATCAATCAATCAATCATAATCACTAGTTAACTACACATGGTTGAGGATATTACTAGTTTATCTAGCCTGTCCTGCATTGCATATAATCGATGCGGTGCGCATTCGCGTAAAAGGACTGTCGTTGCTCCAACTTGTACCTAACCATAAACATCAATGTCTTTCTTAAAATCAATACACAAGTATATATTTTTAAACCTGCATATTTTGTTAACCTGTTGGGGGTAGGGGGCAGTATTGACACGGCCGGATAAAAAACATACCCGATTTAATCTGGTTACTACTCCTGCCCAGTAACTAGAATATGCATATAATTATTGGCTTTGGATAGAAAACACCCTAAAGTTTCTAAAACTGTTTGAATGGTGTCTGTGAGTATTACAGAACTCATATGGCAGGCAAAAACCTGAGAAGATTCCTTACAGGAAGTGCCCTCTCTGACAAGATCTTGTTCTTCTTGTCTCTGTTTATTGAAGACTGAGGATCTTTGCTGTAACGTGACACTTCCTACGGCTCCCATAGGCTCTCAGAGCCCGGGAAAAAGCTGAATGATATCGAGGCAGCCCCAGGCTGAAACACATTTGCGCTTTTGGCAAGTGGCCAATCAGAGGACAATGGGCTTAGGCGCGTACATGCTTTGAAGTACGGTAATGGAATATTTAGAATTTTTTTGTCACGAAATGCGTCGTGCTCGTCACCCTTCTTTACCCTTTCGGATAGTGTCTTGAAGGCACGAACAAAACGCCGCTGTTTGGATATAACTATGGATTATTTGGGACCAAACCAACATTTGTTATTGAAGTAGAAGTCCTGGGAGTGCATTCTGACGAAGAACACCAAAGGTAATCAAACTTTTCTAATAGTAAATCGGAGTTTGGTGAAGGCTAAACTTGCTGGGTGTCTAAATAGCTAGCCCTGTGATGCCGGGCTATCTACTTAGAATATTGCAAAATGTGCTTTCACCGAAAAGCTATTTTAAAATCGGACATATCGAGTGCATAGAGGAGTTCTGTATCTATAATTCTTAAAATAATTGTTATGCTTTTTGTGAACGTTTATCGTGAGTAATTTAGTAAATTTTTAGTAAATTCACCGGAAGTTTGCGGGGGGTATGCTAGTTCTGAACGTCACATGCTAATGTAAAAAGCTGTTTTTTGATATAAATATGAACGTGATTGAACAAAACATGCATGTATTGTATAACATAATGTCCTAGGGTTGTCATCTGATGAAGATCATCAAAGGTTAGTGCTGCATTTAGCGGTCTTCTGGGTTTTTGTGACATTATATGCTAGCTTGAAAAATGGGTGTCTGATTATTTCTGGCTGGGTACTCTGCTGACATAATCTAATGTTTTGCTTTCGTTGTAAAGCCTTTTTGAAATCGGACAGTGTGGTTAGATTAACGAGAGTCTTGTCTTTAAAATGGTGTAAAATAATCATATGTTTGAGAAATTGAAGTATTTGAATAATGCGCCACAGGATTCCACTGGCTGTTACGTAGGTGGGACGATTTCGTCCCGCCGACCCTAGAGAGGTTAATATTGCCTGCTAACATGAATTTATTTTAACTAGGGAAAATGTGTCACCTCTGCAACAGAGTCAGGGTATATGCAGCAGTTTGGGCCACCTGGCTCGTTGCGAACTGTGTGAATACTATTTCTTCCTAACAAAGACAGCCAACTTCGCCAAACGGGGGATGATTTAACAAAAGCGCATTTGCGAAAAAAGCACAATCGTTGCACGACTGTACCTAACCATAAACATCAATGTCTTTCTTAAAATCAATACACAGACGTATATATTTTTAAACCTGCATATTTAGCTAAAAGAAATCCAGGTTCGCAGGCAATATTAACCAGGTGAAATTGTGTCACTTCTCTTCCGTTCATTGCACGCAGAGTCAGGGTATATGCAACAGTTTGAGCCGCCTGGCTCGTTGCGAACTAATTTGCCAGAATTTTATGTAATTATGACATAACATTGAAGGTTTTGCAATGTAACAGGAATATTTAGACTTATGGATGCCACCCGTTAGATAAAATACGGAACGGTTCCGTATTTCACTGAAAGAATAAATGTGATCGTTTCTGGATTCGACCATATTAATGACCTAAGGCTCGTGTTTCTGTGTGTTATTATGTTATAATTAAGTCTATGATTTGATAGAGCAGTCTGACTGAGCGATGGTAGGCACCAGCAGGCTCGTAAGCATTCAATCAAACAGCACTTTCGTGCGTTTTGCCAGCAGCTCTTCGCAATGCATTGCGCTGTTTATGACTTCAAGCCTATCAACTCCCAAGATTAGACTGGTGTAACTGATATGAAGTGGCTAGCTAATTAGCCGGGTGCGCGCTACTAGCGTTTCAAACATCACTCGCTCTGAGACTTGGAGTAATTGTTCCCCTTGCTCTGCATGGATAACACTGCTTCGAGGGTGGCTGTTGTCGATGTGTTCCTGATTTGAACCCAGGTAGGAGCGAGGAGAGGGACGGAAGCTATACTATTACACTGGCAATACTAAAGTGCCTATAAGAACATCCAATAGTCAAAGGTATATGAAATACAAATCGTATAGAGAGAAATAGTCCTATAATTCCGAAAATAACTGCAACCTAAAACTTCTTACCTGGGAATATTGAAGACTCATGTTAAAAGGAACCACCAGCTTTCATATGTTCTCATGTTCTGAGCAAGGAACTTAAACGTTAGCTTTCTTACATGGCACATAATGCACTTTTACTTTCTTCTCCAACACTTTGTTTTTGCATTATTTAAACCAAATTGAACATGTTTCATTATTTATTTGAGGCTAAATTGATTTTATTGATGTATTATTGATGTATTATATTAAGTTAAAATAAGTGTTCATTCGGTATTGTTGTAATTGTCATTATTACAAATACATTTTTAAAAATCAGCCGATTAATCGGTAGAGGCTTTTTTTGGTCCTCCAATAATCGGTATTGGTGTTGAAAAATCATAATCGGTCGACCTCTACTCCAGAGGGTAGTGAAGTCTGCACAACGCATCACCGTGGGCAAACTACCTGCCCTCCAGGACACCTACACCATGTCACAGGAATGCCAAAAAGATCATCAAGGACAACAACCACCCAAGCCACTGCCTGTTCACCCCGCTATCATCTAGAAGGCGAGGTCAGTACAGGTGCATCAAAGCTGGGACCGAGAGACAGCTTCTAGCTCAAGGCCATCAGACTGTTAAACAGCCGTCACTAACATTGACTGGCTGCTGCCAACATACTGACTCAAATCTCTAGCCACTTTAATAATAAAAAATTGGATATAATAAATGTATCACTAGTCACTTTATTACAATGCCACTTTATATAATGTTTACATACCCTACATTACTCATCTCATATGTATATACTGTACTCTATACCATCTACTGCATCTCGCCTATGCAGCACGGCCATCATCATCCATATGTACATATTCTTATTCATTCCTTTACACTTGTCTGTATAAGGGAGTTGTTGTGAAATTGTTAGATTACTTGTTAGATATTACTGCACGGTCGGAACTAGAAGCACAAGCATTTCGCTACACTCGCATTAACATCTGCTAACCATGTGTATGTGACCAATAACATTTGATTTGAAGCGTTTCGTTAGCCTGATCCCAGATATGTTTATGCCATTTTGTCAACCATAGGAGTTGGCTGTCTGTACAGCACCAACTGATCTGCGACCAGGGCTAGTGTTTTGTTGTCCTAGCCTAGGAGTTTTGTATGGCGTCTGCTTTGGGTGTTTGATCATGCTGTGATAAGACATGCTGCTGTACACTGCCAGATGAATTTTAAGTATAAAGGCCATTGTGTGATTACGATATTTGTAGATGGGAGAAATACGATCAAGATTTTTCATTCACCATCACATTGATTTCAGCTTCTTGCACTTGTTGATTGTATGTATTCAGTGTTCGATGGTACACAAGGCAATTGTGTGGTTCATCCACTATGGGGTGAATCCTAACTTGCTCTTAAGTAAAAAAAATGTGTTTGTCTCCCATTGACATCAATGCATAACTACGTGGAAGTTAGGATTTGCCCCGAAGTAATTGCCTTAAATAGCAGTCTATGTACTCAAAGGGATCTGTTCACTGTCAGGAATTGTGTTTTGAAAAGGAACAAATGCTTCTAGATGCACAGTAATTCAATTATATAATAATAAACTGCAGTTATGTGCCTCATCACAGAAATGAATACTTGGAACCACTTTGATAAAAAGGGAATGTGTCAATGCTTCAGCTGTATTCACATTGATTCTGTCATGATTTTATAATAAAACTGTTCTTTAC
Organism: Salmo trutta; assembly: GCF_901001165.1. NCBI lineage: Eukaryota > Metazoa > Chordata > Actinopteri > Salmoniformes > Salmonidae > Salmo > Salmo trutta. Next base: position 53,546,255 of record NC_042970.1, on the reverse strand, counting down.
CAATAATTCATGTGAGTGATTTGTCAGAGATTACAAGACAATTTTGTTTTTGTCTTTTTCTGATTTTTTTTGATTGATTTATTAAACACTTTGTCATACTGAATGTTGTTCGGTTAGGCCCTAGTTACACATGTAAGGAAAGCCTTTCAATCATTGAATACTCTTTGCAGGTATGAAGCCATATTTACAAAAGTATGTTTTTTTACAGTTAACATTCATTAACCATTTCATTTCTCATATAGTACATTGTATTTCTCACCAGTTAGCTCTCCATTTGACTAATGGGTAAAGTAAAGAAGGCAATTTTTTTGTAGAAACACATTTTTAATTAGTTTTAAGTTTAGCATATATTATACAGTTAAGCATTGTCATTTTTAAAAGGATGGTGAAGAGCACACAATTAATTCCTGACATTAGCATGGGAATTGACATGACCATGGGCAATTCTTATGACACGAGGTTAGGTATTGTTTTGAGAAGTACACTCACATACAGTATGTGCCCTTAGGCAAGAATTTATCTCTACACTAACAAAAAACAATAGGCAACAGTATAAAAGTATCTTTAAAGCACTTTTCAAAATAGCAATAAATAGGGGAAAAAAATACTAAAGTTGTGGTATTATTGTGGTGATCTTTCTACATAAGCATGATTTGTATTGTCCATTTTGCTCTCATATAAATTGGACAGATTGCAGCCTAGCGTATTATCTTGGATCCTTAAAAGAATTTGAATCCGCATGGTTGAGTGAAATTGTTATAGTAGAGTCATGTTTTAGATAAGAAATGTGCCCTTGAGGACATAGAAACACAGGATTGGATGGGTGTTTATCTAAGATATCTGTCCTTGGTTATTGCTGGTGGAGAATTCTCTTTAGATGGCGTTCTCGGCATCAGCCTGGATTTTCCTCTCGATCATCTCCCTCAGGCCCTTGCTGAAATGTAAGTTTGCCCCAATGATGAGGTAACCCTGAAAGGTCAAGTGAAAGGTGGGAGAAGCTGATTTAGCTGCGGTTTATCAACAGGACCACATTCAGAAGGCAAACGTTATGGAACGTACTGGATAGAAATAAGAATAGAGTTGAAGTGATTCATTTTTCAATATGGCATAGAGGTGTGTCTGTTCTACATAATATATATAAAATATTTATATCTGAACATTCCTCGATGTTGTGCCCTGCTGATGTCAAGATGATGTAGGTGGTTATGATTGTCATGAATAATTTTGGACAATTGCCACTCAGATAATACTGAACAAGCTAGAATTTGATTAGAATATCAAATGTGTTGTTCTCGCATAGTAGAAGTAACAGAAGCATTGAGACTTACGTTATGATACTCCACCACTTCCTCTATGAAGTCCATACCATCTGCAAGAGGGATAGCGACGCCTCTCTTGGTCCAGTCTGAAATTGAATTACGGATGAAGGATTAAAAATAAAATGTCAACCATTTTGAAAAAATATGTTTTTGTTATCTGAGTTACATGTTTTATGTACTTTGAGTATTTATTGTGGGGTTAAACTGATCTGCTTTAAAAGGATACTCACTATTGATTATGGGTACTATTGAGATCTGCAGCATAGTCTTGAGGGGGACTTGTAGGGGAATAAGCTATAGAGACAGAACAAAGAGACATTTTTATTTATTTAACCTTTATTTAAATAGGCAAGCCAGTTAAGAACAAATTCTTATTTACAATGAAGGCCTACCCCGGCCAACCCCTAACCCGGACGACGCTGGGCCAATTGTGCGCCACCCTATGGGACTCCCAATCACGGCCGTTTGTGATACAGCCTGGAAACGAACCAGGTTCTGTAGTGATGCCTCTAGCACTGAGATGCAGTGCCTTAGACCACTGCGCCACTCGGGAGCCCATACCTGTAATATATTACTGTAAGGGTTAATGGTAGGAGACCGTGGATGGTTGTCTCACAGGTTGGTTGTCAAATGTGTATTTTAAGATTAGGTCATCCACTTGGTCAATTCATGTCTTCATCACAAAGGTGAGGGGAATTTTTTCAAATGTTTTTCAAATGTGAAATTAAAAAGGTCTTTGTTAATGTAATAACATACGTTTACAGGACTTCAGAAAGGTGTTGAACCCATAGCTATACATACAGTGCCTTGCAAAAGTATTCACCCCCTTGGTGTTTTTCCTATTTTGTTGCATTACAACCTGTAATTTAAATTGATTTTTATTTGGATTTCATGTAATGGACATACATAAAATAGTCAAAATTGGTGAAATGAAATGAAAAAAATTACTTCTTTCAAAAAAATAAACGGAGAAGTGGTGCGTGCATATCTATTCACCCCCTTTGCTATGAAGCCCCTAAATAAGATCTGGTGCAACCAATTACCTTCAGAAGTCACAATTAGTTAAATAAAGTCCACCTGTGTGCAATCTAAGTGTCACACGATCTGTCACATGATCTCAGTATATATACACTTGTTCTGAAAGGCCCCAGAGTCTGCAACACCACTAAGCAAGGGACATCACCAAGCAAGCGGCACCATGAAGACCAAGGAGCTCTCCAAACAGGTCAGGGACTAAGTTGTGGAGAAGTACAGATCAGGGTTGGGTTATAAAAAAATATCTGAAACTTTGAACATCCCATGGAGCACCATTAAATCCATTATTACATTTTTTTAAGAATATGGCACCCCAACAAACCTGCAAAGAGAGGGCTGCCCACCAAAACTCACAGACCAGGCAAGGAGGGCATTAATCAGAGAGGCAACAAAGAGACCAAAGACAACCTTGAAGGAGCTGCAAAGCTCCACAGCGGAGATTGGAGTATCTGTCCATAGGACCACTTTAAGCCGTACACTCCACAGAGCTGGGCTTTACGGAAAAGTGGCCAGAAAAAAATAAGCAAACACATTTGGGTTTCGCCAAAAGGCATGTGGGAGATTCCCCAAACATATAGAAGAAGGTATTCTGGTCAGATGAGACTACAATTGAGCTTTTTGGCCATCAAGGAAAATTCTATGTCTGGCGCAAACCCAACACCTCTCATCACCCCGAGAACATCCCCACAGTGAAGCATGGTGGTGGCAGCATCATGCTGTGGAGATGTTTTTCATCGGCAGGGACTGGTAAACTGGTCAGAATTGAATGAATGATGGATGGCGCTAAATGCAGGGAAATTCTTGAGGGAAACCTGTTTCAGTCTTCCACTGATTTGAGACTGGGATGGAGGTTCACCTTCCAGCAGGACAATGACCCTAAGCATACTGCTAAAGCAAGACTTGAGTGGTTTAAGGGGAAACATTTAAATGTATTGGAATGGCCTAGTCAAAGCCCAGATCTCAATCCAATTGAGAATCTGTGGTATGACTTAAAGATTGCTGTACACCAGCAGAACCCATCCAACTTGAAGGAGCTGGATCAGCTTTGCCTTGAAGAATGGGCAAAAATCCCAGTGGCTAGATGTGCTAAGCTTATAGAGACATACCCCAAGACACTTGCAGCTGTAAATGCTGCAAAAGGTGACTCTACAAAGTTTTGACTTTGGGGGGGTGAATAGTTATGCACGCTCAAATTGTACGTTTTTAGCCTTATTTCTTGTATGTTTCACAATAAAAAATATTTTGCATCTTCAAAGTGGTAGACATGTTGTGTAAATCAAATTATACAAACCCCCCAAAAATCTATTTTAATTCTATGTTGTAAGGCAACAAAATAAGAAAAATGCCAAGGGGGTGAATACTTTCGCAAGCCACTGTATGTTACAGAGATCAATAGAACACTGACCGTGGGGTAAAGTGCAACGACGGTGTCAATGATGGCCATTAAAATAATCTGATCTAACCAAGTGGATATTTGTAAAATACGTCATCATTTATGTGTTCTAACAGGCCCACAATGTCGTTACTAAAATCCTATTTGGATATATTTGGCTGTTTTCGCTGCATAATATTTAGAAGTTGTCCTTCTTAGAATTAGAAAACAAATCTAAATGCTAACTTCAGTTCAGTTAAACTGATAGCATAGCTAGCCATATAGAAATCGGTGGTGGTAGTTGAAGCCGTTTTTAAGTGTAATGCAGTTGATTGGTGACATTTACATTTTAGTCATTTAGCAGACACTCTTATCCATAGCGACTTAGAGAAGTGAGTTCAAACATTTTCTCGTACTAGTCCCCGTGGGAAACAAACCCACAACGCCATGCTCAACCAACTGAGCCACACGGGACCAACGTGTTGGTGTTGAGAACTATTCAAGGATATACTCAGATTTGTACCACAATATTGTGTGAAATACACATAAACAATAGCCTAAATGTAGACACATTTTGATGGGCAGCAGTGAAAAGATTATGAATCTTTCTCCCATGGGCTGCCCACGGGGGGATGTGTGCGTGTCATTTCCATTGTTTTGGTCAACCACATCACCCCTAGACATAGTTACCACATCACATCACCCATAGACATAGTTACACAGTAAATCAAGGAGAGTTGATATCACAGGGTAAATAAATGTAGAGTTCAATTGACTACTGGAATTATCTTAACCCTCAACAGAGTGATATGCTGCCTGGAGTTAATGTTGATACGTGGAGTTGATTGGGACTTAGTACTTTTAACTCCATTAAGAGTAAACAGATACAGCAAATATGGGGGATAAATGAAGACTCAGGCTGTTTACCATTGAAAAGAATGGTCAGTTCCTGTCTACTTAAGGGGTGGCTCTCCCATATACACCAATGTGATAGCAGCTGAGTCTGGGCTACTTAGTTCATTGACTTCCATTGAAACAGAAACATGAGGGAGTGTCATTGTCATATTTCCCAGCATGCTCTGTTGCAGGGTGATTTTTAGAATTGTTTGTTTCAATATCTGTGTTTTCACAGACAGAAAAATATCTTATGCTACACATTGATATGTAACATACATTTTCCTAAACTCTAATCTCTAATGGTTGGCTTTATTGGTTCAGTTAATGACAAGCAGTGGTGGGAAAAGTACCCAAATGTCATACTTGAGTAAAAGTAAAGGTACCTTAATAGAAAATGACTCAAGTAAAAGTGAAAGTCACCCAGTAAAATACTACTTGAGTAAAAGTCTAAGTATTTGGTTTTAAATATACTAAGTATCAAAAGTAAATGTAATTGATAAAATGTACTTAAGTATCAAAAGAAAGTATTAAAAAAAACCACTTATTTTAAGCAAACCAGACGGCACGATTTTCTTGTTTTTTTATTTACTGATAGCCAGGGGCACACTCCAACACTCAGACATCATTTACAAATGAAGCATTTGTGTTTAGTGAATCTGCCAGATCAGGTAGTAGGGATGACCAGGGATGTTCTCTTGATAAGTGTGTGAATCGGACCATTTTCCTGTCCTGGTAAGCATTCAAAATGTAACAAGTACTTTCGGGTGTCAGGGAAAATGTATGGAGTAAAAAGTACATTATTTTCTTCTGGAATGTAGTGATTGTAAAGTACTTATACAAAAAAATTACTTAAGTAAAAATACTTTAAAGTACTACTTAAGTACTTTACACCACTGCTGACAAGGCTTTTTCAGTTTACATGCTGTAGGTAGTCTGAAAACAGCTCTCCTGCCTTGTCTGACATGCAATCTGAATGTATATTGTGGGTGATGTAAAATTGCTGAACAATCCTCCCTCTTAAATGGATACCAATAGAGATTGGATGTAACATTGCAAGCCTCCATATGACACAATTGAGTATGGTTACATGCAGTGATGTAAAGTGTGTAGATGGGTGAGAGAAAAAAACAATTTATACATTTTTAAATTAGGCTGTGAAAACAAAATGTGGAATAAGTCAAGGGGTATGAATACTTTCTGAAGGCACTGTAAATTAATCACTAATCCATGCAGGCCCATCACACGATGCTGAGCCTCCAAACCATTTATACCATAAGCTACCTCATTGCATCAAGGTGGATGAAAACATTCACAGTTTTGAGAGGCCTCTGATTTACGAGGAGTGTAAAGGACTACATTCTGAAACGCATCAATGTGGACAACCCCAATGAGTATGATGTCTATTTGAAATTTAACTTTGAATTTTAAGTTTTATAAACCACTTGGTAAAATACTCCCTTTGATATAGAGCCTGTTGTGGTTTATGAGTCCAGCGCAGTGGAACAACCTCATTCTACCAGTCAGGGCTTCTATTCTTCTATTCTGCTGGATCCATTTCTGATGCGTTGACCATTGAGAGAAGCAAGGAGTATAACATAACTGTTGAGGTAAGTAAAGTCCCTGTTTTATGTACAGCCATCCTATGGATTCCGGAGGAGAAGACAACCATGCAGCAGACCACTGCTATGTAGTGTGCTGATGAAGAAAATAACATATTTCTTCAGACCAATACTAAATCATGGTCCAACTATGTCACCTATCAAGCTAGAGAGATAAACCTTGGCATGCCGGAAGGCCTTTTTTCATCTGATTATGACTGCTGCCCAGATGTCCAAAGGTTCATTTCTGAGTTTTATTATTCCTACAAAGAGTTTTATTCCTCAATGTTCTCTGAGAACATGTGCTTTCCTCAGAACCACTTTTAGGGTAGGTCTATATGCCATAAGAGATCCCCAAAGGGATCCGTAAGTTTATCCAAATGAAAACGGGATGATTCTGACATGGAAATGCCGGTCAAAAGATACACATTTTGATTCTGGACGGAGATCAAGCAATGTTCTCGGAATTAATTAATTTATAAATCCACTTGAAATTAAATATTTGTCATTATGCTTCTTTACTTTTCTCTTGTGGAAACAGATGTTGTTTCATTGGTCTTCATTATTAGTCTTGATTTGGGTTAAGGTTGAATGTAGTGCAAGTGAAATTATATAGGGTCATAATTGTTAGAAAGCGAGAGAGAGAGCGCAGAATCTTACCGCCAGTGATTCCAAAGCAGACTGGTTGGAGTAGATTTTAAACCTGTCAATAACAACAGAATACACTTAATGAATTTGCCTGTGATGCTACTGTGATATTGTGTGTGTATGTGTTGAGGTGTGTTTGTGTGTATGTATGAGTGCGTGCATGTGTGAGTACATGCATGCCTACCTCCTCAAGTCTGCATGAACACCCAGTCTCTTGCCCTTCATGGACACCTTGGCATTGAATTTGGCCACCTGCAAGGAACAAAAATATCAACTTTTACACTTTTCTCTACACTTTTCCTTCCTGCTTACCTTGAGGAAATCACTGATCTGACATGGTTAAACTAGTGAGAGCAATGGGTGGAAACCACGTTTTCAACCATCCTCTCACTTACAGATCAGTGATTACCTCAATGAAAGGAAGAAAGCTTTTTTTGTGAACAATTTTTTTTATTTGTTCATGTCAACGGCAATACAATCGATAAAAAACAATACAATTTTCCCACCTTTTTTAACAACCCCCATACCAAACATACCCCTGGCGGCCCCAACATCAGTCAACACATAATATAAAGGAGCAAAAACATACAGATCAAATAATAACAACAAACACTCAAATGAAATTAAAAAGTACACACAATGAGACTGTTTACCAATATATCGCCACCAAGAAAGCATTAGGAAGAATGCATTTGAAACAATATGAATCCTTCCTTTCTCAGCTCCTACAGAGCCAATCCTTAGCCTAACTATCAACTATTCTCATGGTTGTTCTTTTTTTTTCTTTTTTGAAAATATCAGTAGCTATTAAATGTAGAACATGAAAAGACAAGACGTCTTCTTTCTCACTATGGTCATGCTGCTGAGCTGAACAGGCGCCTTGCCGGGCGGTAGCACCATCACCGTGACGATGGCAGTGATGGCCACAGTGACCCCGGAGGTCTTGACGGTTGTCTTGGGGGCAGAGTTCAACTCCAGTTGCAGGGAGATAGGGTACTCCACTAGGGCTGGGTTCTGAGAGAGACACACACACACACACAGGAGTGGGTGAGTGGAATGCAAAAGTGGAATTCAATGTCTTGACCCTATTTGTGAGGGCATGAGGTCACAATCCCGACATACATACTCACAATCATCATAATGGTGCCAAAATATGTTGTCCTAAAGAGCATCTCCAGATCCTTTGGCATCTGAAAACATAGTATTCAATTGCTTGTATTATAAATTACTATATTCACGTCATACTACTACTAGAACAATATTGGTATGCTGTGAAAAAAAGAACAACTCAGAAATTGCATCTGATTTAAGTATGCAGACTCCTTTTTTCACTAGTATATATTTTCAGCCTAATGATTGGGCAGATCACCTCATTATGTAAAGAGGTGCAGTACCAAGCATGACTCAGCTGCTTATTCAAATCTGTGTCAACATGTTTGGTAGCACCTCTGATGCAGACACCAATTCTTAAAGGCTATAACAGACAATATGGAATAATTTACACCTCGGAGCTAAGAATTACTTCCGTCATGTCATGTGTAGGCTAAAATGCAGGGGAGAGAGTACGGTTGCAAGACATAATGGGGGACTCAGACCTCATACTTACGTGCTCGTTGGCGATATTCATTTGGAATATGCCAGCTTTATAATAGGAGTACAACCCACTGTCAAAGAAGTACTCGGACAGAGCCAGGTACACCATGCGGTCATACTCTCTCACAATTGGGTTGATGGCATAGTTCACCAAGGTGTTGCTCTCGTTCCCGAGCTCAAAGAACATGCCCTGTGTGGCACAGTAAAGAGAGAGGAAGATACAATACTGTAGAGATGAGAGTGAGATACAAAAATAAGTAACACTTTATTTTAGGGGTAACTACATAAAGGCTTCATAAAACAATCATCATCTATAAGCAGTTTCATTATGTCAACAACTGCATGTTGATAATTGCAGTATGAGTGACATTACCGTGACTTAACAAAAAAATCAACTCACTGTTGTATGTAGTGAATGCATAATGTATGGTTCTGGATGTGTTATGAAGTGCTTATGTATGTAGCTTTCAAATAATGTGTTACCCAAACATACATACATAATATACACACGGTATGAGACTAATGCACAGCAAGCTAGACTATCTCACTCACCCTGAAATCCATGTCAAGACTCCTTGAAGTTACCACAGGGTCACTTAGGAGAGAGTAGTCGATCCCCACATACTCGTCTACTTCTGTTCGCACTGGATGGGTCCAAATTAAAACAAATACAATTATATTTTCTGTGTGCAAAACTTATGGTCAGAAAATATATATATTTTTTATGTTAGTTTTGTTATATAACCAATCTCTAAAGGCATTTTCCAATGAACCACTGTACTATCTTACCTGGAATTGTCTCCAACAAAGAGTTGATTAGAACCAAACCAGCGTGGTTCATGACAGGACAGATCTATGAAAAGAACAGACAAATGTTAAAGGAACTGTCCAGTGCCCCATATTTCAATGAAATATAGCCTAGAATTAATTACAATATGAGTGAAAAAGATTTTCTTCCAATTTTTTTTATTCAGTATGTTAAAAAGTAGCTTTTATGTGTACCCCTACTTGCCCTGTTCATTCATCATAAATATTAATGACGAGTAAACAGCTGATTTGCCAGCTCAGCCAATGAAGATTTAATCATAAGTGTTGATATGTTGTAAGTGTAACCAGTGTTCTAGAATGAAATTAACTGATCTGTCAGCACCTGCTGGTTCAGAAGGAAGCGCATTCCTGTGGTCAAAAAAGTCGCCAGGAAGTCATACACCCTCCTGCAACGGAGTAAACCAGAGTTGTAAAATCATTGAATTACACCCACTCATGTTAAAATATCCAAAATCTGAAAAATGCTCCAATATTGCTTATAGCCACATTATACTGAAATTAGTCTCCATTGCACACAGAATTAACATTAAAACAACTCTTTGTTAAGGGAGACCTGACTCAGGATCAGTTTTGTATTTTAAATCATAATGAATAATATTATTATAGACAGGGAGGATCTTAGATCAGCACACCTACTCTGAGACGCTTGATACGTGGTCCCTGGACAAGAAAGCAGCTCAAGTATTTTTAAAAGACTATCAACAGGATTTACCCCAAGGTGCCAGTGAACTTCATTTTCATTTTGGCGATGGAGGCATCGCAGGTGATGTTGGAGATCTTGAGGCGTCCCAACTCATCTCTGGTCATGTGCAGGACAGTGTGGATGTTCACGCCTTCTGCAGAGGCGTTGATGGCTCCAGTGTCATAGCTATGAGACCACAGAAAATAAATATTTTCAGACCGCCATCATACATACTCATCAACGTCATAATCTCAACCATATAAAGTAGCATCAAAAGGTTTGAACTTCCAATACACTCTCCTTGGACATCATCTTTGAAGTTTGATGTCATCAATCTAGCGTACCACTGCATGACTGAACTCCTCAAGGCTCTACAAGATACCATTGTGAGTATTTAACCACAGGCATTGTTTTGCATACAAACGTATTATTTTCTTGATACATTTTATTTTATTTATTTCACCTTTATTTAACCAGATAAGTCATTTGAGAACCAATTCTAAATTAAATGAACGACATAGCCAACAGGCATAACATTGCAACAGTGAACAGGACAAAAAATAAAATACACTATACAGAAATATCCACAATGGGTTAGGGTAGAAAAGTCCAAGGAAACACAGCAGACGTATTAATCAGCAGGTACGTTGATCAGATAGCAGCTCAGTTCATGTTTTTGAAGGAGTCTGATGGGACGAATGTGTCAAATTTTAAGATCTTTTGCAGCTCGTTCCAATCGTTGGAGGCGGAAAACTGAAATGAATGACGGCCAAAGGAAGTGCACGCTTTGGGAATGACCAGTGAGATACAGTGCCTTTGGAAAGTATTCATACCTCTTGACTTATTCCACATTTTGTTGAGTTACAGCCTGTATTCAAAATTGATTAAATTGTAGTTTTTCTTCTCACCCATTTACACATAATACCCCATAATGAGAAAGTGAATACATACAGAAATATCTCATTTACATAATTATTCACACCCCTGAGTCAATACTTTGTTGAAGCATCTTTGGCAGTGATTAGTCTTTCTGGGTAAGTCTCTAAGAGCTTTCCACACCTGGATTGTGCAACATTTGCCCATTATTCTTTTTACAACTCTTCAAGCTCTGTTAAATTGGTTGATGATCATTGCTAGACAACCATTTTCAGGTCTTGCCATAGATTTTCAAGTAGATTTACATCAAAAAACCAACTCAGCCACATTCACTGTCTTCTTGGTAAGCAACTTCAGTGTAGGTTTGGCCTTGTGTTTAAGGTTATTGTCCTGCTGAAAGATGAATTTATCTCCAAGTGTCTAGTGGAAAGCAGACTGATCCAGGTTTTTGCTTGAAATTATGGAGAGTGGTACACAGTGACGTGTTGTATTAGATTTGCCCCAAACATAACACTTTGCATTTAGGACAAAAAGTGAATTGCTTTGCCACATTTTTTGCAGTATTACTTAAGTGACTTGTTGCAAACAGGATGCATTTGGAATATTTGTATGCTGTACAGGCTTCCTTCTTTTCACTGTGCCAATTAGGTTAGTATTGTGGAGTAACTACAATGTTGTTGATCCATCCTTAGTTTTCTCCTATCACAGCCATTGTCCTCATGGTGAAATACCTAAGTGGTTCCCTTCCTCTCCGACAACTGAGTTAGGCAGAACGCCTGTGTATTTGTAGTAACTGGGTGTATTGACATGCCATACAAAGTGTAATTAATAACTTCACCATGCTCAAAGGGATATTCAATGTTTGCTTTTTTATTTTTACCCATATACCAATAGGTGCCCTTCTTTGTGAGGCTTTGAAAAACCTCCCTGGTCTTTGTGGTTGAATCTGTGTTTGAAATTAACTGCTCAACTGAGGGACCTTACAGATATAGTATGTGATGGATACAGAGATGAGGTAGTCATTAAAATATGATGTTAAACACTATGATTGCACACAGAGTGAGTCCATGCAACTTAGTATGTGACTTGTTAAGCAAATGTTAAGCAAATTAACTTATTTAGGCTTGCCATAACAAAGGGGTTGAATACTTATTGACTCAAGATATTTCAGCTTTTCATTTTTCATTTGATTTGTACACATTTCTAAAAACAGAATTCCACTTTGACATTATGGGGTACTGTGTGTAGGCGATTGACAAAACATCTCAGTTTAACCCATCTAAAATTCAGGCTGTAACCAACAAACTGTGGGAAAAGTCAAGAGGTGTGAATACTTTCTAATGGCACTGTATATCTAATAGCAGGTTCCTATTGGTATTGGAGATGTTGAGGAGTGAGCTGAGGTAGAGGGGGGACTTAAATGCACTAGGCTAGAAATAGAGACAGTAGTGGATAAAGAGGACTCACAATAACCAGTATAAGATGTGTCTCCGGAAGCTGAGAGCGATGGAGGAGTTCTGCACATTGAAGAGCAGTCCTAGGCCAGGCTGGAAGGCCAGGTCAGCATAGGTCAGGTTCAGCTCATTTATCTTCACCCTGACCCACAGGAAGAAAAATACTCAGATCAGTGCTTGGGCTGATACTCGAAAGTCACTAGAAATCTAACAAGAAATGTACTAGAAGTTCTCTTTTGGTAGCAGAAATCCTGTAGCCTGGTTGCCAATTGGTTGAAGTTGGCCAAAATAGAAACAGTGAGTGGGTAGAAATACCCATGGGTTTACATGGGTTGATTTTCCAAGAACCCAGATGTCTAGAAGATGACCTATTAAGTCAGCTTGGCTACTGGACTTTCTCTTACAGAAGATTAAGAAGTTCTAGCCTCTTCAACCAGAGATTGCCATGCGCATCCTTCTTTTTCACTTCATGTAGTGAGCTAAGCCATCTGTCTGGTTTACGAGGCTAGAGTGTCTTTATCTCTTAAAAGAGAATGTCCAGTTGCTAAACTTTATAGGTCATCTTTTAGAAATCCAGGTTCTTGGAAAATCAACCAATGCAGACTCTGCCCACAGTTCCATGATACAGTGGTTCTTCCTTTAAAAGTTGCATCATACTGCAGCACACCTTGCGGGCTGCCGCAGAATTCTATGGCACATTATTTAATTGTCAGCCATTGTTACCATTAACGCTAGTTAGTGCTAGTTAAACCACCAAAGGGCATCTTTGAGAATCATTTGATAGCCTTCAATATTGGCAGTACTAGAAAATTTAAAACCTTTTTTTTGTAAGAACATAGTATATGGGATTGATTTTAAGAAATGTAGCTTAATTAATTTTATTAATATTATGGCGTTTCTATTCCAAGAAAAATGAAACCCTCTGGTTTTCCGTTAGGATGGAACGGAAAATATGGCGCTGTACAACGTGACGGTCGGGAGTAGGCTACAGTACTAAGAGCATAACATTTCCACACCCTAATTGTAGTCTAATCCAGGGATTCTCAACTGGGGGGGGGGGTCGTGGGACTTATGCAAGAATATCATTTTTCATAAACAAATATTTTGAAAGGTGACCTTCACACCAAAACATGTATTTTGAAAGGATACGGCCTCAACGCATATTGTTGCTGACTTTCACAATGTTACCGCTACACACAGGTGTGCGTGCGCTGCACTGCTTATTGTTGCTGACAGCTTATTGTTGCTGACTTTACAAGTGCAGCCTGAGCTCTACGCCACTCTCAAGGATGTGATCAAGCGTGTCAACTATATCAAAGAGAGTTCCACAAAAAGCAGGTGTTTCCAGGATTTCTGCAGGGATATTGGGAGCGAGCACCAGCAGGTGCTTTATCATGCAGAGGTCCGCTGGTTTTCTAGTGGTAAAGTGTTGGGTCGCTTTTATGAGCTTCGAGCGGAAATTGCTGCGTTTCTTTCGGATAACAAGTCACCTCTGGCCGAACATTTCGATTGTGAGGAATGGCTCGCACAGGTTGCCTACCTGGAAGATATTTTTGGTCATCTGAATTAGCTCAATGTGTCAATGCAAGGGAGGGGGCATAATCGATTTGAACAGAGGGACAAAGTGGATGCCTTCAAGATTAAGCTTACCGTTTGGGCAAATCATGTTTCTAAAGGGGGGTATTGACATGTTTCCCAATGATGATTTTGAGATTCAGAATCTGTGTCACGCCCTGACCAGGTGAACTCTGCTATTTTGGTCAGGGTGTGGCATTTCTATGCTTTATGTTCTATGTTTTGGTTATAGCCTTTCTTTGTGTTTTATTTCTATGTTGGGCTCGGGGGTGATTTCCCAATCAGACAGCTGTCGCTTGTGAAGTCTGATTGGGAATCACATTTAAGTTCCTTTGACCCCACGATGTTTGTGGGTTGTTGTCTCGTTATTTGAGCACGTAACGTATTGGCAGTTTTTTCCTTGATTTTGTGTACATGTTTAATTCTAGTGTGTTAAATAAACATGTATTCGCTCCCAGCTGCGTTTTGGTCCGCTTCCTCGTCTCCCGACGACAAGCGTTACAGAACAACCCACCGAACCAGGACCAAGCAGCGGGAGGAAAAGGAGCGCGAGAGATGGGCTCGCGAGGGAAAGGAGTTCTGGACCTGGGAGGAGATCATGTCGGGGAAAGGACCCTGGCGGACGGACTCCCAGGTCGAGGAGGAAAAGCCAGCCGGTAGACGGAGTCGCAGGCGGCGGTCGAGGAGGCCCGGAAAACAGCCCCAAGAAAATTTTTTGGGGGGGCTAATGGGGTGGTCCGGAAGGGCAGAGGAAGAGCCCAGACCACTGCTCTCGTGGGGGATGACGGCGGAGGAAGAGAAGGAGATGAGGCGTTTGATTGACGACCTGCAGAGGGAAGATCTGGAGGAGGAGCCATGGTATGCTGAGTTGCGCGCTGTGTCGCCAGTGCGCCCGCACAGCCCGGTGCGTCCGGTGGACATGCCCAGCACATGCCGTGCTAGGATGGGCATCCAGCCAGGACGAGTGGCTAAACCGGCTCCACGCTTCAGGTCACCAGTGCGTGTTCACAGTCCTGTCTGGCCCGTTCCTGTTCCCCGCACCAAGCCCACGGTGCGTGTCCCCAGTCCTGTCCGGCCCGTCCCTGCTCCCCGCACCAAGCCATGGTATGCAGAGTTGCGCGCTGTGTCGCCAGTGCGCCCGCATAGCCCAGTGCGTCCGGTGGACATGCCCAGCACATGCCGTGCTAGGATGGGCATCCAGCCAGGACGAGTGGCTAAACCGGCTCCACGCTTCAGGTCACCAGTACGTGTTCACAGTCCTGTCTGGCCCGTCCCTGCTCCCCGCACCAGGTTAGTGGTGCGTGTCCCCAGTCCTGTCCGGCCCGTCCCTGCTCCCCGCACCAGGTTAGTGGTGCGTGTCCCCAGTCCTGTCCGGCCCGTCCCTGCTCCCCGCACCAGGTTAGTGGTGCGTGTCCCCAGTCCTGTCCGGCCCGTCCCTGCTCCCCGCACCAAGTCAGTGGTGCGTGTCCCCAGTCTGGTCCGTCCATGCTCCCCGCACCAAGTCAGTGGTGCGTGTCCCCAGTCCTGTCCGGCCCGTCCCTGCTCCCCGCACCAGGTTAGTGGTGCGTGTCCCCAGTCCTGTCCGGCCCATCCCTGTTCCCCGCACCAAGCCCACGGTGCGTGTCCACAGTCCTGTCCGGCCCATCCCTGTTCCCCGCACCAAGCCCACGGTGCGTGTCCACAGTCCTGTCCGGCCCGTCCCTGTTCCCCGCACCAAGCCCACGGTGTGTGTCCACAGTCCTGTCCGGCCCGTTCCTGTTCCCCACACCAAGCCCACGGTGCGTGTCCACAGTCCGGCACGGCCCGTGTCTGGTCCACCGGTGCCCAATCCTGTTCCGGTCGACGGCTCCGCTCCGGAGCCTGAGCATGCCGCTCCACAGTGGTCCAGTCCGGGCCAGAGGGGTAGGGCTAGGGTGGAGGCAGGGGGAGAAACACGCCCGGGGCCAGAGCCTCCACCGAGGGTGAGGCGCCCACCCGGGTCCCCCCCCTAATAGACTTTAGGTTGGTGCGCCGGGAGTACGCACCGTTGGAGGGGGGGTACTGTCACGCCCTGACCAGGTGAACTCTGCTATTTTGGTCAGGGTGTGGCATTTCTATGCTTTATGTTCTATGTTTTGGTTATAGCCTTTCTTTGTGTTTTATTTCTATGTTGGGCTCGGGGGTGATTTCCCAATCAGACAGCTGTCGCTTGTGAAGTCTGATTGGGAATCACATTTAAGTTCCTTTGACCCCACGATGTTTGTGGGTTGTTGTCTCGTTATTTGAGCACGTAACGTATTGGCAGTTTTTTCCTTGATTTTGTGTACATGTTTAATTCTAGTGTGTTAAATAAACATGTATTCGCTCCCAGCTGCGTTTTGGTCCGCTTCCTCGTCTCCCGACGACAAGCGTTACAATCTGATCAACAAAGCGCACGGCGACACACTGAAAAAAAAATAAACGTTAAGCAGCATCTTGTCAAGCTGCAGGGAAAGTTTTGCAACTAATTCCCGGAGGAGAAAAGGAGACAAGACGACTGGATACGGGACGTTCATTAACATTATTGAACTGGTTTTGACGTCATGCTCTGAGTCTGATAATGTATTCCACCCCACTACTGAACTGGTCTCCCAATGAAAATGGCTAATTCTCTTGAATTTATAATAAATGTTTTCTCAGTTAATATAGCTGTGTAATGACTTTCTTTAATACCATAAGAGTAGACTGTGAGATAGAGTCTATTTTGCAAGTGAAGCCTGCCCAAGAAGGCAGCTGCAATACAACATTACAAAATGGAATCATCAACAGGCATTTTTCGTTAGGGCAAATCTGATCTGTGAGAATACCAAAGCGGCTTTTATATAATTCTAAATGAATTAATAATAATAATCGGTTTGTTTAAAAAATAACGATATTTTGGAGATGCCTTAATTTTTTCAAATAAACTAAAGTGAGCGAGAAAAAGGCCATTCTTGAACATGGGGTGAGACATTCTTACTAATTTCTAAATAAAGGCAGTTTATTATTTATTTCTGTTTTTAGAGGGAGAGAAACCAAAAGCCCACTGTCGCCTCATGGATCTCCCGGTTGCTGCCGGCACGGGTATTGAACCAGCATCTGTAACAACACAGTTTGCACTGCGATGCAGTCACTCGGGAGGCCCCATCCACAAAAATGTTAATGCTGATCAATTGCCTTGCACAATGTATCAGGGTTAATAATAGTAATAATAATACTTTATCCCCCTTCCACATGTTAAAGGTTCCAATTGATAAAGTTGTTTTATTAATTAGTATATTTGAGTTTAACCACAATATTTGTAGGCACTCATATGAAAGGGATCTGGAGCAATTCGATGGCAGAAACTTCTGAGCAATAATGTGGATGGATCCCAGGGCTTACTCTTTGATGGTGTATTGGAAGTGGCCCTCTTTGCCCTTCATCTCTGGCATGGTGATGTTGCTCAGTTCCTCAACCACAAACTTCTGGGTCTCGTACTTCACTGAAATACAGGTTGAAAGAGTTTAGAGTCTAGAACTACGTATTGAATACCTTAAGCAGACAATCCTGACAACTGAGAGGGGCTAAATGGATGACGGTGCTTTGGTATAGAAAAATTCTGATAGTGGCAATGCAGTGGAGATGACGTATTCCTTTGGTCAAGACTGACCATTGAAGACTGTCTGGGACCATTGTAGACTGTTGAAAACTATTAAGATCACATGTACAAGAGCGTTTTTTGGGTGAATTTCTTACACATTTCGAGCCCCCTGTTAGTGATCCGGATCTTGCAGCCTGGCGGTTCTTCTGCTGACATGGCGGCGATTAGAGGGAACAGGAAGAGGATAGACACCATACAGGAAGCCATCACGACTGCCTGCAGGGGGGTCAAAACAGAAGAGAGGGAGAGTGGATAAGGACCCAGCCACCTCAAAGCTCAAACACTAACACATCCGACTCAACCAGGGTTGACTTCGGACCTAAAGAGCCTAAACAGAGTAAGTATTGCCTTACTTGTAGAACTACTCAATACTAGACCTCCAACCGGTCACTCTCAGTCATAAAGGAGCAGTTTATCGTTGGTGACCAGCTTTCTGAGGTTGCTTTACTCTTCTTCGAAACTAGGGCGATAACATGATTCATCCAGTTCTAATGAACTTTATTGATGCTTTGTTCCATGAGAGACAATATGACCCAAAAGTCAGGTCATCAAGGTTTATATCATAAAATAAATTGGTATTAATTTCAAACATAAAATGTCATATTAAAGTCAAAGGTTATTTTTAAAGTCAGGTTATGAATGCCTTTTGGAGAAACTAAGTGCACTGCATTTCTCAATGTTCCTCTTACCCTTTTCCTTGGACAGTGAACAGAATCAAAAACTAAATGTAGAGACATGATTACTAGCCACTTACAAACAGGTACATTGTACCCCCTTCATTATCAAAAAGATAGGCAATTTAGAGATGCTATGGCAGTGTAGTTACAATAACAGATGTTATTGTAGGCTAATCTGTACATTCATATTGTCAACCTTGCTTACAAATGTTTTGAAAAGAGTCCCTAGATATCATGAGCAACAGCAACGTCAATGGAGTTATTCCTTCTTGTCCTATACACCACTATCACTCTCACCACCCCACATTCTCTCCATCACAAGTTAGAATTCAGACTTCTCTTCCCTGAAAAAATCCTGCAGACAAAATCTCTTACCTCAACGATGGAGGGTCTGTGGAAGGCCAAACAAAAGAGAAAAACAAAGAAAACCCCTAAATGTTTGTTTTCTTTAAGGTATCTCCACAGTCTGAAATTCAAATGCTCCAGTCTATTTCTCTGCCCTGCTGTAGCATGTACAGTTGCTGAGTAAGTGAGTCAGAGAGAGAGTGTGTATATACGTGTCAAAGAGTGTGTTTGTGTGTGTGTGTGTGTGTGTGCGTGTGTGTGTGTAAAGCTGCACAGCCCTTTGTCTCATTCAACAGCAGGGGCAGCAGTGATTGCTCTACTAACCCCCCATGGTGAGGAACTGAAAGGCTTGAAGGAAAGCAGGATGTTTTTTGACCCATAAGATTGACTGCCGAACAACCCACCCCCACCAACCCCATTTAGCTTAGACTCTCTACAGTCTAAACTCATAAAAATGCCCCCCCCAGGGAATGAAACAAATACTCGACAGTAACTCACTAACATGATTCTACACTGTTCTCACATCATCTGCCTTATCTGGTCTTATCAGCATGTGTGTGTGGAGTACGGGAACCGGTTAACTCAACAATTGGAGAGAACAAAACAAGCTAGAACAAAGTTCTTCAAGGGGACTCAAGGAGGTCATTGACCCCCAAGGGGGACATCTCCCATTGATTAGACAATTTGTACAATTTCCTCACCCCTTCCTCATAATATGTACAGGGGTGAAAGATTGAGAGTTCCCAGAAGGAACTGCTTTATTGTCTTCTGCACAACAACATTGACCACCACACAAGGATGAATGCATGTGCAGCTGTACGTGTCTCACTTCAGACATATAAACCACCAAGTGTTTAAAGCTGCAATATGTCACTTTTTGTATTTGTTTTTATAGTGGTCATCCAATGTGATGCAACAGTAACAATATTGTGCATCTAGCCTTCCGAGAACCACTGCATTCATTGGTTTTGGGGAGCCTAGTTTTGGGGAGCACACAATGAGTGACGTGTTTTCCGTCAGTGAGGAGTTGGTGTGATAGCTAGTTAGCTGAGCTCATGGCCAGCACTTGGCTAATGGCTGGAGGAAATAGCTGGCTTACAGATATGGCAGATGCGAGGGGCAAAAGACCTGACCCAGCAGCAACTATTATTCCATCTAAGCCAAAGAAACAGACACATTTTGAGAGCAGACAGGCAAAAGGGGAAAGTGATAGAGAGCGGGCCAAGACGAGAGTAAACCTCGTATTTGCATTCACACGGTGGAGAGAACTGAGAGAGTTGAAGGGATTTTAATTGATTATTTTCTGCTGAAAAGGTAAGTTCTTGATCTGAATGCCTGTCTTTAGTCAGCTGTTGTACAACACAACATTTTAAATCTTATTCCATCTTTCAGCTAAACTACAATAACAAGTCTTGAAGTTGAAGTGTCTACACATTTAAAAATACACCGAAATCCCAGAACTTCAGAGAGCAGTGTTGAGAAGACTGGGCTCTCAATTGGGGATACCAAGGAGTATGATCCTGAGATCAGATGACCCAAGACTCCCTGAAGTGCCACCACCAACAACAGCTGAGCTGCTACAACTTCGAGGAGACGTCGCCATGCAGCACAGCATGCAGTAAGCACACATTTGAGCTGGGAAGGACTGGCGCTTTCCCTGTTGTCAGACTTTGTGGTTCCCAGGAAGTGTGAAAATCTACAGAGCATTCAGAATTGTTGTTGAAAGAGGTGGGCCTACAACCAAACATATAGTATATATCATATAAATAAGGGAGGTTTGTGGGGGCAACAATAAACTTGTGTGAGAGACAATACTTGTGCATGTTTTATCTAGCATATAATCATCAGTATTGTACTTTTGTAATGGTTTTTGAATAATTTACTAAACTGTTATCTTTTCCTGGATATCTATACTCTTGAAGGTTTACACTTCAAATTAGCAGACCTACAGGTGGGTAGATATCTAGGCAAACAGATGGACTACCCTGGTATAAATACAGTAAAAAAAACAGTCGGTCTGATTACACAGATCAGGTCAAAACGTTTTATTAGGGAGATAAACAAGAACACAAGGTAGTCTCTGTAACCTTCCTCAAAATAAAAAAAATACAGTGTAAGGGAAACATTCTGATAAAGTACTGAACTGATATCAACCAGACGAAGGCAAAATTCGAAGGCAAAAGTACGACGGAGTATTGTTCCTAATTGGGATCCAAATGAAGAACAAAGTACAGTATAGTGTTAACCTGTTATGTAAACATACTTGGTAATAAATCAATTGAATATTGCAGTGGTGAAATGCCAGCAGTTGTGTGTTGTAAGGTGCAGGAGTCTCCCTGTAATTCATGCAGATGCACCAGCGAGGTTGTCCGGAGACCGTGGGATAGCTCTCCGGTACTCCGTGATGTCAAAAATTACTCCGGGTAGATGGTACTAACCATCTCGGCCAGCCTCTCTTCTTGCATTCGAGCAGGCCTTTCAAGGTCTTCCTGTCCAATTCTTTCTGCAACCCTGCCTGTGCCCCTGGATGGTCCGTGGCTCTTCAAAACTGGAATCCTATAGAAAAAAACGTGCACAACACTTATTAGAATTGTATTGTAATGTTCACTTCATGTATAACAAATAAGAATTTTCATGCAGAAGAGTCGAGTATAAAACTTCTACAATCAATACACATCTTCATAGTCATAGCTCTTGACAATCAAGGGGCCATTCCAGTAATGTTATTAGCCAGCTAGCTAGCTACTATAGGAGTCAGAGAAGGGCAAAGGACTTGCTAAGGGCAAGGTCATTTTTTGAGGTCAGGGCTCTGTGCAGGCCGGTCAAGTCCTTCCACACTGATCTTGACAAACCATTTCTGTATGGATCTCGCTTTGTGCACGGGGAAATTGTCATGCTGAAACAGGAAATGGTCTTCCCCAAACTGTTGCCACAAAATTGGAAGCACAGAATCGTCTAGAATGTCCTTGTGTGATGTACCATTAAGATTTCCCTTCACTGGAACTAAGGGGCCTTGCCCGAACCATGAAAAACCCCATACTATTATTCCTCCACTTGTGTGCGGCTGCTCGGCCATGGAAACACATTTCATGAAGCTCCAGACGACCAGTTCTTGTGCTGATGTTGCTTCCAGAGGCAGTTTGGAACTTGGTATTGAGTGTTGCAACTGAGAACAGACAACTTTTTTATGTGCTGCGCACTTCACACAAGTTCTGTGAGCTTGTGTGGTCTACCATTTTTTGGCTGAGCCATTGTTGCTCCTAGAAGTTTTCACTTCACAATAACAGCACTTAAAGTTGACTGGGGCAGCTCTAGCAGGGCAGCAATTTTATGAAGTCAGTTCGTGCCATGTTGAAAGTCACTGACTTGTGTACTATGAAAAAGGACAACAGTAGAAGTGTCACGTCCTGACCAGTAGAGGGTGTAGTTGGGTCAGGACGTGGCAGAAGAGTCTGTGTTTGTGTTGTTTCATTAATTTTGGCCGTGTGACTTCCAATCAGGCACAGCTGTAGAGGGTTGTGGCTGATTGGGAGTCACACATAAGTGGCCTACTTTGCCTTTTGGGGTTGTGGGGAATTGTTGTGTGCACTGCGTTTAGACGAGCCTGCCACACTGTTGCGAGTATTGTTTGTTTGTTGTTTTGTTTGTTTCAAGTGGATGCTCTACTCCTTTTTTGAACATTAAAAATATGAGTATCCACACTTCCGCTGCGCTTTGGTCCTCTTTCACTGAAGACAATCGTGACAAGAAGAGATGTGTACTGAGCTCTTCAGTAAGGCCATTGTCATGACTGTCCACGAGAATCCAAATAGGTCAGATCAGGTTTACAATGAATAACTTAAAATCAGACCCACTCTCACCCGTAGAGGGGGAAGGAAAGAACTAATAGGGATTAACAACTCACGTCCTGTTGTAAATCAAGGGAGAAGATCCAGGCCTATGCTCTCAAAATTCACCAAAGGAATGTGCTTTGTCTCAATTGACTGAAACTCTAACACGTTCAAAAGCTAATACAGGAATTTAATATTTCTAACGTAGAACGTGGGGAATCGTCAGAGGTGATCTATAGAACACTAATGCAATTTTGTTTGTTATTTTGTTATAAAATAAATACTGTAACTTGGAAAGTATACCCACTACATGGATGAAGTTTCCATGCTATGGGTTGTGCATGTAATATGAAAATGATGAAAGTGTTTTTGTTAAGAGAGGGATGTGATTTGAGAAGCTATAAGAGATAATTGTTTTCCTTAACTTTGCACAGAGTAAGGTCAGGGAGTGTGTCAGCCAGCCGTAATCGCCCCTTTAAAGCAAAAAAGGTATAAACGATGGGTTAAGAAATTAACACATTGAACCTGAAAAAGCATGAAGCGGCAGATGAAATGGTTTGAATTTTAAATCTCAACACGAGGTGGAGATGATAAACTCACCTCCTGGACAATCACTGGTACGACTGATTCGCTGTCCTAAGTACAGTATCCTTGAAAGAGAATTTAAGTAGGACCATCCTGGTACTCTGCTCAAACCATCTTATTACGCTACTCTCATCACCTCATTGGTGAACCATTGATACGGCTGGCTAGCCTATCTTCAAAAAAGCATCTTCAAGAGAGAATGAAAGGAAAATTAACTCTGTAGTTCTGTTCAGTACTACACGACAAGTCACCGGATACCGGACAACTACGAAAAAGGACAACAGTAGAAGAGCTGTTGGAACCATTTTGGACAATTAGAGCCTTACAAGCTTGCCGCGAAAAGGCCCAACCCACTTTCCAAGGCTGCCCCGTTCACCGAGAGATCTCCAGCGAACCCAGGCATTTCACGTAAATACATTCATATGTTCATGATTTCTTGCTCATTCATGTGCAAAGTATATGGTTATTGTAGGTGAAAGTAGTTTCTAAATGTGGCAATGTTATTAAGTGTCTCTGTCCCTCTCTCCCTCGCCATCTCTTCTTTAACAAGTATCCAAGTCGTATTACGTCTCCAGTCAATAACCAGTGCAGAGTGCGTGTGTTTATCCTGTGTTCCCATTTAATTAGCTAGTAAATAAATCATTTAACCAATTTGTGTAGTACTGAATCATAACTAAGGCTCGGGTTTTTGCAGATGCAAGGAGGTTACGACTGTTCAGAATGGTGATATGATACAAGGTTATGATTAATAAGTTGACTGTTTATAGATGTGATGGGTAAAATACCTTTTAGAGTTTAATTAAAGAACTGCTCTCGTGGTGTCCCAGATACTAATGAGTTAATTGTTACATGATTAATTTAAATTGGGTAACAATTAAACATAGTTAGTTAATTAGATTAATGCTAAAGTCAAGTCACGACACCATTCTACTGCAAAGTATTGTCTATGGAGATTGCATGGCTGTGTGGTCGATTTTATACACCTGTCAGCAACAGGTGTGGCTGAAATAGTTGAATCCACTCATTTGAAGGGGTGCTTTTTGCATATATAGTGTACGTACAGTGTGGCAGTTGCCTTGGGCCGTTACTCTTCTCTATTTTTTACAAATTATTTTCCACTTGTCTTACAAGACTCTAAAATGACTAAGTAGGCTTATGTTTGCACACTCTACACATCAGCACCAACAGCCAGTGAGCTCACGGAGACTTTTAGCAATGAGTTGCAGTCAGTGTCAGAATGGGTAATTAATAATAAACTGGTCTTAAATATAGTTGAAGTTGGAAGTTTACATACACTTAGGTTGGAGTCATTAAAACTCGATTTTCAACCACTCCACAAATTTCTTGTTAACAAACTACAGTTTTGGCAAGTCAGTTAGGACATCTACTTTGTGCATGACAAAAGTCATTTTTCCAACAATTGTTTACAGACAGATTATTTCGCTTATAATTCACTGTATCACAATTCCAGTGGGTCAGAAGTTTACATACACTAAGTTTACTGTGCCTTTAAACAGCTTGGAAAATTTCCGAAAATTATGTAATAGCTTTAGAAGCTTCTGATAGGCTAATTGACATAATTTGAGTCAATTGGAGGTGTACCTGTGGATGTATTTCAAGGCCTACCTTCAAACTCAGTGCCTCTTTGCTTGACATTATGGGAAAATCAAAAGAAAATCAGCCAAGACCTCAGAAAAAGAATTGTAGACCTCCACAAGTCTGGTTCATCCTTAGGAGCAATTTCCAAATGCCTGAAGGTACCACTTTAATCTTTACAAACAATAGTACGCAAGTATAAACACCATGGGACCACGCAGCCATCATACCGCTCAGGAAGGAGACACGTTCTGTCTCCTAGAGATGAACGTACTTTGGTGCGAAAAGTACAAATCAATCCCAGAACAACAGCAAAGGACCTTGTGAAGATGCTGGAGGAAACAGGTACAAAAGTATATCTATCCACAGTAAAATGAGTCCTATATCGACATAACCTGAAAGGCCGCTCAGCAAGGAAGAAGCCACTGCTCCAAAACCGCCATAAAAAAAGCCAGACTACGGTTTGCAACTGCACATGGGGTCTGAGAAATGTCCTCTGGTCTGATGAAACAAAAATAGAACTGTTTGGCCATAATGACCATCATTATGTTTGGAGGAAAAAGGGGGAGGCTTGCAAGCCGAAGAACACCATCCCAATCGTGAAGCACAGGGGTGACAGCATCATGTTGTGGGAGTGCTTTACTGAAGGAGGGACTGGTGCACTTCACAAAATAGATGGCATCATGAGAAAGGAAAACTATGTGGATATATTGAAGCAACATCTCAAGACATCAGTCAGGAAGTTAAAGCTTGGTCGCAACTGGGTCTTCCAAATGGACAATGACCCCAAGCATACCTCCAAAGTTGTGGCAAAATGGCTTAAGGACAACAAAGTCAAGGTATTGGAGTGGCCATCACAAAGCCCTGACCTCAATCGTATAGAAAATTTGTGGGCAGAACTGAAAAACCGTGTGTGAGCAAGGAGGCCTACAAACCTGACTCAGTTACACCAGCTCTGTCAGGAGGAATGGGCCAAAATTCATCCAACTTATTGTGGAAAGCTTGTGGAAGGCTACCCAAAACTTTTGACCCAAGTTAAACAATTTAAAGGCAATGCTACCAAATACTAATTGAGTGTATGTAAACCTCTGACCCACTGGGAATGTGGTGAAAGAAATACAAGCTGAAATAAATCATTCTCTCTACTATTATTCTGACATTTCACATTTTTAAAATAAAGTGGTGATCCTAACTGACCTAAGACAGGGATTTTTTACTAGGATTAAATGAATTGTGAAAAACTGAGTTTAAATCTATTTGGCCAAGGTGTATGTAAACTTCCGACTTCAACTGTAGATCTAAACCCAAAAGCTTTGTATTCGGTTCAAAGCATTCTGTTAGACCTAAACCTCAACTGGAGTTGTGTATAAAGGGTGTGACCATTGAACAAGTTGAAGAAGCTGAACTCCTAGGAGTAACATTGGATGGTCAGTTATCATGGTCAAGTCATATTGACAAAGTTGTTGTGAAAATGGGGAGAGGTTCAGTATGTCTATTATAAAAATATGTTCTGCGTTTTTGACACCAAGATCAACTGTACTAGTTGTTCAGGTTTTGATCTTGTCCCATCTTGATTACTGTCCGGTAATATGGTCAGGTACAGCAAAGAAAGACCTAGCAAAGCTGCAGCTGGCTCAAAAAAAAGCAGCACGCCTTGCCTTTAACTGCACACACACAGAACCAACATCAACAACATGCATGACAGTCTTTCGTGGTGGAGGGTTGAGGAGAAATTGATTACTTCTATTCTAGTAATTTTAAGAAACATTTGTGTGTTAAAAATGACTAAGAAACTTGTATAATCTATTGCCATGAACTTCAAACAGACCCCACTAGACACAGCACTATGGGTTTCTTCACGGTACCAAACCAAAAACAGATTTAATGCATCGCTCAGTTATGTATAGATCTATATCATCGTGGAGTGCTCTGCCACCAGAGGTTACTCAGGCAAAAAGCAAGTTTAGCTTTAAAAACTAAATGAAAAACACATTGTATCACAGCGCCTCTCCTCTTTCTACATATCTAATTTAAATGTACTGTATATAAGAATATGGATATATGAATGTGTGTAAATAGTATTTTTGTTGTCTTTCCTATATACATAAGTACCTTCGAAAGGTATTCAGACCCCTTGACTTTTTCTACATTTTGTTACGTTACAGCTGTATTCTAAAATTGATTAAATAAAAGAAAATCCTCAGCAATCTACACACAATACTCCATAATGACAAAGTGAAAACAGGTTTTTAGAGTTTTTACAAATGTATTAAAAATAGAAAACAGAAATACCTTATTTACATAAGTATTCAGACCCTTTACTATGAGACTTGAAATTGAGCTCAGGTGCATCCTGTTTCCATTAATCATCCTTGAGATGTTTCTACAACTTGATTGGAGTCCACCTGTGGTGAATTCAATTGATTGGACATGATTTGGAAAGGCACACCTGTCCATACAGTGGCAAGAACAATTCATCATAACGTGATCTGATCTTCATCTAAGTCACAACAATAGACAAACACAGTCTGCTAAAACTAATAACACAAACAATTATATGTTTTCATGTCTTAATTGAACACACCATGTAAACATTCACAGTGTAGGGTGGAAAAAGTATGTAAACCCTTGCATTTAATAACTAGTTGACCCTCCTTTGGAAGCAATAACCTCAACCAAACGTTTTCTGTAGTTGCGGATCAGACCTGCACAATGGTCAGGAGGAATTTTGGACCATTCACCTTTACAAAACTGTTTCAGTTCAACAATATTCTTAGGATGTCTGGTATGAACCGCTCTCGAGGTCATGCCACAGCATTTTAAATCAGGTTGAGGTCAGGACTCTGACTGGGCCACTCCAAAAGGCGTATTTTCTTCTGTTGAAGCCATTCTGTTATTGATTTACTTTTGTGTTTTGGGCCGTTGTCCTGTTGCGCCACCCAACTTCTGTTGAGCTTCAATTGGCGGACAGATAGCCTAACATTCTCCTGCAAAATGTCTTGATAAACTTGAGAATTCATTTTTCAGTCGATGACAGCAAGCTGTCCAGGCCCTGAGACAGCAAAGCAGCCCCAAACCATGATGCTCCTTCCACCATACTTTACAGTTGGGATGAGGTTTTGATGTTGGTGTGCTGTGCCTTTTTTTCTCCACACATTGTTGTGTGTTCCTTCCAAACAACTCAACTTTAGTTTAATCTGTCCACATAATATTTTGCCAGAAGCGCTGTGGAACATCCAGGTGCTCTTTTGCGAACAGTGCTGAACTTTCTCAATTTATAGACAATTTGTCTTACCGTGGACTGATGAACATCAAGGCTTTTAGGGATACTTTTGTAACCCTTTCCAGCTTTATGCAAGTCAACAATTCTTAATTATAGATCTTCTGAGATCTCTTTTGTTCGAGGCATGGTTCACATCAGGCAATGCTTCTTGTGAATAGCAAACACAAATATTGTGAGTGTTTTTTTTATAGGGCAAGGCAGCTCTAACCAATATCTCCAATCTCGTCTCATTGATTGGACTCCAGGTTAGCTAACTCCTGACTCCAGTTAGCTTTTGGAAAAGTCATTAGCCTAGGAGTTCACATACTTTTTCCAACCAACACTGTGAATGTTTAAATTATGTATTCAATATCGACAAGAAAAATACAATAATCTGTGTGTTATCAGTTTAAGCACACTGTGTTCGTCTGTTGTTGTGACTAAGATGAAGGTCAGATCACACTTTATGACTAATTTATGCAGAAATCCAGGTAATTCCAAAGGGTTCACATACTTTTTCTTGCCACTGTATAAGGTTCCACAGTTGACGGTGCATGTCACAGCAAAAACCAAGCCATGAAGTCGAAGGAATTGTCCTTAGAGCTTTGAGACAGGATTGTGTCAAGGCACAGATCTAGGGAAGGGTACAAAAAAATGTCTGCAGCATTGAAGGTGCCCAACAACACAGTGGCCTCAATCATTCTTAAATGGAAGATGTTTGGAACCACCAAGTCTCTTCCTAGATCTGGCCGCCCGGCCAAACTGAGAAATCGGGGGAGAAGGGCCATGGTCAGGGAGGTGACCAAGAACCTGATGGTCACTCTGACAGAGCTCTGGAGTTCCTCTGTGGAGATGGGAGAACCTTCCAGAAGGACACCATCTCTGCAGCACTTTACTAATCAGGCCTTTATGATAGAGTGGTCAGACGGAAGCCACTCCTCAGTAAAAGGCACATGACAGCCCGCTTGGAGTTTTCCAAAAGGCACCTAAAGACTCTCAGACCATGAGAAAGGTCTGATGAAACCAAGGTTGAACTCTTTGGCCTGAATGTCAAGTATCGCGTCTGGAGAAAACCTGGCACCATCCCTATAGTGAAGAATGGTGGTGGCAGCATCATGCTGTGGTGATGTTTTTCAGCAGCAGGTACTGGGAGACTAGTCAGGATTGAGGAAAAGATGGAGCAAAGTACAGAGATCCTTGATGAAAGCCTGCTCCAGAGTGCTCAGGACCTCTGACTGGGGCAAAAGTTCACCTTCCAACAGGACAATGACCTTAAGCACACAGCCAAGAGAACGCAGGAGTGGCTTTGTGACAAGTCTCTGAATGTCCTTGAGTGGGCCAGCCAGAGCCCGGACTTGGACCCGATCAAACATCTCTGGAGAGACCTGAAAATAGCTGTGCAGCAATGCTCCCCATCCAACCTGACAGAGCTTGAGAGGATCTGCCAAGCTTGTAGTCTCATACCTAAGAAGACTCGGTGCTGTAATCACTGCCAAAGCTGCTTCAACAAAGTACTGACTAAAGGGTCTGAATACTTATGTAAATGTAATATATTTCCGTTTTTTTATTTGTAATAAATTAGCAACAATTTCTAAAAACCTGTTTTTGCTTTGTTATTATGGGGTATTTTGTGTAGATTGATGTGGGGGGGGGGGAAGCGTTTAATCAATTTTAGAATAAGGCTGTAACTTAATGTAACAAAATGTGGAAAAAGTCAAGGGGTCTGAATACTTATCGAATACACTGTATACCTGTTGTTGTTATTATTATTAGATATTTATTGATTTAATGAAATATCTTATGTTGTTCTTGTCTGTTACTGTTCTGTACGTTGTCATGTATTTCTACGCTTTATGTGGACCCAAGGAAGAGTAGCTGCTACATGTGCAGTAGCTAATGGGGATCCTAATAAACTAAACTAAACCATTGTCTATCATCCTCCATCCCCCAGTTATGGGAATCTTTCTCCAGATAACTATTTTGGCTGATAGGAAACAAGTGTTTTGCAATGGAGTAGAGTGAGGGTACTCCAGTTTAAACACACATGTGTGCTGTGGTATCCAGGCCATTGACCGATAGAGAACCCTGAGTGAAGAGATCTGGGAAAAGGGTGTTTGTATGAGCTTGTATTGATGCTCTCTTGTGTTTAGTAACTCATTAACTCATGTAGTACATAATACAGGTAATTAGCAGTGGCACACAAGGTTTATTATTAGGTGTATGCCAAATCATTTCCATTTTAAATAACATCTCAGGAGACACATAGGCAAGAGTAGCCCCCCAAAAAACTAAACAACAAACTTGCTAGATACCAGGGTTGAGGTCCATTTTGAATTGAGTTGCGAATTGCTCTTTAATTCCAATTCAATACTGGAATTTAATTTGAATTGGCCACACCACACAGGAGGCAGAATTTGAATTGAATTTGAATTAAAGGAAGTACAATTTAATTCAATGAAATTCAAATGGCTTATTTATTCTACACATCACTATACAAATGTTTATTTTGACATCATGTATGGATACCAATTCCATGTAACATATGGTTGAAACATTTCATTTTAAAAACATTCTAAAACTATATTAAATCATTACAGTGGCATGTTTTACAGTGGCCTATTCTAAGAACATATTGTGGGTTGTCTACAATAATTTATAATTCCCTTAATGCTTTAAATATCAGGAAATATACATTTCCCAGAATGCATTAGATCAAACACTGGAGTATGAAAGGGAACAATGATCTCATGACAATGAAAAATACTGTTAGAAATCTTTAATATTTGAAATGGTATGTGTATGCTTTGCATTAATAAGTGTCAGATACAAATCTGATAAAAGATTTGTCCAATGAATGATATGTTTCATGTCTCAGTTGAATTGGTTTGAATTGCTTTGAATTAAATAATATTTCCTTCCATTCAAATGCTGCTTCCTGTGGGGTGTGGCCAACTCAAATTCAATGGTTTAATGGAATTAAATTGAGAAATTCCGAATTGACCACAACCCTGCTCGATACCAGTCAAGTAACTAGCAAACTAGTGATGTTATGCGTGTTGAGGCTTTGCATCAAGTTTCCTCAATTGATCTCAAAAATAAGATATTATGCAGAGCCACTGCTACATCTCTATATAAATATTTGCATGGCCTCAGGTCCTATTTCAATTGGCCCATGGCTTAATTTTAAGACCCCAGGGCCTATAGTTGCTGGTCAAAGTATTACTTTCATTGAGTAATGAGCTGCAATACTGCCATCTTTGGTTCATTATTTTCATGTGATCAGTCTTTCAGGGACTATCTCAAAGTTAGCATTTTATCATTACTAAAACACAGCACCTTAAATTCCACTGAACGGTGTCCTTATCAATTAAGCTTTAAATTACACAGTCACACACACCAATACACACACAACAATACATTCTTCTGTTGAAACAGAAGAATGTATTGAGATTTTATCAAATCTCTAATCTCAATGTTGGAATTCATCCAAGAAGTGATATGCTCTAACATAATTACAGTAAACACGGGATTTAAATACAGACCGCTTAAACTGTGTACTTAAACAGTATTTTCCACATCCACTTAATACCTTTTGAATTGATAATGGTAACAACCCGTTTGAAACCCCTAATTGTGTGAAGCCTTCCTATAGTTCACTCTGTTGTATCATCCCACATCATAAAACACAAATCCAAACCAGTCTGGAAAAATAAATTCTGTGCAGCATCTCAGCATGAATCTTAGCAGGATATTAGTTTCTAACTTTAATTTAATAAACACATTCAACAATATCTAAAAGTCATACACCCATATTCACCTTTGCTTGTGCCATTGTGGAGATGGCTCAGAAAAGTATTTGCCCTCTCAACTCATCAAATCCTGGGTACATTGAATTCTGAGCTGCCTGGTCTGTCTACATCAGTGGTTCTCAATCCTGGTCCTGGGAACCCAAAGGGGTGAGCATTTTTGTTTTTGCCCTAGCACTACACACCTGGTTCAAATCATCAAAATCCCAAATTATGATTCATTTTCATGACCAGAAACATCCTTGAGGGGCCCATTTTGCAGAAAGCTTTTTTTGCAAGGCTGTCCATAATTTGTGAGAGAACCTGTCTTCTCTTAAGAATTAAATGTTTTGCTTTTTAAAAGTATGATGATTCAAAGGTTATTTGAGGTACTCCATGCCACAAGTTTCATTAAATAACAGTAGCCTTGACATTTGGAAAACCAGTTTTCTGACTGAGGTAAAATACAAAAAATTGCTAGTACCAACCATTGGATAGATTGGGCTAAACCAGTGGTATGTTATAATTGTAGCATACTCTTAAGACAGTGAGAATTTCCCAATACGGTTGCCATTGGAGACCTATATCATATATTTTGACCAGTTTTATTGACCTGGTGCAATGTTAGGTAAGTTTGGTGTATGCCATGTCGATTTAGGTCACTTTTATGCCGTCAAGTTCTGTTGCACAGACAACTGAACTGTGCAGGAATGCTGAACAAATTGGGAGCCACAGGGGCAGGGTTGGTTCACAGTGTTAAGCTGTTGCCATTTAAGTCTGTGGAGCAAACAGATCCTAATGGTTCCCAGCTCCTTACCACAATGATGGCTCAGCTCACTTCTTTTATGTATATTTTAACATAAAAACAGCCATTCTGAGAAGTGGGAGGATATTTAAAATGAGCTAAATGGGATTCATCAATTGTAGGCTACTGCATCAAATTGAATGGGTGAATTACAATGTGCTCAAAAGGGGCCAGAAGTAATATGTTCATCATGTTTAATAATTTGAATGGCCTTAGTAGAACAGAACATCCATACACCACCAGATGTCAGAGTTGACATAATGTTTGGTGAAAGTGGGACGATTTTTCTCCTGACCTGTATGTCTGGGATACAATAGCAGGGGCGTACTCATTACACTGATTCTGTTGTAAAACGTTTATTTAACGGCAAACAGAACGAAACTGGGAGGGCCCTACCTCAATTTGTCCTATTGAAACTCTCATTTTAGTTGTTCGGTTTTGCAACCATTTGGACTAATGATTACACCCCAGATGTAACACTGCACATTTCAAACAACCCAGGCACAGTAATCAAAGAGTAAATCACAGCAATAAAAAGCGATTTCTTGAGATCATGTGCAGGGAACAGATGGTATTGATTTTTTAGAAACGTCTGAAATTCCTCTAGCCTATTACCAGGACTGCAACTTTTATTTGACAAATAACCAAAATATATTATACAGTTTATAATATTTAACATTCAGTGCACACATAATGGAACAATACAAAGAGACAGAATATCAACATGAATTGAAAGTTGTTCATTCATTGGTCTTAGTTATTAATTTATTAGTCAACATAAAGACATGAGTACATACATCTGGTTGACATGGTATCATCGCATAGGCATAATGCAACATCTTCTAATAACATTATAATAAATACATAGACTACTGAGCATGCCGCTAATAATGGGTTGTATCAATTGATAATGTAAGCACTGCACAATACCACACAAAAGTGAATATAATTCGATATTATTTCGTAATCCCAACCATGCCATCGGATAATTACTGGTTAAATTGTTCAGACGAGTTCGCAAATGTGTTTTTGCATGACTACTTTCACAAGCAAAGTTCTGAAGAACTAGTTACTAAGATTCTGCAGCATGTCGACGTTTACAAATGCCCTTCCACATATGGCTACTTCTCAATGACAAATATTACCTAGAACGACAACTAAACTGGCGCGTGCGCAATACCAAGCCCCGAGTCCCCGATACAAGATGGCGGATAATTTGGGAGGGAGAGGCGGAGGCAGGTCCGAATTGGATCGAGCAAAGGCAATACAAGGTTCCCAACAAACCTCTATAAGGTAAGGGGAATAGCCACATTAGCGCTATAGGAAGGCCATGGGCAGGTGGCGGAACATGCAGGGTATCATATTATCCACTCAAAATGTACACGCATTGTCAATGCACGAAATAAACAAACAATATTGTCTACAAGGGCTGCAGTGGCTATGACTGGATATCGCGCGCCATCTTGTCTCAACCAAAGTGCGCGCCTAAATATTTGTATGCGTTTGAAGTAAAAGGGGTTCAGATACGCCTATTTTGACAGCATATACCTGGTACCCTTACTAATTCTCGTAATTTATATGTCTCAATAACCCCATTTCGTACAGTATCCTACCGTATTTGATCTGTTTTCCACATATCCCCTACTTGGGTTCCGAGATGCTGCCGTTGCCGTTTATTGTGTAGCGCAGCTACCAGATGGTCTCCCCTCCTTCGTGTTTGTTTTTGGGCGGTGTAGCATGCGTGTCCTTTTGCTAATTTCTGTAATCAACGTTAAAGATAGAGAACGCATCTGCAAGATGTCAATTTGAAATGTTATGTTAATCAAAAGGACATCAAATTAATAATGAAACTACTAGAATGCATAGGAATAGCTAGCCAGTTAACTATCTAGCTACATGTTTTATACATACCTTCATGTTGATTTAGCTTGATAGTTTATCTTCACCAGTGATGGTATCACTCTGCTCGTTCGGAGGGATTTGACGCAGAT
The DNA here is from genome assembly GCF_901001165.1 of Salmo trutta. Classification (NCBI taxonomy): domain Eukaryota; kingdom Metazoa; phylum Chordata; class Actinopteri; order Salmoniformes; family Salmonidae; genus Salmo; species Salmo trutta. Next base: position 53,511,862 of record NC_042970.1, on the reverse strand, counting down.
TATGCCGGTGCATTGATGCCAATAACACATTGTGGAAGTACAACAATCTATCTAGCTACTGTTACCCCCCTAGAAGCACTAGTCTGGTTAATTACTTACTCTCTTGTGCGCTCGCTACGGGTCTGGATGAATGGGTTCTATCATTCATTCATTGAATGATTACCACTAGTAGGCTACCATTCACTCCAGACTATAACCGCAGAATTGTCAGGACGATCAAGAGGTCTTGCTTGTTGAATAGTAACCACAATGAAATGTTATGGCCAGGCGAAAATCCTTGGAACGCTGTGATGGCGGCGAGTAGGCTAGTGAGGATGCGGAGGTTGGAGAAGCAACATATGTGCTGTAATGCGATCAATATGGATGATCGTTCTGAGGATATGGTCAAGAACCTGAATGGTCTGTAATGGAAAGTAAGAGGAAAAGAGATCATGCTACTTACTGAAAGCAGTGGCGCTTCTGGTGAAGAGAGTGTAAAGGTATGATGGTGTTTGTGACCCCAGGGCCTCATTTACAGGACTACACCCAATCTTGCCTAGGGACCTGCAAACAGGCGATCCCCATCATATGCTAGCAAAAACAGGTTTTTAACGTCTTGTCATAGGGCGGCGAACAGCGTCGTTAGGGTCTGGCTGGGGTAGGCCGTCATTGTAAATACGATTTTGTCCTTAACTGACTTGCCTAGCTAAATAAAGGTTCAATAAAAATAACATTTAAAAATCAGGTGAATGACAAGAAAAATATTAAATTGACATTTGTTTTGGTCACTGGTCTACACACACTACCCCAAAATGTCGAAGTGGAATTGTTTTCCTTTTTTCTCTCACAAATTAGTAAAAAATGAAAAGCTGAAATGTCTTGAGTCATTAAGTATTCAACCCCTTTGTTATCAATCAAATGTATTTATAAAGTCCTTCTTACATCAGCTGATGTCACAAAGTGCTGTACAGAAACCCAGCCTAAAACCCCAAACAGCAAGCAATGCAGGTGAAGAAGCATGGTGGCTAGGAAAAACTCCCTAGAAAGGCCAGAACCTAGGAAGAAACCTAGAGGAACCAGGCTATGAGGGGTGGAGATTATAACAGAACATGGCCAAGATGTTCAAGTGTTCATAGCTGACCATCAGGGTCAGATGATGATGATGATGATGATGATGATAATAATCAGTGGTTGTATGGCAAGCCTAAATAAATGTGCTTAATACGTCGCATAAGTTGCATGGACTCACTGTTTGCAATAACAGTGTTTAACATGACATTACTTTTTTAGATGATTACCTCATCTCCGTACCCCACACATACAATTATCTGTAAGGTCCCACAGTCCAGCACTGAATTTCACCATGGATTCAACCACAGAGGTTTTGCCTCTCAAAGAAGGCCACCTATTGGTAGATGGGTAAAAAAAAAATCAATTAAGCAGACATTGAATATCCCTTTGAGCATGGTGAATTTATTAATTACACTTTGGATGGCGTATCAATACACCTAGTCACTACATTGATACAGGCGTCCTTCCTAATGCAGTTGCCAGAGAGGAAGAAAACCGCTCAGGGATTTCACATTGAGTCCAATGGTGACTTTAAATATTTAAAACAGTTGCAGAGTTTAATGGCTGTGATCGGAAAAAACTGAGGTTAGATCAACATTGTAGTTACTCAACAATTCTAACCTAAGTGACAGAGTGAAAAGAAGGAAGCCTGTACAGAATAAAAATATTCCAAAACATGCATCCTGTTTGCAACAAGGCACTAAAGTAATACTGCAACAACAAAAAAAGTAATACATTTTGTCCTGAATACAAAGTGTTATGTTTGGGGCAATCCAATACAACACATTACTAAACCTGGGGAGTTTTTCAGGATAAAAAAGAAACAAAAGAACTAAGCACAGTCAAAATCCTAGCGGAAAACCTGGTTCAGTGTACTTTCCACCAGACACTGGGAGATTAATTCACCTTTCAGCAGGACAATAACCTAAAACACAAGGTCAAATCTACACTGGATTTGTTTACCAAGAAGACAGGGAATGTTTCTGAGGCCGAGTTACATAAATCTATGGAAAAACCTGGAAATGGTTGTCTAGCAATGATTAACAACCAATTTGACAGAACTTAAAGAATTTTGAAAAAAGTAATTGGCAAATGTTGCACAATCCAGGTGTGGAAAGCTCTTAGTCTCACAGCTGCAATCACTGCCAAAGGTGCTAATACAAAGTATTGATTCAGGTGTGTGAATATTTATGTAAATTAGATATTTATGTATGTCATTTTCAATGAATTTGCAAACATTTCTAAAAACATATTTTCACTTTGTCATTATGGGGTATTGTGTGTAGATGGGTGAGATAAATATATATTTAATACATTTTGAATTCGGGCTGTAACGCAAGAAAGTGTGGAATAAGTCAAGGGGTATGAATACTTTCTGAAGGCACTGTAATTGGAAGAGCCTATTACATAGTAGTGTTGGGGGGGTCAATAGTTACTTATAGGTATATTATTTTTGACGATATAGCGTATCGTTTTGCCAACATCGCAAAAAAATGTTTGCCACCATTTGCTGTACCTCTACAAGTCTGGTTCATCCTTGGGAGCAATTTCCAAACATCTGAAGGTACCACGTTCATCTGTACAAACAATAGTACGCAAGTATAAACACCATGGGACCACACAGCCGTCATACCGCTCAGGAAGGAGACTCGTTCTGTCTCCTAGAGATGAACGTACTTTGGTGTGAAAAGTGCAAATCAATCCCAGAACAACAGCAAAGGACCTTGTGAAGATGCTGAAGGAAACGGGTACAAAAGTATCTATATCCACAGTAAAATGAGTCCTATATCGACATAACCTGAAGGCCGCTCAGCAAGGAAGAAGCCACTGGTCCAAAACCACCATAAAAAAGCCAGACTATGGTTTGCAACTGCACATGGGGACAAAGATCATACTTTTTTGGAGAAATGTCCTTTAGTCTGATGAAACAAAAATGGAACTGTTTGGCCATAATGACCATCATTATGTTTGGAGGGAAAAAGGGGGAGGCTTGCAAGCCAAAGAACACCATCCCAACCATGAAGCAGAGGGGTGGCAGCATCATGTTGTAGGGGTGCTTTGCTGCAGGCGGGACTGGTGCACTTCACAAAATAGATGGCATCATGAGGAAAGAACAATATATCCACATAATTAAGCAACATCTCAAGACATCAGTCAGGATGTTAAAGCTTGGTCGCAAATGGGTCTTCCAAATGGACAATGACCCCAAGCATACTTCCAAAGTTGTGGCAAAATGGCTTAAGGACAACAAAGTCAAGGTTCTGGAGTGGCCATCACAAAGCCCTGACCTCAATCGTATAGAACATTTGTGGGCAGAACTGAAAAAGCGTGTGCAAGCAAGGAGGCCTACAAACCTGACTCGGTTACACCAGCTCTGTCAGGAGGATTAGGGCAAAATTCACAACTTATTGTGGGAAGCTTGTGGAAGGCTACCCGAAACGTTTGACCCAAGTTAAACAATTTAATTGCAATGCTACCAAATACTAATTGAGTGTATGTAAAGTTCTGACCCACTGGGAATGTGATGAATAAAATAAAAGCTGAACTAAATCATTCTCTCTACTATTATTCTGACATTTCATATCTTTAAAATAAAGTGGTGATCCTAACTGACCTAAGACAGGGAACTTTTACCAGGATTAAATGTCAGGAATTGTGAAACATTTAACTCAGTTTATTTGGCTAAGGTGTATGTAAACTTCTGACTTCAACTGTACTTTACAAGGCAAAGTTGAGTGAAAACCCCTTTGCTAATTTGGCACCATATTTTTTTCAGGACAGGACAGATGAGGAGAGATGTCAAGTGAGAACCACGGGACAGTGAAGGGGGACACTGCTTTGGTGATGTCTCCCACAGGCTCTGTCACACAGGGGTCTCCTGTTTCACCTTCAACTAGCAAGCCCATGCCAGAGTTGCCAGGTAAGATGGCCCTAGTGACATGACAACAAGCGGTGCATATATCCCGCAACTCTGCTCTCCAAGCATTCGGTGTGAGGCAAAATGACAATGTCGTTGGCCTGTGTGGTCCAGTGATTAGAGCCACTGACACTGGCACACATGTATGCCGGAGTCGGCATGGGTTCGAATCTGGCAAACTGCGCTTTGACTCACCACCACTATTTTCCCTGTCTTTCCAACCTCTTCACCAGCCCCACTCTTTAAAAAAATAAATTATGCCAGTATTTAATGTACCCTCACCGTCACAATAGTTTGAAATTAGCTTCCTCTTCTGCCATTTTCTTTCTCTACACCGATCAAAAATACAGGATAAGTGAAAGCAATATGCCAGAATCCCACTTGGCAACAGGATTCCCACCTGTACAATTATTTTAAAGCCTAATGTATACCCTAGGTACGCAATGCAAGAAACCTACCCAAAATGGGCATCCTGTGTTCTTACACCAAGTTTTGACTTGCAGGGCTGCAAACGTCTTTTGCTATTTTGCGACATGACGTGTAGTTCTTCCATGCGTACGTACAGTGCCTTCAGAAAGTATTCATACCCCTTGATTTATTTTATATTTTGTTATAGCCTGAATTCAAAATTGATTAAATATCTTTTTTTATCACATCTACACACAATACCCCATAATAACTGAGTGAAAACATGTTTTTAAAATGTTGCTAATTTATTGAAAATGAAATATCTCATTTACATAAGTATTCACATCGCTGAGTCAGTACTTTGCAGAACCGCCCTTGGCACCGATTATAGCTGTCAGTCTTTCAGGATAGACTCCAAACCTATTTTCAAAATTCTTCAAGCTCTGTGAAATTGGTTGTTGATCATTGCTAGAAAACCGTTTTCAGGTCTTGCCGTAGATTTAAGTCAAAACTGTAACTCGGCCACTGTCCTCTTGGTAAACAACGCCAGTGTAGATTTGACCTTGTGTTTTAGGTTATTGTCCTGCTGAAAGGTGAATTCGTCTCCCAGTTCTGGTGGAAAGCACTCTGAACCAAGATTTACTCTAGGATTTTGCCTGTGCTTAGCTCTATTCCTTTTCTTTTTTATCCTGAAAAACTCCCCAGTCCTTAATGATTACAAGCATTCCCATAACATGATGCAGTCACCACTATGCTTGAAAATATGGAGAGTGGTACTCTAATGTATTGGATTTGCCCCAAACATAACACTTTGTATTCAGGACAAGAAGTTAATTACTTTGCCACATTTTCTTTGCAGTATTACTTTAGTGCCTTGTTGCAAATAGGATGCATGTTTTAGAATATTTGTATTCTGTACAGGGTTCCTTCTTTTCACTCTGTCAATTAGGTTAGTATTGTGGCGCAACTACAATCTTGATCCATACTCAGTTTTCTCCCATCACAGCCATTAAACTTGGTAACGGTGTTAAAATCACCATTGGCCTCGTGAAATCCTTGAGCGGTTTCCTTCCTCTCTGGCAATTGATTTAAGAAGGATGCCTGTATCTTTGTAATAACTGGGTGTACTGATACACCATCCAAAGTGTAATTCATAACTTCACCATGCTCAAATGGATATTTAATGTCTGCTTTTTTTTATACCCAATCTACCAATAGGTGCCCTTTGTGAGGCATTGGAAAACCTCCCTTTGTGGTTGAATCTGTGTTTGAAATTCACTGCTCGACTGAAGGACCTTACAATTATCTGTATGTGTGGGGTACAGAGATGAGGTAGTCATTCATAAATCATCTTAAACACTATTATTGCACACAGAGTGAGTCCATGCAACTTATTTTGTGACTCCTGAACTTATTTAGGGTTCCCATAACAAAGTGTTTGAATATTTATTGACTCAAGACATTTCAGCTTTTCATTTTTTATTAATTTTAAAAACATTGTAGTGGTGTTGTTAGAGAGACGTAAAGATACAGATTTTGTTTGGGTGCCAGACAAGAATGAACCCTGCCGAAAGGAAAAGAGGGGGGGGGGTCTAGAGAGGTAACACCGACGATCGAGTTAAACACTTTACAAACTCGGCACGCTGAAAATAAACAAGACTTCTGCAGCATTGCACACCCTTATCAAACTGCCGCGCCAACCGAGAGGTCCCTCCCAGAGAGCCGGAAAAGCTATCTTTATTTCCTCCTTTCTGACTGCTAATGCACTCTTAAAGTGGTAGCACATGGTGAAGGCTCTATGCAGGATTTCGCCCCAACATAATTCCACTTTGACATTTTGGGGTATTGTGTGTAGGCCAGTGACAAAAAAATCACAATTTAATCAATTTTGAGTACAGGCTGTAACACAACATAATGTGGAAAATGTCAAGGGGCGTGAATACTTTCTGAAGGCACTGTACGTAGGGTATACATGAGGCTTAAGATCAGTGCTGAGGAAGGAAAGCATACTGGCTTTGTCTATGTTGACTTGCTACTTACAAGTGAGAAGAACCAGACTGGAGATAGATTTGACCTTTCTGACACCTTTCCTGTGCAGACGAGCTCGTCCAGGCCGGCTGGTCGAAATGCTGGAGCAAGCGGGAGAATCGGCCATACTGGTTCAACCGCTTCACCAATCAGTCGATGTGGGAGATGCCAGTCCTGGGGCAGCATGATGACATTGTGAGTGCAAAATGGTTATAGCTTCTTGATTTGGGACAGAGGAAAAAATAAATGTTCTCTTTATTTCTGTTCTTAGTACCTCACGCTCTCTTTTTTTCAGTAACTGTCTCTTGATGGAACTTGGTCTGAACCTTATCAACATCACTCTTCTCCAGCAGTTTTCTAACTGGGCAGCTGCCCTGTTTGTTCCTGTCTTTGTAGTCCGACCCGCTGGGTTTGAATGCTGCCTCAGCGGAGGGGGCAGGTGACGCCGGCGTGGGCAACGGGCAGCGCAAGAGACACCTGTCGGAGGAGGCCGCCCAGGGTGGTCTTAATAATATGGTGTGCCCCTTGTCTCTGTAGATTGTTTTAACGGTTTTTAAATTGGAATATTTCCTCTTTGTCACTCTAATCCAATATGTGACTGTGTCATTGACAGATTGAGATTGGTATGCCTGTAACCCCAACGACCCCCACAGTGCCCATCTCACCCATTACCCCCAGGGCAAAGCCGTGGAACTCTACCACAGGCACAGAGGACAAGCCAGGTCAGCCGGCATCGGCCCTATACCGTACCAACATGTGAGTACAACTGATAAAAATGTAAATTAAAATGACTACTACCGTGGTGTATGGACTCAGATCTTCATCCCAACAGCTAATTTACCAGTTTTTGGTATGGTTTCTTGGACGCAGGTTAACATTTATTGAGATGAGTGTTGTCCTTAAGGCAGAACAGAGCAAAAAAAAATAAAAAATCCCTGCTTGATGGGCCAACTGCAATGTCAAAATTGGCTATAATGTAAAAATTCATGAAAAACAACATTTTTGTTTTAATTTAAGTTTAGGCATTAGGGTTAGCAGTGTTATTAGGTTTAAAGTCAGATTGTATGACTTTGTGGCTGTGCCAGCTAGTGACCACTCTGCAGAGCTCCTCCAGAACAAGATTAATGACGAAAAAAGCTAACCTGCTTCTCAAAGGTTAGTAGTCCTGGGTTAAAAAGTTATTTCGATGGTGATTCTCCATTGACCATTCTTTTTATTACAGGACTAGGAAGAAAAACTGGCCCTTTGTTATGTAGAACGCTACCTGAGGAAGATCTGTTTTGTCACAACTGCTGTAGCATAATATGCTGATCTGCTTGTGTTTCTATAAATATTTATGTAGCCTATAGTACACTACAGTCAGAGTGCGAATTACACCGTGACATAACAAATTTTTTATGGACATTGTAATGACTTAATTTATCGGTAAAAATGTATTGCCTTTTAATGTGTCATGAACACCACCAGTCATGATGCTTTCATCTGATTGTCAGACCAATAGCTTCAAAGCGTAGGCAACCTGTGCATGTTCGTCCACTCCAAAATAATCCAAACAGTGCAATGCATGTATACTCGTGCCATTTGATGAATGGAAATAGACATCTGTTACAGAACACCAAAAAGTGTACCTAATGACATTCAGCGGTTGCTATTGATTAGGCCTACATTAATTGATACATCTTCCTGAGAAAGTTACCTTTTTGGTAGCCTGAAATGGGGATGAAACTGTCCTGGGAAAAACGGGATGGTCAATTTTTACTAGACTAGGCTGCAATGTGTAGGCCTATTACCATGAACTTCAAATAAGCCTACCTGTAGCCAGTGATGCAGTGGTAAAAAATGTTTTGGGTTAACTCTGATTACGGGTCACGGTGAAAAACCCCCCCCCGCTTACTATACTTTCAATTAGGGTTGGACGGTATCCAGATTTTCATCTTGCATATCTTTCATATATCTTCATTAAGAAATGTAACTGGCTACATTCTTTCTATGATAGGCCTAAACATTAGAAATATGATGGCCATGCATCGTTTTTGCAAAAAAGCTCAGCATTCAACACCATAGTACCCTCCAAGCTCATCGTTAAGCTTGAGTCCCTGGGTCTGAACCCCGCCCTGTGAAACTGGGTCCTGGACTTCCTGACTGGCTGCCCACAGGTGGCGAGTTAGGGGAAAAAACACCTCCACTTTGCTGATCCTCAACACTGGGGCCCCTTAAGGATGTGTGCTCAGCCCCCTCATGTATTCCGGCCTGATTACCAACAATGACGAGACCGCCTACAGGGAGGAGGTGAGGGCCCTGGGAGTGTGTTGCCAGGAAAATAATCTCTCACTCAATGTCAACATACAAAGGAGCTGATTGTGGACACCCCCCCCCCCCCCCCCCCCCCCCACATCGACGGGACCGCAGTGGAAAAGATGGATAGTTTAAAGTTCCTTGGCGTACACATCACTGACAAATTGAAATGGTCCACCCACACAGGCAGTGTGGTGAAGAAAGCGCATTAGCGACTCTTCAACCTCAGGAGGCTGAAGAAATTTGGCTTGTCACCTAAAACCCTCACAAACTTTTACAGATGCAAGTGAGAGCATCCTGTCGGGCTGTATCACCGCCTGGTACGGAAACTGCACCGCCCACAACCGCAGGACTCTCCAGAGTCACCCTGTGCGGTCTGCCCAACGCATCATCGGGGACAAACTACCTGCCCTCCAGGACACCTACAGCACCCGATGTCACAGGAAGGCCAAAAAGATCATCAAGGACAACAACCACCTGAGCCACTGCCTGTTCACCCCGCTATCATCCAGAAGGCGAGGTCAGTACATGTGCATCAAAGCTGGGACCGAGAAGCTGTTTGCCGTCTCTATTGCAAGGCCAGACAGTAAATAGCACATTAGAGGCTGCTGCCCTATATACATAGACTTGAAATCACTGGCCACTTTAATAATGGAACACTAGTCACTTTAATAATGTTTACATATTTTGCATTACTCATCTCATATGTATATACTGTATTCTATCCTATTCTACTGTGTCTTAGTCTATGCCGCTCTGACATTGCTTGTTCAAATATTTAACATATTCTAATTCCTTTACTTTAGATTGTGTGTATTGTTAGATATTTTTGCACTGTTGGCGCTAGAAACACAATCATTTCACTACACCCACAATAACATCTGCTTAACACGTACAGTTGAAGTCAGAAGTTTACGGAAAATCGGAAAATCATTAGACTCCAGCCACCCAAGCCATACACCATTCTCTCTGCTTCCACACAGCAAACGGTGCATGAAGTCATCTACTAAGATACAGTTGAAGTCGGGAAGTTTACATACACTTAGCGTAGTCATTTAAACTAGTTTTTCAACCACTCCACAAATTTCTTGTTAACAAACTATAGTTTTGGCAAGTCGGTTAGGACATCTACTTGTTTACAGACAGATTATTTTACTTATAATTCACTGTCACAATTCCAGTGGGTCAGAAGTTTACATACACTAAGTTGACTGTGCCTTTAAATAGCTTGGAAAATTCCAGAAAATTATGTCAGGGCTTTAGAAGCTTCTGATAGGCTAATTGAGTCAATTGGAGGTGTACTTGTGGATGTATTTCAAGGCCTACCTTCAAACTCAGTGCCTCTTTGCTTGACATCATGGGAAAATCAAAAGAAATCAGCCAAGATCTCAGAAAAAAGATTGTAGACCTCCACAAGTCTGGTTCATCCTTGGGAGCAATTTCCAAATGCCTGAAGGTACCACATTCATCTGTACAAACAATAGTACGCAAGTATAAACACCATGGGACCACGCAGCCGTCATACCGCTCAGGAAGGAGACGCGTTCTGTCTGCTAGAGATGAACGTACTTTGGTGCGAAAAGTGCAAATCAATCCCAGAACAACAGCAAAGGACTTTGTGAAGATGCTGGAGGAAACGGGTACAAAAGTATATCTATCCACAGTAAAACGAGTCCTATATCAACATAACCTGAAAGGCTGCTCAGCAAGGAAGAAGCCACTGCTCCAAAACCGCCATAAAAAAGCCAGACTATGGTTGGCAACTGCACAGGAGGGACTGTTGCGATTCACAAAATAGATGGCATCATGAGAAAGGAAAATTATGTGGATATATTGAGCAACATCTCAAGACATCAGTCAGGAAGTTAAAGCTTGGTCGCAAATGGGTCTTCCAAATGGACAATGACCCCAAGCATACTTCCAAAGTTGTGGCAAAATGACTTAAGGCAAACAAAGTCAAGGTATTGGAGTGGCCATCACAAAGCCCTGACCTCAATCCCATAGAAAATTTGTGGGCAGAACTGAAAAACCGTGTGTGAGCAAGGAGGCCTACAAACCTACAAATCTGACTGTTACAGCAGCTCTGTCAGGAGGAATGGGCCAAAATTCACACAACTTATTGTGGGAAGCTTGTGGAAGGCTACCCGAAATGTTTGACCCAAGTTAAACAATTTAAAGGCAATGCTACCAAATACTAATTGAGTGTATGTAAGGTTCTGACCCACTGGGAATGTGATGAAAAAAATAAATGCTGAAATAAATCATTCTCTCTGCTATTATTCTGACATTTCACATTCTTAAAATAAAGTGGTGATTCTAACTGACCTAAGACAGGGAATTTTTACTAGGATTAAATGTCAGAAATTGTGAAACACTGACTTTAAATGTATTTGGCTAAGATGTATGTATACTTCTGACTTCAACTGTATGTATATGTTAGCTAAGGCTGCAGTCAGTTAGTTGTAATTTCGGATAGAGCAAACATTTCCATATATTTTTGTTAACTACACGTGACAACTCCACCTTTCCTATTCATAATATAATTTAGCCAAAAATTTCTTTTAAAAAAACATTCCAGAAATGTTTTTTTTAAATCAATTTGTATGTTCTGTCTTTTCTCGGGGATGAAACTGGAATTGCAATCATCTTTGTATGGCTTGTTTTTAGAAATTGAGAGGTTGTAATCTGGATAATCTAGATGTTTTTTATGTCCTGGATAAAGGACATTTTTGCACAATGGGTGAGCCATTCTTACTAATCTACTGGAGAACTAGTTTTGGTTTAAGTATAACTTTTGTATGACTGATGCTTTTAGTAAGAGGTTTAATGCTTGAATATTTAATATTTTTTGCCCCCCGAACTCATTCATTATATAAATAAGCACGTTTAATTTTGTTCTGGCTTGCCGTTCCTAATAAAGGAAATGTATTTCTGCTCATATCATTTTATAAACTAATCATTTGGCATAGGCAGGGCCATAAAATGGGTAAACTGGCATATGACTAAATAATTAATCAGGGTTATTTTTCTACAAATAGACAGGTATTTATCTTTCCATGGTAGTAAGCAAGATCTTATCTATTTTTGCCAACTTTCTATTGAAATTTGTTGTGAGTTAATTTATTTCTTTAGGGATATGATTACTGAGTATGTCTGTCATTGTTGCTGTTGTAGAATATACTGGGACCTGGACATTCAGACGAACGCAGTGATCAGAGAGCGAGCCCCCGCCAACCATCTACCTCCCCACCCGGAGATTGAGCTCCAACGCGCACGGCTCACCACCAAGCTACGGCAGCACTACCAAGAGCTCTGCTACCAACGAGAAGGTAAATTACCCACAACGCTGGCGTTGTCAAGTCAAACTTTGCTTTAAATGAAAATGATTGCTTTTCTTACCTTTTTAATGACTTACTTTTCAAGGTGCCTCCCCATTATGCTGTCAGATGTTTGCTTTCCAGATGAGCTTGAGGTGTCTGTCTGAAAACAGTTCTGAGGTGTCACATATTTTTTATTTTTTTATTTTTTACAACGCTCAGCACTTTTTAAGCCATTGTTGTCGCTCACCACCCCTGGTCCTGGAGTGCCATAGCAGATTTTTACTCCAGCCCAGGGTCATGTTCATTAGTGGTAGGCCATCATTGTAAATAAGAATTTGTTCTTAACTGACTTGCCTAGTAAAATAAAGGTTACATCTAAAAAATAATAATTAGGCACCAAACAGAAGACAACGGACTGAAACGGAGGGACTAGCTGAACTTTTCCAACAAGCAACGCTCATTTTCATTTTACGTTGTGAAATGGATTCAAATGTTTTCCCTAATTTATGCCCTGGTGAACACAACTCCAGTGTTCCTATACTTGGCTGACCTCAACCTTGATGATAAATGGCCTTTCCCCCTCTCTAATAGGTATCGAGCCCCCACGGGAGTCTTTCAACCGCTGGCTGCTGGAGCGTAAGGTGCTGGACAAAGGGCCTGACCCCCTACTGCCCAGCGATTGTGACCCCATCATCTCCCGGTCCATGTTCAGAGAGGTCATGAACGACATCCCCATCAGGTCAGTGGGAAAGGGAATCTGTACCAGTCCTGGCTTCAAATCTGTGCTTGATTGATCTTTCCTGGCGCAAAGGAACCAATGGAATAGACCCACAACTACAAACCCCGCCCATCGGACACACCATGCTGGCTCAATCAAACGCTCAAAGTATTTGAAAGATGCCAAATATAATATTTGAACGAAGACCTGTACATACCAATTATGCTATATTCTTTAATTAACGTCTGTATGGCTTGATTCAATACAGTCAATTAAGTTGTCTGATGTTGCACAAGGAGCTAGTGAAAAATGAGTGTGTCAGTCTGGTGCAATTTTGTTGCGTGTGAAATGTCAATACATTGAAATGTTGTCTTAACCATAAATTGAATTAATTGCTAATTTGGACAACAGTGGCTCCTCTCAACACTTTCATTTACTACTATTTTGTCATTTCTTATGCCAGGTTGTCCCGCATCAAGTACAAAGAGGAGGCCCGAAAGCTCTTATTCAAATACGCTGAAGCTGCCAAGAAAATGATTGACTCGAGGTAGGTGTTTCTGGCACACTAAAATGAATTTTACAAATTCCCTTTTCATATGGCCTGATTTTCTTTGATGTCGCTCCCAAGTATGACGTCATAGAAGCTGTCTTAAAGAATTCAAGCCACTAATATGTTCTGGCACACCGCTACATAAAGCCCCTTGACAATTTAGAATATACTCTATAGAGCCGATAAGTTGTATAACTCAAGTGATGGCTCAGCATTTTTTAAGACCACCACTTTGACTGCAAGATTCAGCTCATAACATAAAAAGCAACACAATGTCTCAGTATTTCGGCATCCTACATAGAAAGCTTTTATAGACCTGAAGCAGAAACCTGCAGCTTCTGTATTTGCACTTGAATGCTAAACCAAAACCGTCCCTTCTTTTTACCCAACTGTCTTGACTGAGTGGCATCTTGGATAGATTGGAGAAAAACTGAAGAGAAAAATAAATAATTTTAATGGGAGATTGATTGGGCTAGTTGAGTGTCTCTTTGGTTTGAAATGCTTTGTTTTGCTTGGAGATTGACCGGTGTGTTTTATGTCCTGTTAGAAACGCCACACCAGACAGCCGGAAGGTTGTGAAATGGAATGCGGAGGACACCATGAACTGGCTACGGAGAGACCACTCAGCCAGCAAAGAAGACTACATGGTATGTGTGTGTGGTCAAGGAGTAGAGTTTGTGTGTGTGTGCTCATGTGTAGTTGAGTAGTAGATTGTGTGATTTAGAAGTGTGGCGAACTGTATGTTTGTGGCAAAAAAATATATCCATTGCTGCATAAATTCACCTCAATGGAAAGTACACTGACATGTATCTGTTGAAAAGCAGATCCTAAAACTAGTTTTTCCCTCAGGATCGTCTGGAGCACTTGCGGAAACAGTGTGGTCCCCATGTAACGGCGGTAGCCAAAGACTCTGTGGAGGGAATTTGTACAAAGATCTACCACATCTCAGTAGAGTACGTGCGACGTATTCGCCAAGCCCACCAGACCCTGCTGAAGGACTGCAACATCACGGGTGAGACGTGCTAACTAGCTAAATCGCCTTAGACTCTCTGCACACTAGGCTAGACGCCATCCATTTAGCCCCACCCATGGTCGCTGTGACATGATATAAAAAAAAATGCAGGGGGTGAATATGAAAGTATAATCTATAGCTTTGTAACGATTCACCTATACAAGTGTATTGGTCCGCGGACCCCGAACTGATCCAAATGTAGTATTCGTCTGTCAAAAAAAAGATTGAAACTTTACAAATCGCCTGCTCACTACATTGTTTTTGTTCATATTCCATTTTTTACCTTCCGAAAATACCTTTAATTTTTTCTGAAAACTGATATGTCCTCTCCTTCAGTATCAAACTGCATTGACAGTCAATAATTTTGCATGCTGAACAACCCCAGGCAATGTCACTAGACTAGTCAAACTGGGCACTGTGCCCGGCTTCGCACGCTGCCTAACATGAGGAATGCCCTTGTTCCTGATCTTTCACATCTGCGCGGCACCCTCAGCATTCAAATGCTAAAATGGCTTCCGTGATATTAGGTTTTATTAGTTGAGTGACAACCTATATAATTTGCCAGGTTATTGTTATCTATGCGATGTTGAATATCTTGTTTTACTGGAATAAAGGTAAGTTACCGGAGACTCAACTCTCATCTAGCTAAACCTGCTGAACGGGCTTACAATAGACTTTAGTTTGATTGTTTAGTTTCACCATCAGCGATAGTTTTGCTTTAAACAGTCAGTGCCTTCAGAATGTGTTCATCCCCCTTTACATTTTGTTGTTACAGCCTGAAATCCAAATGGATTAAAGCAATTTTTTTTTCTCTCACCCATCTACACACAATAACCCATAATGACAAAGGGAAAACATGTTTTTGGAAGATTTTGCCAATTTAGTGGGGGGGGGATAACATACATGCATGCATGCATGCATGCATACATACATACATACATACATACATACATACATACATACATACATACATACATACATACATACATACATACATACATACATACATACATACATACATACATAACTATCTCATTTATATAAGTATTCAATACATGTTAGAATCACCTTTGGCAGCGATTTACAGCTGTGAGTCTTTCTGGGTAAGTATCTAAAAACTTTCCACACCTGGATTACAATATTTCCACATTATTCTTAAAAAAATTAAATCCAGCTGTTTCAAGTTGGTTGTTGATCAATGCTAGACAGACATTTTCACGTCTTGCCATAGATTTTCACGCCGGTTTAAGTCAAAACTGTAACTAGGCCTCTCCGGAACATTCAATGTCGTCTTGATAAGAAACTCCAGGCTAAGTCCTAAAAGAGAACCTGGTTCAGTCTGCTTTCCAACAGACACTGGGAGACAAATTCACCTTTCAGCAGGACAATAACCTAAAACACAAGGGCAAATACACACTGGTATATATGGCCTCGTGTTTTAGGTTATTGCCTGTGCTTAGCTCCGTTCTGTTTCATTTATCAGAAAAAAACTCCATAGTCCTTTCCGATGACAAGCAGACCCATAACCAATGTTCCTTCTAAGCTGCGCGTGTGCACGGGTGTACAGAGAAGCACGAGATTGAACTTCACTCAACTTTCTAGTTTTCCACTTTAGTTAACACTATCAACGTTTCCCTCTACTGTGGGTATTGTGATCAAATTAACGCAATATTAGCCACTTTCAATGCAGCATACCAAAACAACAAACTATGCAAGATATTTTCTTGTACGCAGAGAGCATTGGAGTAGGATTCTATTGCATTTACAGGCACAACTCCAGTACATACTCTACACAGACCAGTGTGCCATGACCAATCAGAGCTGCAGTATCCCTATATGCAAATAGATCATTGCCATATATGGATCTGTGTCATTCACTTTGAACTGGACTGTGTTTACAGTATGAGTGGTCGCGAGTAGATGTGCTTGTTTTGAGATCAAAGCGAGAGCTGCATGTAGCCACGTGTGCACATTTGTTCATATTCTTTGCTAGTAAGTGCGTTATTAGCCCAGTTATAGCTAATTTCTAGTCAGCAATGGGGAGTGGTTGCTTCCTACAAGAGCACAAAATGTGTGCATTTCCAGCCACCTTTGAAAGCACTTCGAGTAAAGAGCTTTTTTTCTTAAAGTGGCAGTGTTGTATTTTGAGACAGGCTGGATAAGCTAAGTAGCTAATAGGCAGAGGGAAGCATAATTTTTCTGATTCTCTATAATAATGGAATGGGAATAATAATGCATTTTGTTTTGTAAAGTGCAAGAACACATTTTCAGTTCCCTTGTCTGAAGGACAAGTGGATGAGGTTAATGTCAATGTTTTTTTCCCAAAAGTCTCATGGAATGTAGGCCTACATTGAACACCACACATTGGCTGAATGATAGAACAGCTATTTCCATGTTAAAATGTTATGGGAGGCATTTTCTCCATAGTTTTTATGGTAGGCCACTCTGATAGGTCTACATTGATCAAATAGCCACAGTAGCCTACTTGACTACTGTTATAACTGTAATGTAACTTAAAGTGTGTACAGCCTCAGTGTTCACAGTAAACACACGTTAGAAGATGCACAGAAGTGTGAACTCAGGAGACCTGACATTTTCTCAGTGCTGTTGTCTCCTATCACGGCCATTCAAAAAAATTAAGTCACCATGGTGAAGTCCCTGAGCGGTTTCCTTCCTCTCCGGCAACTGAGTTAGGAAGGATGCCTGTATCTTTGTAGTGACTGTGTGTATTGATACACCATCCAAAGTGTAATTAATAACTTCACCATGCTTATTTTTACCCATTTTCTACCGATAGGTGCCCCACACACTGCCATGACTTGCCCTCTTGGGTGAGGATCATAGTCGACAGACCCCCCCCCCCCCCCAATAACTTTTTTGTTTCAAGGAGATTCCTCCCGCCAAAACTACGACATCCAAAAGTGGATAATGACACAGTATTCCTAACACAAATAATGTGGGTAAATGGTTGGTCGGCTAAACTCTAAAGATATATGTATAACTCTTACATCAGTCACAGTCAATTCATGAATTATTATTTACCTTAGTCTCATTCTGAATGTCACAAAATTCTTGGATATCTGCATGAACCCGAGCATAAATGATGAATCAGCGATATACAAATTTGATTATTTATTTACTAACTCACAGAACTACATAAACACACAAACAGGATAGGTTACACATTGATTACTACATAATGCAATGAAAGTCCCTAGTGGACTAACCCGATATGATGGCTTGTACAAAATGAAAAGGGAGGGACATATAAGAAAGAGCGGGAGAAGAGACAAAGGACTTCACCTATCTTACATACATTTGAATAATATGCTCATCGTAAATATGGTAATTTAGCACCCCAACAACCGCTCATTCGGATTTAGAAATGCAATGTACATATTTACGATTGTATGTCTTTGTTGTCGCTCTGTTGAAATCGCCGGTCCGTCTGGGGAGAGTAGTTCGACAGAAGTCTCTGGTTTTTGTCCCCAGAGGTCACAATGTCTTTTGTAGCTGTAGCTTTTCTGTCTTGGAGTGTCTGTTAGGACGGATCTTCCACAGGAAGTGTTCGTTCGAATGGATCTTTCAAAGTACCACCCAGTGATTCTCAGTCAAGTTTACTAGACTAAAGTACTTAAACAGCAGCAGACTGAATGTTCCTGTGTAGTCTTCTTTGAGAAAGAGTTTCTAACCATTTCATACCTTTCAGCTCACGCCGTTGGTCACGCTGGTATATGTAGTCTAACCATTTTACACATCTGGCTTACCCGTGTACTAGTCCCACTGGTTAATTATTCAGGGTACAGCTAGAACCATTTTACACGCCCGTAGCAACCCGACAATGTACTGATCTTGTAGTTTTAAACCATTGGTAACATATTCAGCTGGCACTACACGTATACTGGCCTGATGTGAATTTCGTCACGGGTCCTTTTATACACTTTGGAAAAGGGTGGTTCCATTATGTTAGGCATAATGTCTGCTCATGTGGGCGTGGTTACTGACTGGATAAACTTCATATGGAAAAAACATTCTCATTTAGAAGGCTAAGATCACATTTCCTCTTCTCACAAATAGTTTCATATTTAATCATAAAAATGCCACAACATTTAGATGTTACACATTCATATACCATTATGTTGTTCTACTGTCCTTAGTTACATCACAAATGAGTAATGAATTCGACATGATTGTTCTTTAACCTTTCTGGCGCAGGCGTTCCGCTAGCGACCCACCTCGACAGCATCCAGTGAAATTGCAGAGCGCCAAATTCAAAATGCAGAAATAGTCATAATAAACATGAAAAAATACAAGTGTTATACATCGGCTTAAAGATGAACTTAATCCAGCCTCTTTGTCAGATTTCAAAAAGGCTTTACAGCGAAAGCATACCATGCGATTATCTGAGGACAGTGCCCCGCTTACAAAAGCATACAAACATTTTACAACCAAGTAAAGGAATTACAAAAGTCAGCAATGGCGATAAAATGAATCACTTACCTTTGAAGATCTTCATATGGTTGCAGTCACAAGAGTCCCAGCTACACAATACATTTTTGTTTTGTTCGATAAAGTCCCTCTTTATATCCCAAAAACTCAGTTTTGTTGGCACATTTTGTTCAGTAATCCACTGGCTCAAAGGCGGTCAAAACATGCAGACGAATACATCCTACTAGTACCGGTAAAGTTCGTCGTAACTAGTCAAACAATGTTTACAATTAATCGTCAGGTTGTCTATTGTCTAAATAATCGATAATATTTCAACCGGACAATGGCGTATTCAATAGAAAGGAAACGCAACGAAGGGCGCGCACTCGGCCACATGCGCACACCAGCACTGCATGATTCCTACAGTCCACTGAGAGAAAGGTCTCATTCTTCTTCATTTTTTCAGAAAACAAGCCTGAAACAATGTCTAAAGACTGTTGACATCTAGTGGAAGCCATAGGAACTGCAATCTGGGTCCTAACCCATTAGATGCTCTATAGGCATTCAATTGAAAATACCCACATCAAAACAATCCCACTTCCTGGATGGATTTTCTTCAGGTTTTTGCCTGCCATATCAGTTCTGTTATACTCACAGACATTATTTTTTGTAAACTTTAGAGTTTTCTATCCAAATCTACCAATTATATGCATATCCTAGCTTCTGGGCCTGAGTAACAGGCAGTTTACTTTGGGCACGCTTCTCATCCAGACGTTGAAATACTGCCCCCAAGCAAAAGAAGTTAGCCTCTACAGGATTGGTTGGTCCCCAGCGGGGCAGTTTTCGCTAACGTAGGCTAATGCGATTAGCATGAGGTTGTAAGTATTCAGGACATTTCCCAGAACATGGACATATCTGATATTGGCAGAAAGCTTAAATTCTTGTTAATCTAACTGCACTGTCTCATTTACAGTAGGTATTACAGTGAAATAATGCCATGCTATTGTTTGAGGAGAGTGCACAGTTATGAACTTGAAACATTATTAATAAACCAATTAGGCACATTTGGGCAGTCTTGATAGAACATTTTTAACAGACATGCAATGGTTCATTGGATCAGTTTAAAACGTTGCACATACAATGCTGTCATCTAGTGGCCAAAATCTAAATTGTGCCTGGGCTGGAATAATACGTTATGGCCTTTCTCTTGCATTTCAAAGATGAAGGCACAAAAATAAACCCCCCCCCAAAAATTGTTTTTTTCTTTTGTATTATCTTTTACCAGATATATTGTGTTATATTCTCCTACATTCATTTCACATTTCCACAAACTTTCCTTTCCTTTCAAATGGTGTCAAGAATATGTGTATCCTTGCTTCAGGTCCTGAGCTACAGGCAGTTAGATTTGGGTATTTCATTTTAGTTTGAAAATTGGAAAAAGGGTTCGATACTAAATAACTTTTCCCGTGGTGCCCCAGATTACCATTTAATTAATTGTTATACGTTTAATTTAATCGCGTAATAATAGGACGTGGTTTGTAATTATTTGATAAAATAAGTCAAACACAATGTCACGACACACACACACAGATCCAGCTCAGAGTCCCAGCTCATGAGCTCCATCCCCAGCAGATTTAAATTTAGTATAGAAAATGTATGTGTTACTGCAACAAATGTTAGTGCATTGAATCGCATCGCACCGAATCGCATTGTTTCAAACTAAAACGTACCGTGTCTGAGCCCATTTACAGTGCCTTCAGAAAGTTACAACGGTGGGACCTTTATATAGACAGGTGTGTGCCTTTCCAAATCATGTCCACAGGTGGACTCCAAGTTGCAGAAACATCTCAAGGATGATCAATGGAAACTGCAATTGTAAAAATGTCAACCTGTTTTTGCTTCGTCATTATGGGGTATTGTGTGTCGATTGCTGAATAAAATAAAATGTTTAAGGTCAAGGGGTGTGAATACTTGACGAAGGCACAGTATCTAGATACAGTTGAAGTCGTTTACATACACTTAGGTGTAGAGTCATTTAAACTAGTTTTTCAACCACTCCACAAATTTCTTGTTAACAAACTTATAATTCACTGTATCACAATTCCAGTGGGTCAGAAGTTTACATACACTAAGTTGACTGTGCTTTTAAACCGCTTGGAAAATTCCGGAAAATGATGTCATGGCTTTAGAAGCTTCTGATAGACTAATTGACATCATTTGAGTCAATTGGAGGTGTACCTGTGCATGTATTTCAAGGCCTACCTTCAAACTCAGTGCCTTTTTGCTTGACATCATGGGAAAATGAAAAGAAATCAGCCAAGACATCAGAAAAAAAATTGTAGACCACAAGTCTGGTTCATCCTTGGGAGCAATTTCCAAACGCCTGAAGGTACCATGTTCATCTGTACAATCAATAGTACGCAAGTATAAACACCATGGGACCGCACAGCCGTCATACCGCTCAGGAATGAGACTCGTTCTGTCTCCTAGAGATGAACGTACTTTGGTGCAAAAAGTGAAAATCAATCCCAGAATAACAGCAAAGGACCTTGTGAAGATGCTGGAAACAGGTACAAAAGTATCTATATCCACAGTAAAACGAGTCCTACAGTGAGGGGAAAAAAGTATTTGATCCCCTGCTGATTTTGTACGTTTGCCCAATAACAAAGAAATGATCAGTCTATAATTTTAATGGTAGGTTTATTTGAACAGTGAGAGACAGAATAACAACAAAAAAATCCTGAAAAACGCATGTCAAAAATGTTCTAAATTGATTTGCATTTTAATGAATTTGACCCCCTCTCAATCAGAAAGATTTCTGGATCCCGTGTGTCTTTTATACAGGTAACGAGCTGAGATTAGGAGCACACTCTTAAAGGGAGTGTTCCTAATCTCAGTTTGTTACCTGTTTAAAAGACACCTGTCCACAGAAGCAATCAATCAATCAGATTCCAAACTCTCCACCATGGCCAAGACCAAAGAGCTTTCCAAGGATGTCAGGGACAACATTATAGACCTACACAAGGCTGGAATGGGCTACAAGACCATCGCCAAGCAGCTTGGTGAGAAGGTGACAAAAGTTGGTGCGATTTATTCGCAAATGGAAGAAACAAAAAAGAACTGTCAGTCTCCCTCGGCCTGGGGCTCCATGCAAGATCTCACCTCGTGGAGTTGCAATGATCATGAGAATGGTGAGGAATCAGCCAAGTACTACACGGGAGGATCTTGTCAATGATCTCAAGGCAGCTGGGACCATAGTCGCCAAGAAAACAATTGGTAACACACTACGCCGTGAAGGACTGAAATCCTGCAGCACCCGCAAGGTCCCCCTGCTCAAGAAAGCACATATATATGTCCGTCTGAAGTTTGCCAATGAACATCTGAATGATTCAGAGGACAACTGGGTGAAAGAGTTGTGGTCAGATGAGACCAAAATGGAGCTCTTTGGCATCAACGCAACTCACCGTGTTTGGAGGAGGAATGCTGCCTATGACCCCAAGACACCATCCCCACCGTCAAACATGGAGGTAGAAAAATGATGCTTTGGGGGTGTTTTTCTGCTAAGGGGACAGGACACCTTCACCGCATCAAAGGGATGATGGACGGGGCCATGTACCGTCCAATCTTGGGTGAGAACCTCCTTCCCTCACCCAGGGCATTGAAAATGGGTCGTGGATGGGTATTCCAGCATGACAATGACCCAAAACACACGGCCAAGGCAACAAATGAGTGGCTCAAGAAGAAGCACATTAAGGTCCTGGAGTGGCCTAGCCAGTCTCCAGACCTTAATCCCATAGACAATCTGTGGAGGGAGCTGAAGGTTCGAGTTGCCAAATGTCAGCCTCGAAACATTAATGACTTGGAGAAGATCTGCAAAGAGGAGTTTGACAAAATCCATCCTGAGATGTGTGCAAACCTGGTGGCCAACTACAAGAAACGTCTGACCTCTGTGATTGCCAACAAAGGTTTTTCCACCAAGTACTAAGTCATGTTTTGCAGAGAAGTCAAATACTTATTTCCCTCATTAAAATGCATTTTTCTGGATTTTTTGTTGTTCTGTCTCTCACTGTTCAAATAAACCTGCCATTAAAATTATAGACTGATCATTTCTTTGTCAGTGGGCAAATGTACAAAATTCCTCACTGTATATCGACATAACCTGAAGGCCGCTCAGCAAGGAAGAAGCCACTGCTCCTAAACCGCCATAAAAAAGCCAGACTACGGTTTGCAACTGCACATTGGGACAAAGATCTTACTTTTTGGAGAAATGTCCTCTGGTCTGATGAAACAAAAATGGAACTGTTTGGCCATAATGACCATCGTTATGTTTGGATGAAAAAGGGGGATGCTTGCAAGCCAAAGAACACCATCCCAACTGTGAAGCATGGGGGTGGCAGCATCATGTTGTGGGGGTGCTTTGCTGCAGGAGGGACTGGTGCACTTCACAAAAATAGATAACATGAGGAAGGAAAAATATGTGGATATATTGAAGCAACATCTCAAGACATCAGTCAGGAAGTTAAAGCTTGGTCGCAAATAGGTCTTCCAACTGGACAATGACACCAAGCATACTTTCAAAGTTGTGGCAAAATGGCTTAAGGACAACAAAGTCAAGGTATTGGAGTGGCCATCGCAAAGCCCTGACCTCAATCCTATAGAAAATTTGTGGGCAGAACTGAAAAAGGCGTGTACGAGCAAGGAGGCCTACAAACCTGACTCAGTTCTACCAGCTCTGTCAGGAGGAATGGGCCAAAATTCACCCAACTTATTGTGGGAAGCTTGTGGAAGGCTACCTGATATGTTTGACCCAAGGTAAACAATTTAAAGGCAATGCTACCTAATCTATTTATTTTTGGTGCTCAAACAGAAATATACTGCTCAAAAAAATAAAGGGAACACTTAAACAACACAATGTAACTCCAAGTCAATCACACTTCTGTGAAATCAAACTGTCCACTTAGGAAGCAACACTAATTGACAATAAATTTCACATGCTGTTGTGCAAATGGAATAGACAACAGGTGGAAATTATAGGCAATTAGCAAGACACCCCCAATAAAGGAGTGGTTTTGCAGGTGGTAACCACAGACCACTTCTCAGTTCCTATATTTCCTGGCTGATGTTTTGGTCACTTTTGAATGCTGGCGGTACTTTCACTCTAGTGGTAGCATGAGACGGGAGTCTACAACCCACACAAGTGGCTCAGGTAGTGCAGCTCATCCAGGATGGCACATCAATGCGAGCTGTGGCAAGAAGGTTTGCTGTGTCTGTCAGCGTAGTGTCCAGAGCATGGAGGCGCTACCAGGAGACAGGCCAGTACATCAGGAGACGTGGAGAAGGCCGTAGGAGGGCAACAACCCAGCAGCAGGACCGCTACCTCTGCCTTTGTGCAAGGAGGAGCAGGAGGAGCACTGCCAGAGCC
Organism: Salmo trutta; assembly: GCF_901001165.1. Taxonomy (NCBI): domain Eukaryota; kingdom Metazoa; phylum Chordata; class Actinopteri; order Salmoniformes; family Salmonidae; genus Salmo; species Salmo trutta. The sequence continues at coordinate 53,487,714 of NC_042970.1, read as the reverse complement.
CTGCAAAATGACCTCCAGCAGGCCACACATGTGCATGTGTCTGCTCAAACGGTCAGAAACAGACTCCATGAGGGTGGTATGAGGGCCCGACGTCCCCAGGTGGGGGTTGTGCTTACAGCCCAACACCGTGCAGGACGTTTGGCATTTGCCAGAAAACACCAAGATTGGCAAATTCGCCACTGGCGCCCTGTGCTCTTCACAGATGAAAGCAGGTTCACACTGAGCACATGTGACAGACGTGACAGAGTCTGGAGACGCCGTGGAGAACGTTCTGCTGCCTGCAACATCCTCCAGCATGACCGGTTTGGCGGTGGGTCAGTCATGGTGTGGGGTGGCATTTCTTTGGGGGGCCGCACAGCCCTCCATGTGCTCGCCAGAGGTAGCCTGACTGCCATTAGGGACCGAGATGAGATCCTCAGACCCCTTGTGAGACCATTTGCTGGTGCGGTTGGCCCTGGGTTCCTCTTAATGCAAGACAATGCTAGACCTCATGTAGCTGGAGTGTGTCAGCAGTTCCTGCAAGAGGAAGGCATTGATGCTATGGACTGGCCCGCCCGTTCCCCAGACCTGAATCAATTGAGCACATCTGGGACATCATGTCTCGCTCCATCCACCAACGCCACGTTGCACCACAGACTGTCCAGGAGTTGGCCAGGCGTTGTAGGGAGGACATACAGGCAGGTGGAGGCCACACACACTACTGAGCCTCATTTTGACTTGTTTTAAGGACATTACGTCAAAGTTGGATCAGCCTGTAGTGTGGTTTTCCACTTTAATTTTGAGTGTGAATCCAAATCCAGACCTCCATGGGTTGATAAATTGGATTTCCATTGATTATTTTTGTGTGATTTTGTTGTCAGCACATTCAACTATGTAAAGAAAAAAGTATTTAATAAGATTATTTCATTCATTCAGATCTAGGATATGTTATTTTAGTGTTCCCTTTATTTTTTTGAGCAGTGTATATATTGACTCTGAATGGGAATGTATGTTCTTGTCATTCTAAATCTGTGCCCAACAAATTTCGCTACTTGAATATCCAAAATTATTTTTGATTTTACTCCAAATCAAAGCCATTCAATGGACTATTGTTTTTTTTTCTTTTGTTTTACTGTTACCCCTTGTTTTCCCCCTTCCTTCTCAGACCCAGAGGCAGCCGAGGTGCAGGACAGGCTGGTGTACTGCTACCCTGTCCGGCTGGCCCTGCCCTCGCCGAACCAGCCCCGCGTGGAGCTGCACTTTGAGAACGACATCGCCTGCCTACGCTACAAGGGAGAGATGGTCAAGGTCAACCGCGGCTACTTCGCCAAGCTGGTGAGGAATATGTTGTAGCAGAGATATTATGTGTATTATAAGTACCAATATATGTTGGTGCAATGGGGTGTCATTGATTGGGCCCCTGAATGTAATGACTATATTATATAAAATTGGTTCTGTGTAGTGGGTAGAGCTGGGCAATATGGTCAAAAAATGTTTAAGGCTAAATGTATAACGTTAATGTGCATCAGTTTGTCGTGTCTTTGCTATGCCAGATTAAGTGATATGACATGCTATTTTATAAAAGCATTTCTCTAATTAATATTACCTGAATAAACTAATCATGTAAATGTAATTAACGAGAAAGTTGGGGTACCACGGAAGAATGTTTTTAGAGCTATTTTCTTCCGAATAAACTCTTAGAGACCTGGTAATCTTTTATACCAATAGCAGTCAATTATTAATCGTCACCTTATTCAGTCTCATCTGAACGCTGTAAAATTCTTGGTTATCTTCACAAACCTTGGCTAACAAGGTGAATCAGCAATACAACATTTGGTTTAATTATTTATTTACTAAATACATAAATAATCACATATACACTGGATGGATCATACATTGCTTACTAATTATGTTATACAGGAAAACGTCCCTAGCGGATGGAACCGATATGATGGCTGGTTACACAAAGAAAGGGGGTTGGGCTTGAATGAAAGCGCAGGAAGACTGAGGAACAAAAGGGTTGGGTCTCTATCGGGCCTTATGAAGCTATGCTATCGTAAATACAGAATCTTATGCATTCTAAATAACCGCCCATTTGGAAAAGGAAAATGCAATAAATATTTACTCTGAGCTGTGCTTCGATAGATTGGTCGTAGATGGAAGGCTGGGTTGCCCAGCAGAGGTTTTCCTTGTCCTTTGAAGAATATGTCTTGTGGTAGAACGGGTACGTTGTAATACCGTCGTCGTGTGGAAGAACGGATATGTCATAGTACCCTGTCTTTCTGAAGAGATTGTCCGTCCTTTCCTAGCCCACGTCGAGTTAGCAGCAGCTGTAAATGTCTAGGATGTATCACTTCTTTAGTGAGTAAGAGTTCAAAGTTCATACCTAGTTGCCATTCTATAAGCTCATGCTATATTCTTGCTGGTTATAGTCGAAATTCATCCTTCCAGCATATCGATCGTCACCCACCAATTTCGCCCTTCTAAATGTATGGACATCGGTCCTCATGTCACCGGGAACACAATGTTAATTTCGTTAGGTTCTAGTCAGTCAACCATTCGCAACCAGAGCTCACGTTGAGGTTGGCTTCGTTCTGTAGTTGATATTAGCCCTTTTAACCTGTTTGGGATAGGGGGCAGTATTGAGAATTTTGGAAAAAATATGTGCCCATTTTTAACTGCCTCCTACACCAACTCAGAAGCTAGAATATGCATATTATTGTTCAGGTTTGGATAGAAAACACTCTGAATTTTCTAAAACTGTTTGAATGGTGTCTGTGAGTTTAACAGAACTCCTATGGCAGGCAAAAACCTGACAAGGTTTCATGCAGGAAGTACCCTGTCTGACAAGGAGTCGTGCGTCTTGCATCTGTTTATTGAAAAGTAAGGATCTTAGCTGTAACGTGACAATTCCCAGGGCTCCGATAGGCTCTCAGAACCCGGGAAATACCTGAAGGTTGACGAGGCAGCCTCAGGCTGAAACACATTATCGCCTTTGGTAAGTGGCGGATCAGAGGACCTTTGAATGAGGCGCGTGCACGATTCGCTCCTGAGGAGAAATTTAATTCGGCTGTTTAGGCTCAATGCATATTCCCGGTCGGAATATTATCGCTTTTCTACGAGATAAATGGCATAAAAATTGGTTTTAAACAGCGGTTGACATGCTTCGAAGTACGGTAATGGAATATTTAGAAATTCTTTGTCACGCCAATGCGCCATGCGCAAGACCGTGATGTAGCATTCTGATAGTGTCTAGAACTCACGAACAAAACGTCGCTGTTTGGATATAACGATGGATTATTTGGGACCAAACCAACATTTGTTATTGAAGTAGAAGTCCTGGCAGTGTATTCTGACGAAGAACAAGCAAGGTAAGAACATTTTTCTTATAGGAAATGTGATTTTGGTGGAGGCTGACCTGGGTGGGTGTCTAAATAGCTAGCCCTGTGATGCCGGGCTATGTACTTAGATTATTGCAAAATGTGCTTCATCCGAAAAGCTATTTTAAAATCGGACATATCGAGTGCATAGAGGAGTAATGTATCTATAATTCTTAAAATAATTGTTATGCTTTTTGTGAACGTTTATCGTGAGTAATTTAGCAAACTGTTAGTAAATTCCCCGGAAGTTTGCGGGGGTTATGCTTTTTCTGAACGTCACATGCTAATGTAAAAAGCTGTTTTTTGATATAAATATGAACTTGATTGAACAGGCGTGTATTGTATAACACAATGTCCTAGGTGTGTCATCTGATGAAGATCATAAAAGGTTAGTGCTGCATTTAGCTGTGGTTTGGGTTTATGTGACATGATATGCTAGCTTGAAAAATGGGTGTCTGATTATTTCTGGCTGGGCACTCTGCTGACATAATCTAATGTTTTGCTTTCGTTGTAAAGCCTTTTTGAAATCGGACAGTGGGGTTAGATTAACGAGATTCTTGTCTTTAAATAGCTGTAAAATAGTCATATGTTTGAGAAATTGAAGTAATAGTATTTCTAACGATTCAAAAATCGCGCCACTGGATTTCAGTGGCTGTTACGTAGGTGGGACGAGTTCGTCCCACATGCACCAGAGAGGTTAAACGTATGGACAGGAGCCCTCACGTCAGCGGGAACACAAGGTTGACTTTCGTCAATGGGCTTTTGTGGTGGTGGAGAGAAGGGCGTGTTTCATAGTTCACAACCAATGTCGGTTCACTTGGGCGGGGCCACTGAGTGAGCATAGTTCACTTATGAAAACATCTTTTCACAAATAGTTTCATATTTAAACATTTAAATTGCACAACAATTCCATGTGAATCTGATAACTAGGATGTGTAAACTTTCCAATATACAGTTTGTCATCCTATCATCAGTAATAATGTCTCGGACGACAACTGATCTGACATCATAGTCTTTAAGTTCCAACGGATATTTTCAACTGGTTGGATTACCGAAGTATGGTTCCATTCCCCAACCTTTTGATGTTACCAGACTCTCTCTATGTTAACAAAGGGCTTTCTAAGAGTCCAATCTGTAGAGTAGAGAGCGAAAAGGGGGAAAGGTATTTATGGGGGTCATAAACTTCACCAACAGGGCAACATCATGACAAGTAACTTTTTTACATTACCCTTAAAACTACTACTATTACTTTGATCGTTGTAGCTATACATTTCCCCGTTAGCAATTGCCCATATTAGCAGCATTATTTCATTTCAAACTTCACATTTCTCTAATGTATTCTATTTATCGTAATAATCGATATCAGTAAAATGTCCCGAGAAGTAGTCGGTTCGGTTGGTGTCTATAGTTTTCAGGGATATGGCAATACTTATTAGTGCATGACATTGACGTTAAGTATACACACACACTTATACCATTTTTAGGTGCGTTGATACTTGCACTGTCTGAGAAACTGCCAGGAATGAATCCTGGAAGGTTTGGAGGATATAATTGACTAGCATCTCTGCTTAATTACTCACCTGTCTATCCAGGAGCTCTTATACCGATACAGTTGCATCGATGATCCCAGGTTCGAAAAGTTCCTGTCACGAATATGGTGCCTTGTCAAGAGATACCAGGTAAATCGGACTCCCTCCCTCCCCCTTTTTCTACAACGACTCTTTCTATTTTTCTTTCACTGCCTAAGTACTAACATTGATATGACTCTGTTGGGAGGCAATGCTCTTATAGTCCACCATCCCCTCCAACTTCTTGTTGCTCTTTCCTCTGCATTTTTTCTGTCTGGCTACATCTGATGTTTGTTGTGCTGATGTCATCATTTATTGTGCTGATGATGTCACTTTTTTGTGCAGGTGATGTTTGGCGCTGGGGTGAATGAAGGGATGGGCTTACAGGGGGCCCTCCCTGTGCCTGTCTTTGAGGTACTCAACAAACAGTTTGGGGTGAGCTTTGAGTGTTTCGCCTCGCCGCTCAATTCCTATTTCAAGCAGTTCTGCTCGGCTTTCCCTGACACCGACGGCTTCTTTGGATCCAGGGGGTAGGTTTAGGTTTACTTCTCATCACAAACAATACATCATTATATGTAGTCTACCCCAGTGTTTCTCAACCTCCAGTCCATGGTCCTGCACCGGTCCGTGGCATGTTGCTGAACATTCCCAGAGAGTCGAATTAGGGCAGATTTACAATGCTTGTTTCAAAATAAGGTCCCTGACACTATAGCATGCCAGTCCTTGACAAAAAAAAAGGGTTGAGAAACACTGGTCTATCTCATCTCAACTTAAGAGACCACCGAGGCATGGGCCGTTTACTTTTAGTAATTTGTTAATCTATGGGTTTCTAGTTTGACTCTTTTCTAAAATGTTCTCTTTGCCTCCAAGGCCCTTCCTGAACTTCTCACCGGCCAGTGGCTCCTTCGAGGCCAACCCTCCCTTCTGTGAGGAGCTGAAGGATGCCATGGTGACACACTTTGAGGTGCTCCTCCTTAGAAATGTTTTCCTCATCACTAGTTGAAAAGATGGCACCGTACTGGATCTCCGACCTAACATTGCTATTTTGTGATTATTTTATTTGTTTTTACTTAATTTTCTCAATGTATCCGTTGTCATTTCTTACAACTGACTATAACTTTTGAACAGCTGATCGGCAGTTACTTATCTCAATTCTCGCTTCAACCAGGGCTCTTTCTGTAAATCTGACAAACTTTTCGGGCTACCCAAGAGGAAATGCTGACATTAGAGGCAAGAGAAGGGGGATCCTGGCGAGATAAAGGTGAAGGGAAAACCAACCACCTCTTCTACTTGATAATAAGATGGATTACCTCCGATCGCTGCTTTGCTAGCATTGAGACTCTCAAAACTACAATATTCTCAGCTTTTCTGAAACATGGCTCATGGACAAATATTCTCCATTCACTGTGCCGACAGGACAGTGGAGTTGGGGAATTCGAGGGGAGAGGAGGTTTGCCTCTTCATAAACAACAACAGGTGTGCTGACTCAACCGCGGTAGAAGTCTCGACCCATTGTTCACTCGTCTTGGAATACCTGATGGTCAAATGCTGACCCTTTTGCCTCCTAAGGGAGATTTCTGCTGTAATTTTGACTGTTGTATACATTCCACCTCGGAACAAGAAAAATAACAACCTGGCACTTAACAAAGTGTACTAGGCTATAGCCAAGCAGGAAAACTGAAATCCATACATTTACAAGCAGAAGCTCAAACAGGAATTACCATTGGCTCGCTCTGAGAAAATGGTCTCCAGAATCAGAGATGATGCTACAGACTGGAATATGTTTCGGGACGCCGCTGATAACATCGATAAGCTAACCACCTCCGTCACCGGCTTCATAAGGAAATGCATCTTTGATGTTGTCCTCACAGTTAAGGTTCGCTGCTTCCCCAATGAAATGCCCTGGATTAACACTGAGGTTGGAGCTAAACTAAAGAATAGTGCTACCGCAAACAACCCTGAGGCTACAGCTGAGGACAGGAACAAGTACAATAAGTCCCGCTTTGACCTCCACTGAGTCATCAAACGAGCAAAAGGACAAAAAAGGAATAAGGTGTCATGTTACACAGGCGCCGCTGCATGTGGCAGGGGCTACTGTCCATTACGGATTACAAAGGAAGACACAGCAGTGATCTCCCCAAAGATGCATCACTCACTACCAGACAAACTCGATGCATTTTATGCACGCTTTGACAATATCATTGTGCCGGGTGTGAGGGCTGCCACCAACACAGAAGATTCGGTGATCTTGCTCGCGGAGGCCGATGTAAGTAAAGTCTTTAATCAGGTCAAGGCCTAGGGGCCTTTTTATTTTTATTTTACATTTATTTAACCAGGTAGGCTAGTTGAAAACAAGTTCTCATTTACAACTGCGACCGGGCCAAGTTAAAGCAAAGCAGTGCGACACAAACGACAACGCAGAGTTACACATGGAATAAACAAGCGTACAGTCAATAACACAATAGAAAAAGAAAGTCTATATGCAGTGTGTACAAATGGCATGAGGAGGTAAGGCAATAAATGGGCAATAGTAGCGAAGTAATTTCGCAAATTAACACTGAAGTGATAGATAGTTGAAGTCGGAAGTTTACATACACCTTAGCCAAATACATTTAAACTCAGTTTTTCACAATTCCTGACATTTAATCCTAGTAAAAATTCCCTGTCTTAGGATCACCACTTTATTTTCAGACTGTTTAATGTCAGAATAATAGTAGAGAGAATGATTTATTTCAGCTTTTATTTCTTTCATCACATTCCCAGTGGGTCAGATGTTTCCATACACTCAATTAGTATTTGGTAGTATTGCCTTTAAATTGTTTAACTTGGGTCAAACGTTTTGGGTAGCCTTCCACAAGCTTCCCACAAGTTTGGTGAATTTTGGCCAATTCCTCCTGACAGAGCTGGTGTAACTGAATCAGGTTTGTAGGCCTCCTTGCTCGCACACGCCTTTTCAGTTCTGCCCACACATTTTCTATAGGATTGAGGTCAGGGCTTTGTGATGGCCACTCCAATACCTTGACTTTGTTGTCCTTAAGCCATTTTGCCACAACTTTGGAAGTATGCTTGGGGTCATTGTCCAGTTGGAAGACCCATTTGCGACCAAGCTTTAACTTCCTGACTGATGTCTTGAGATGTTGCTTCAATATATCCACATGATTTTCCATCCACATGATGGCATCTATTTTGTAAAATACACCAGTCCCTCCTGCAGCAAAACACCCCCACAACATGATGCTGCCACCCCCATGCATCACGGCTGGGATGGTGTTCTTCGGCTTGCAAGCATCCCCCTTTTTCCTCCAAACATAACAATGGTCATTATGGCCAAACAGTTCTATTTTTGTTTCATCAGACCAGAGGACAGTTCTCCAAAAAGTACGATCTTTGACCCCATGTGCATTTGCAACCCGTAGCCTGGCTTTTTTTATGGCAGTTTTGAGCAGTGGCTTCTTCCTTGCTGAGCGGCATTTCAGGTTATGTCGATATAGGACTCGTTTTACTGTGGATATACATTCTTTTGTACCTGTTTCCTCCAGCGTCTTCACAAGGTCCTTTGCTGTTGTTCTGGGATTGATTTGCACTTTTCACATCAAAGTACGTTCATCTCTAGGAGACAGAACGTGTCTCCTTCCTGAGTGGTATGACGGCTGCGTGGTCCCATGGTGTTTATACTTGCGTACTATTGTTTGTACAGATGAACGTGGTACCTTCAGGTGTTTGGAAATTGCTCCCAAGGATGAACCAGACTTGTGGAGGTCTACAGTTTTTTTTCTGAAGTCTTGGCTGATTTCTTTTGATTTTCCCCATGATGTCAAGCAAAGAGGCACTGAGTTTGAAGGTAGGCCTTGAAATACATCCACAGGTACACCTCCAATTGACTCAAATTATGTCAATTAGCCTATCAGAAGCTTCTGAAGCCATGACATCATTTTCTAGAAGCTTTTTAAAGGCACAGTCAACTTAGTGTATGTAAACTTCTGACCCACTGGAATTGTGATACAGTGAATTATAAGTGAAGTAATCTGTCTGTAAACAATTGTTGGAAAAATGACTTGTCGTGAGCAAAGTAGATGTCCTACCCGACTTGCCAAAACTATAGTTTGTTAACAAGAAATTTGTGAAGTGTTTGAAAAAGGAGTTTTAATGACTCCAACCTAAGTGTATGTAAACTTCCAACTTCAACTGTAGATGTGCAGATGAGGATGTGCAAGTAGAAATACTGGTGTGCAAAAGAGCAGAAAAGTAAATAAAAACAATGGCCTGATGGTAGTCCAGGACGCGTTCTCAGAGCAGAACAGCTGGCAGGTATATTCACAGTAATTGAATCCTCTCCTTGTCCCAGTCTGTGATCCCCATGTTTTAAGATTACCATCATAATTCCTTTTCCCAAGAACTCTTAATTCTTCATGCCACAATAATTACCACCCTGTAGCACTCGCATATGTAATCATGAAGTGCTTTGATAGTCTGGTTATAGCACACATCATGTCCATCATCCCAGACCCCGTAGACCTACTCCATTTTGCACACCGCCCCAACCGATCCAAAGACGACGCAATCTCAATTGCACTCCACACAGCCCTCACCCACCTAGTTAAGAGGAATACATATGTGAGAATGCTGTTAATTCACCTCTGCCTCACTGACCCTTGACACGGGGGCCCCACAGGGCTGTGTGCTTAGTCCTCTCCTGTACTCCCTGTTCACCCTAGTGCTGTTGTGGTGACTGTATTACCGCCACACCAGCGGTCATGAAGACAGTCAAATTCCACGTGACCGTTTAGTCATGGTAATTACCGTAATTTCCGGACTATTGAGCACACCTGAATATAAGCCGCACCCACTGAATTAAAAAATAATAATATTATTTTGAACATAAATAAGCCGCACATGTCTATAAGCCGCAGGTGCCTACCTGTACATTGAAACAAATTAACTTTACACAGGCTTTAACGAAACACGGCTTGTAACAAAAATAAATAGGCTTTAACGAAACACGGCTTGTAACAAAAAATAAAACATTTGCAGTAAACAGTAGCCTACCAAGAAAGTCATTGGTCACTATCTTTCTTCGGTGTCGGGGTTGAATAGCCTCAGAATTGCTTCATCCGATATTGGATCGTTTTCATTGTCGCTCTCGTCATTTTCATCCAGAGGCAAATCCCCCGCTGAGCCCTCTTCAACACGCAGCAGTCCAGCCTTTCGAAACCCGTTGATGATAGTGGATTTTTTGACAATGCTCCACGCTGTCAGGACCCACGCCGGCCACAAAAAAGTTATTTGACCTTAAAACCCTTTCACGCGTGAGTTCCAAATATCTCTATCGGTCGCCCCAGCGTGAGTTTTTTTATGCACGTGATGTTCGAACGTTCTCTCCATTCCAGAATGTGATTGTTACATAAACAACAACACTGAATGGCTCAGAGTGGGAGTGAGAGGTTACCGTGATTGACTGCCTGCACGCACCATTTGTATCACTATCAGAAAATGTTTTGTGTGGTATTATTGATATATTTAGTATTTTATTCACGTTTTTCAATTACCCGTGATAAATCATGCGTTACGATTTTTGCATAAATTGTAATGGGCGCATAGTATGTGTGTAAAATAATGTTTTGAAGGTTGTACTGATTATGATGAGCTAAGCTAATTCCAGCTATGTGTATGGAGCCATGTTTGTTGACATACAATGCATTCTGGGTTTCACGTAATCGTCTGTTTGACCAAAGATGTTATAACAAAATGAGGTAAGTAAGAGTTAACTAATTTTTTGAGGACTTCCGGAAATGAATGGTGGGATGTGAACGACGGTAGATAACACACCCCTTCAACATGCATACTATAAACAGACCAAACTCATCTTGTCTTCTCTTATTATCTTCGGTTTCTGTGAGGAAAAAATGCGTGGCTGCGCGCTGAAGCTAATCGTCGGATAACTTTCGATTTCTAGAAAGTGTTTTACCTAATTATTTCGATCAATGGTGAGCTCACCCGTGATGTGATTAATTATACATAGTAATTGCTATTAGCTAATTCATATTGTAGTTTACGTCAGCCGAGAGTTAGAAAATATGACTGCTTGTGTTGGGTCAATCTTTCCTCAGTTAGCGCTAGGACAAATGTAGCCTACATTTTTCCGGTTAGGATGATTGTGTTGTGCTATATATACTTCTGTGAATATCTGAACATTGCATCCAAAAATAAACTGCTCACATTCTGGAGATAACTTTGTAAGGACTGTGTTTGTATTAATAGTTTCTGGGAAAAAAGTGTGGCTAGCTCAAATGCTGATTGTTGCGTCATTCGAAACTGGCCGTTCTAAATGAGTGTTCTAATCACACGGGGTGTGATCGTACGCTTCAGGGACCACTGTAGAATGATCACACCCCGTGTGATGGTACTTGTGAAAGGGTTAACCCTGTTCGGCAATTTCATTAGTCTAATGAAAGCTTCATGCGGCCAAAAAACTGAGTTTTTTTGAGAACATTTTTTTTGAAAGCGGGAAAAATCCATATATTAGCCGCGTCATTGTTTAAGCCGCGAGGTTCAAAGCGTGGGAAAAAAGTTGCGGCTTATAGTCCAGAAATTACGGTAAGCATTTCCAAGCTCTGATGCTGCTGCTGGTCATTAGTAGCCTACCAAACTTGCTAACTGCCTGGTACTTAGCACTTTATTGTCACTCTAATCACTCTGACATCAATGCAAATGTAATCGAAAATCTAATCAAACACTTCATGAGAGCATATGAGCTCATGTTGCGCAGCATTTCTATAGGCTATGCAATTGCGTGAGAAAACAGTGATGGTATCTACTAACGAGGATGATCCCATCAGCTTTCTATAGGCTATTTCTCTATTTTCCTATTATTAAGCACATTGCTTATATTTACAACAGGAGTATAGCCAAACTGGCTGGCATGAAAATGAATGACACGAAAGCCTCCTCCATTTGCTATTTAAGTGCATAGATGAATGACACGAAAAGCCTCCTCCATTTGCTATTTAAGTGCATAGATGACATGTATTTTTTCCCACTGCCCCTGGTTTGAGGTTTCCCTGTTACAGGTCCTTGATAATGGTCCTTTCTAAATCAAAACAAATTTCACACATACAGTGGTTTGAGAAAGTATTCACCCCCCTTGGCATTTTTCCTATTTTGTTGCCTTACAACCTGGAATTAAAATGTTTTGGGGGGGAGATTTGTATCATTTGATTTACACGACATGCCTACCACTTTGAAGATGCAAAATATTTTTTATTATGAAACAAACAAGAAATAAGACAAAAAAACAGAACTTGAGCGTGCATAACTATTCACCCCCCTCAAAGTCAATACTTTGTGAAGCCACCTTTTACAGCAATTACAGCTGCAAGTCTCTTGGGGTATGTCTCTATAAGCTTGGCACATCTAGCCACTGGGAGTTTTGCCCATTCTTCAAGGCAAAGCTGCTCCAGCTCTTTCAAGTTGGATGGGTTCTGCTGGTGTATCTTTAAGTCATACCACAGATTCTCAATTGGATTGAGGTCTGGGCTTTGAATAGGCCATTCCAAGACATTTAAATGTTTCCCCTTAAACCACTCAAGTGTTGCTTTAGCAGTACGCTTAGGGTCATTGTTCTGCTGGAGGGTGAACCATCGTCGCAGTTTCAAATCTCTTCGAGACTGAAACAGGTTTTCCTCAAGAATTTCCCTGTATTTATCTCCATCCATCATTCCATCCATCAATTCTGACCAGTTTCTCAGTCCCTGTCTATGGAAAAACATCCCCACAGCATGATGCTGCCACCACCATGCTTCATTGTGGGGATAGTGTTCTCGGGGTGATGAGAGGTGTTGGGTTTGCGCCAGACATTGCGTTTTCCTTGATGGCCAAAAAGCTTCATTTTAGTCTCATCTGACCTGAGTACATTCTTCCATATGTTTGGGGAGTCTCCCACATGCCTTTTGGCGAACACCAAATGTGTTTGCTTTTTTTTTTCTTTAAGCAATGGCTTTTTTCTGGCCACTCTTCCGTAAAGCCCAGCTCTGTGGAGTGTACGTCTTAAAGTGGTCCTATTGACCGATACTCCAATCTCCACTGTGGAGCTTTGCAGCTCCTTCAGGGTTATCTTTGGTCTATTTTCGCCTCTGGTTAATGCCCTCCTTGCCTGGTCTGAGAGTTTTGGTGGGTGGCCCTCTCTTGGCATGTTTGTTGTGGTGCCATATTCTTTCCATTTTTTAATAATTGATTTAATGGTGCGCCGTGGGATGTTCAAGGTTTGGGATATTTATTTATAACCCAACCCTGATCTGTACTTCTCCACAATTTTGTCCCTGACCTGTTTGGAGAGCTCCTTGGTCTTCATGATGACGCTTGCTTGGTGGTACCCTTTGCTTAGTGGTGTTGCAGGCTCTGGGGCCTTTCAGAACAGAATATACTGAGATCATGTGACACTTATATAAAGTCCACCTGTGTGCAATCTAAGTGTTTATGTGACTTCTGAAGGTAATTGGTTGCACCAGATCTTATTTAGGGGCTTCATAGGAACGGGGGTGAATACATATGCATGCACCACTTTTCCGTTCTTTTTTTCATTTCACTTCACCAATTTGGACTATTGTGTAGGTCCATTACATGAAATCCAAATAAAAATCAATTTAAATTACAGGTTGTAATGCAACAAAATAGGAAAAATGCCAAGGGGGATGAGTACTTTTGCAAGGCACTGTATATATTATTTAGTATATGTAAAAACAAGATTAAATCAAGAATAGTCTGATGGGTGACAATATTAGCCTATCACTTGTGAACGATATGTTATCACTTGTGAATGATGCCCAGCATAAGAAACAATGCCTTTTTTAAAACTCTTTTTGTCATAGTTTCACACCTTATGTAGCCTAGCCCGTATGCCTATATGTTTTGAAAAGGTTTGTATCACAACTAAAGTGGCCAAATAACTTCTTACAATTAAGCACATTTAATCCGCTTTACGAGAGGTATAGAGCCTAACTGGCATACAGTGGGGGAAAAAAGTATTTGATCCCCTGATGATTTTGTACGTTTGCCCACTAACAAAGGATCAGTCTATAATTTTAATAGTAGGTTTATTTGAACAGTGAGAGACAGAATAACAACAAAAAAATCCAGAAAAACGCATGTCAAAAATGTTATAAAATGATTTGCTTTTTAATGAGGGAAATAAGTATTTGACCCCTCTGCAAAACATGACTTAGTACTTGGTGGCAAAACCCTTGTTGGCAATCACAGAGGTCAGACGTTTCTTGTAGTTGGCCACCAGGTTTGCACACATCTCAGGAGGGATTTTGTCCCACTCCTCTTTGCAGATCTTCTTCAAGTCATTAAGGTTTCGAGGCTGACGTTTGGCAACTCGAACCTTTAGCTCCCTCCACAGATTGTCTATGGGATTAAGGTCTGGAGACTGGCTAGGCCACTGCAGGACCTTAATGTGCTTCTTCTTGAGCCACTCCTTTGTTGCCTTGGCCGTGTGTTTTGGGTCATTGTCATGCTGGAATACCCATCCACGACCCATTTTCAATGCCCTGGCTTAGGGAAGGAGGTTCTCACCCAAGATTTGACGGTACATGGCCCCGTCCATCGTCCCTTTGAAGCGGTGAAGTTGTCCTGTCTCCTTAGAAGAAAAACACCCCCAAAGCATAATGTTTCCACCTCCATGTTTGACGGTGGAGATGGTGTTCTTGGGGTCATAGGCAGCAATCCTCCTCCTCCAAACACGGCGAGTTGAGTTGATGTCAAAGAGCTCCATTTTGGTCTCATCTGACCACAACACTTTCACCAGTTGTCCTCTGAATCATTCAGATGTTCATTGGCAAACTTCAGACGGGCATGTATATGTATTCTTCAGCAGGGGGACCTTGCGGGCACTGCAGGATTTCAGTCCTTCACGGCGTAGTGTGTTACCAATTGTTTTCTTGTTGACTATGGTCCCAGCTGCCTTGAGATCATTGACAAGATCCTCCCGTGTAGTTCTGGGTTGATTCCTCACCATTCTCATGATCATTGCAACTCCACGAGCTGAAATCTTGCATGGAGCCCCAGGCCGAGGGATATTGACAGTTCTTTTGTGTTTCTTCCATTTGCGAATAATCGCACCAAATGTTGTCACCTTCTCACCAAGCTGCTTGGCGATGGTCTTGTAGCCCATTCCAGCCTTGTGTAGGTCTACAATGTTGTCCCTGACATCCTTGGAGAGCTCTTTGGTCTTGGCCATGGTGGAGAGTTTGGAATCTGATTGATTGATTGCTTCTGTGGACAGGTGTCTTTTTTACAGGTAACAAGCTGCGGTTAGGAGCACTCCCTTTAAGAGTGTGCTCTTATTCTCAGCTCGTTACCTGTATAAAAGACACCTGGGAGCCAGAAATCTTTCTGATTTGAGAGGGGGTGAAATACTTATTTCCCTCATTAAAATGCAAATCAATTTATAACATTTTTGACATGCGTTTTTCTGGATATTTTTGTATCTGTCTCTCACTGTTCAAATAAACCTACCATTAACATTATAGACTGATCCTTTCTTTGTCAGTGGGCAAACGTAAAAAATCAGCTGGGGATCAAATACTTTTTTCCCCCACTGTACATAAGCAGTGCGTGAGTTTCAAGTTTGGGGAAGATCATTTTCACCATAAAAACACACCTAATTAAAGCATTAGTGGTTCGTCCTTTAAAAGTTGCAGCGTACTGCGGCAACAGAATTCTATTTCACGATATTTAAGTGCCAACTACTGATACCATTAATGCTAGTTTGACCTCCAGAAGGCATCTTTGAGAAGCATTTGACAGCCTTCAATAGTGGATGTAATAACCTTTTTTTGTTTTTTATAAGAACATAGTACAGTCGTTGCCAAAAATTTTGAATGACACAAATATTAATTTCCACAAAGTTTGCTGCTTCAGTGTCTTTAGATATTTTTGTCAGATGTTACTATGGAATACTGAAGTATAATTACAAGCATTTCATAAGTGTCAAAGGCTTTTATTGACAATTACATGAAGTTGATGCAAAGAGTCAATATTTGCAGTGTTGACCCTTCTTTTTCAAGACCTCTGCAATCTTACCTGGCATGCTGTCAATTAACTTCTGGGCCACATCCTGACTGATGGCAGCCCATTCTTACATAATCAATGCTTGGCGTTTGTCAGAATTTGTGGGGTTTTGTTTGTCACCCGCCTCTTGAGGATTGACCACAAGTTCTCAATGGGATTAAGGTCTGGGGAGTTTCCTGGCCATGGACCCAAAATATCGATGTTTTGTTCTGCGAGCCACTTAGTTTTGCCTTATGGCAAGGTGCAACCACACACATGAATGGTCTCAGGATGCGTTACTGTTGGCATGACACAGGACGGATGTTAGCGCTCACCTTGTCTTCTCCGGACAAGCTTTTTTCCAGATGCCCGAACAATCAGAAAGGGGATTCATCAGAGAAATTGACTTTACCCCAGTCCTCAGCAGTCCAATCCCTGTACCTTTTGCAGAATATCAGTCTGTCCCTGATGTTTTTCCTGGAGAGAAGTGTCTTCTTTGCTGCCCTTCTTGACACCAGGCCATCCTCCAAAAGTCTTCGCCTCACTGTGCGTGCAGATGCACTCACACCTGCCTGCTGCCATTCCTGAGCAAGCTCTGTACTGGCGGTGCCCTGATCACGAAGCTCAATCAACTTTAGGAGACGGTCCTGGCGCTTGCTGGACTTTTTTGGGTGCCCTGAAGCCTTCTTCACAACATTTGAACCGCTCTCCTTGAAGTTCTTGATGATCTGATAAATGGTTGATTTAGGTGCAATCTTACTGGCAGCAATATCCTTGCCTGTGAAGCCCTTTTTGTGCAAAGCAATGATGACGGCACGTGTTTCCTTGCAGGTAACCACAGTTGACAGAGGAAGAACAATGATTCCAAGCACCACCCTCCTTTTGAAGCTTCCAGTCTGTTATTCGAACTCAATCAGCATGACAGAGTGATCTCCAGCCCTGTCCTCGTCAACACTCACACCTGTGTTAACGAGAGAATCACTGACATGATGTCAGCTGGTCCTTTTGTGGCAGGGCTGAAATACAGTGGAAATGTTTTTTGGGGATTCAGTTCATTTGCATGGCAAAGAGGGACTTGGTAATTAATTGCAATTCATCTGGTCACTCTTCATAACATTCTGGAGTATATGCAAATTGCCATCATACAAACTGAGGCAGCAGACTTTGAAAATACATTTTTGTGTCATTCTCAAAACTTTTGGCCACGACTGTATATGGGACTGATTTTTAAGAAGTGTTGCTTAATTAATTTGATTAATATTATGGTGTTTCTATTCCAAGAAAAACGAAAAAACCCTCTTGCTTTCCGTAAGGATGGAATGGTAAATAACATTCGGGAGTAGGCTATAGTATTTGGCTATTTAGCTAAATAATCCCCGTGTCGTGAGGGCACGTGGGAGACCGGGGTTCAATTCCCAGACGGGGAGGAAGGAGTAGGCTGTCCTTGTAAATAAGAATTTGTTCTTAATTGACTTGCCTAGTTAACTAAAGGTTACACTAAGAGCATAACATTTCTACACCCCAATTGTATAATTGTAGTCTAACCAATACCCAAAAGGAGTTTCAGTCAAAATAAATATCTAATTGATTTATCAAGACCAGTCCCCATGCTTGTCTCAGAGTAGTGCAAAACGGTGCTAAAATAGTTGTAGGCTATTGCTTCAAATCCTATTGCTTCTAACTTCAATATGCTCTTTAAATAAATAAGACCTTCACCACTTTTAACAGCGCATTACTCAACACTAGTGAGACTCATGTCGTCCACAGTTCTCAAAAAATATGACGTGACTCTCCGCCAATAATTACATATAGAGGATTGGAGGATTCTATATAATCTCCCGGTGGCGGCCGACACCGGTATCTGTAGCAACGCATTTTGCATTGCAATGCGGTGACTTAGACAGCTGCGCCACTGGGGAGGCCCCATCAATAAAGTATCAATATACAGAGAGGTGTTTGTAAAGGTAATAACCCATAATGGGCTATTGTAATGCTGTACATGGTGTCCAGGTCAGGATATCAAAAACATTTTATGTATTAAAGGCTATCAGAAAGAATGTTGGTACTTTTATTTATTTTGATCCAAAGCCATGAATGAGTAAGTCACTCAGCTTTATGTAGGTGCCGCTATATGACTGTGCCATAAACCTAAACAATATTTTGGAGGTTATTTTGTTTTCAAAAAACGAAAGTGAGCGATTTTGTAATCTGAATAAAGGCCAAAATAATATTTGTAAAGGCCAAAACATTTTTCTGTTTTTAGAGGGAGAGAAACGCTGAGCCAATTGTGTGCCGCCCTATGGGACTCCCAATCACGGTTGGATGTGATCCATAATAATAATAATAATACTTATTGTATTGAAATTGCAACCAATCACGGCCGGTTGTGATACAGCCAACCTAACTAAGAAATACATTTGATGATGGAATTCTCCCCCTACCCTCCTAGGCAAGTCTCTTGTCCAGCTACCTGCTAATAGCATAATGGCGCTGTACAACGTGACCATGTTTGTTTTGAAAGAGTAATTTCCAGTAAGTAACAATTTTGTTTACCTTCATTAGACAACTTTGTTCCAATATTTCTGTAATTCAGTGATATTTATTCCCTTAGTAATTTGTTATGGATCCATAACTAAATAAACATCTGCGTTTTGAAAGAGTATATTTATCATTATTTTATTAACGAAAGCATAAAGATGCCATTATTAATTACATTGTTTTAGTTTGAGTGTGCAGACTGGCACTAAGAACAGCGGGAACGTTTCCCTAAGTCAGCGCCATTATTAGTGCAATGCTCCTTTAAGTGTTGCTCTTGTGCTACCCGGTGGGGTGGGGGTCCACCCTTCCTCCTCCTCCCTTTCCCATGGCCTAGGTCCGTCTTCTGTGCGCGGCTCTGCGGCCCATCCCATGCCCCCTGCCCTCGTGCCTTGAACTGTATCGGTGGATACAGCTGGAGAACTGCAAGGCAATCCCATTGTGCGCCACTAGGTAGCCATGACCAAGTTATATTGTCCTGCTAATAGCAGGGTTAATCATATATCTGTGAGAATATCCAAGGGGCTTTTATATAATTCTAAAATAATAATAATAATAATCGCTTTGTTTAAACATTTTATAGATTTCAAATCAAATTTTAATAGTCACATGCGCCGAATACAACAGGTGTGTAGCCCTTACAGTGAAATGCCTACTTACGAGCCCCTAACCAACAGTGCAGTTTCAAAAAATACGGATAAGAGAGAAAAGTAACAAGCAATTAAAGAGCAACAGTAAAAAATAACAACATATACAGGGGGGTGCTGGTACAGAGTCAATGTGCGGGGGTTAGTGCACCGGTTAGTTGAGGTAGTATGTACATGTAGGTAGAGTTAAAGTGACTATGCATAGATGACAACAGAGTGGTGTGGAGGGGGTGGGGGCAGCAATGCGAATAGTCTGGGTAGCCATTTGACTAGATGTTCAGGAGTCTTATGGCTTGGGGGTAGATGCTGTTTGGAAGCCTCTTGGACCTAGACTTGGCGCTCCGGTGCCGCCTGGTAGCAGGGAGAACTATCTATGACTAGGGTGGCTGGAGTCTTTGACAATTTGTAGGGCCTTCCTCTGACACCGCCTGGTATAGAGGTCTTGGATGGCAGGAAGCTTGGCCCCAGTGATGTACTGGGCCGTTTGCAGTACCCTCTGTAGTGCCTTTGCGGTTGGAGGCCTAGCAGTTGCCATACCAGGCAGTGATGCAACCAGTCAGGATGCTCTCGATGGTGCAGCTCTAGAACTATTTGAGGATCTGAGGACCCATGCCAAATATTGTCTCCTGAGGGGGAATAGGTTTTGTCGTGCTCACTTCATGACTGTCATGGTGTGCTTACACCATTTTAGTTTGTTGGTGATGTGGACACCAAGGAACTTGAAGCTCTCAACCTGCTCCACTACAGCCCCGTCGATGAGAATGGCTGCGTGTTCGGTCCTCTTTCCTGTAGTCGACAATTATCTCCTTTGTCTTGATCACGTTAAGGGAGAGGTTGTTGTCCTGGCACCACACAGCCAGGTCTCTGACCTCCTCCCTATTGTTCCTATTTGCTGTCTCGTTGTTGTCTGTGATTAGGCCTACCACTGTTGTCATCGGCAAATTTAATGATGCCTGGCCGTGCGGTCATGAGTGAACGGGGAGTACAGGAAGGGGCTGAGCACACACCCCTGAGGGGCCCCCCGTGTTGAGGATCAGTGTGGCGAATGTGTTGTTACCTACCCTTACCACCTGGGGGCAGGCCCGTCAGGAAGTCCAGGATCCAGCTGCAGAGGGAGGTGTTTAGTCCCAGGGCCCTTAGCTTATTGATGCGCTGTGAGGGCACTATGGTGTTGAACGCTGAGCTGTAGTCAATGAATAGCATTCTCACATAGGTGTTCCTATTGTCCAGGTGGGAAAGGGCAGTGTGGAGTGCTATAGAGACTGCATAATCTGTGGATCTGTTGGGGCGGTATGCAAATTGGAGTGGGTGTAGGTTTTCTGGGATGATGGTGTTGATGTGAGCCATGACCAGCCTTTCAAAGCACTTAAGGCTACAGACGTGAGTGTTACGGGTCGGTAGTCATTTAGACAGGTTACCTTAGTGTTCTTGGGCACAGGCACTATGGTGGTCTGCTTGAAACATGTTGGTATTACAGACTCGGACAGGGAGAGGTTGAAAATGTCAGTGAAGACAATTGCTAGTTGGTCAGCGCATGCTCGCAGTACATGTCCTGGTAATCCGTCTGGCCCTGTGGCCTTGTGAATGTTGACCTGTCTAAAGGTCTTACTCACATCGGCTGTGTGATCACGCTCTCTGCAGTCTTCCGGGACAGCTGGTGCTCTCATGCCTGTTTCAGGGTTATTTGCCTCAAAGCGAGCATAGAAGTAGTTTAACTCATCCGGTAGGCTCTTGTCACTGGGCAGCTCTCGGCTGTGCTTCCCTCTGTAGTCTGTAATGGTTTGCAGGCCCTGCCACATCCGACGAGCGTCAGAGCTGGTGTAGTACGATTTTGATGCTTTGCCTGTTTGATGGTTCATCGGAGGGCATAGCCGGATTTCTTATAAGATTCCGGGTTAGAGTCCCGCTCCTTGAAAGTGGCAGCTCTAGCCTTTAGCTCAGTGCGGATGTTGTCTGTAATCCATGGCTTCTGGTTTGGGTATGTACGTACGGTCACGTCATTGATGCACTTATTGATGAAGCCAATGACCGATGTGGTGTTGTACTCAATGCCATTGGAGGAATCCCGGAACATATTCCAGTCAAAATAAAATGAAAACCTTAGTGTGACAACAGTTTTAGTAAGTAAAACTGAAGTCGTGCACAATTATCAGTTTCTTTTTAAGTGTATGTCGCCCATTCATTGTCAGACACAGTAGGATCCAAAAACATAGTCAGTGCTCTAACTCCCCCTTGCACTGGTCTGGAGCAATGAAGCGGTGATGCAGGGTACCGTACTAAACCACAAATTACATCTAAGTCCAGCAGCATAATCGCAAAACTTTTAGTGGAGCAACCACTGTACATGCATTATTGCATTTGCGGTAACTTTTGATAATGATGTTTCCTGCCAGTGGAACATTTGCGCTTATAGCCTACTGCCATGTGCGCAATGCTGCACTTGTAATTTGAAGAAATAGCCTAATAGTTTATCAACATTTTAAGTTAAACGTGCTGATCTGTTGCGTCAGCCACATTGCGTAAAAAAGGTATTTTGATGCAAGTAGTTGTATTCATTTTGGATCTATCGCATCCCGCAACTGTCCCAGACTATGTTTGGAATATTTATTTCTCGTACAGAATAGAATAAGTTGACTTTTGTACTATGGGGGATAGTAGATTGACATAGGCAAGTGCTTTGCTGTTCATTAGGCCTACTCATCTTGTTGGCTGACTCGATCCCATGATGGAGAGCCATGTGAGTGAGAGTTGATTCGGAGCACTCGGGGAGAAGGGCACAACGGCCACTGGTCACTTTTTTTAGGGTGAATTATGGCGCCACACAGGATGTCGCCGTGAAATTCTAGGCATTATCATGTGCTTGTCAAATTGTGAATGAGAGACTGATGTAGTGTGAACAGCCTTCGCAAAAAACAAAGCATAGCTCATGCCTTTTCAAATAACTTTTTCTAAAATTCAGTCGCATCATGCAGCCTTACAATGTATTAAAAGTCAAGTCAAAACATATAGTCCAACAGTTGTAGAACAACTAACGTTACATTAATAACTCTAAATTGAGCATATAGTAATACCTATTTCTTTGTTAATCGCTCAACACAGAATAGCCGTATGTGCACACTCCCTCATTTCCTTTTGGAGAAAATATCCTTTCTATTTTATTCAGCTTTGTTCAATTGTATTCTTCATACTATAAAATAATGCCATGGAATTCTAACCAAATCGAGTCTGCTAAATGAACTAGTGTAGTCCACAGCCATATTGTATAGCCAGATCAGGGCCTAACTTAAGGACAACTCAGAGTATGCTATTCTGTTCTTCTGAAATAGACTATATTTTCTTCATATCATGCTTCTTTAGACCTGTCTAAAATAAATAGAATTTATTATGATAGTGTAGGCTATATTATATGGATTTATTAGACTTTAAAATGTAGATGTTCCAAAGGTCTGCATCACTGGCTTGTAGGCTGTGTGTGGAAGCCAGGAGATGCTAAATGTGTTTGTTAATTAACGGTCAATTACTGTGAGACCGACAGTTATTTGCTTGACAATCACCGGTTTTGTGACCGTCACAGCCCTAGTTCACCCATAACTGTGTGGTCACGCTCGACTCCAACACCATCATCAAGTTTGCTGACCACACAACTGTGTTATGCCTGATCACCGGCATTGATGATACAACCTACAGAGAGGTGGTCAGTGACCTGGCAGTGTGGGGCCGGAACAACAACCTCTCCCTCAACGTCAGTAAGACCAAGGAGCTGATCGTGGACTACCGGAAAGGGGGGGTGGTGAGCACGCTTCTACTACATCGACGGGACTGCAGTGGAGCTTTAAGTTCCTCTGTCCAAATCGCTAAGAACTTAAAATGGCCCACGCACACAGTCAACTCCCTCAAGAGGTTGAAAAGGTTTGCCATGGGCCCTTAAAGTTCTACAGCTGTACCATCTTGACTAGCTGCATCACCGCTTGTTATGGCAATAGAACTTCCCTCGATCGCATCACTGTGGCTGAGCTCCCTGCCATCCAAGGACCTTTATATCAGGCGGTGTGGAAGGAAAGCCCAGAAAATCGTTAGACTCCAACCACCCAAGCCATGGACTGTTCTCTCTGCTTCCACACAGCAAGCGATACCGGTGCATCAAGTCTGACAACAGGCTCCTGAACAGCTTTTTTTATCCCAATGCCATAACATTGCTAAATAGCTAACAAAATGGTTACACGGGCTATCTGAGTTGACCTTTTATATTTTAGTCTTATTTTTGCACTGTCTCCATGCACACTCACAGGTCCCTGCACACTACGCACACTGACACTCTAACACACATACAAACACTCCATAATTTGTTCACACACATAATATGCAGATACATTTATACTGACTCTACACACACCCACTGACATGCAATCATCATATACACTGCTACTACTGTTTATTTTATAAATATAAACGCAACATGTAAAGTGTTGGTTTCGTGAGCTGAAATAAAAGATCTCAGAAATGTTCCATACGCACAAAAATATTATTCCTCTCCAATTTTTGGAACAAATCTGTTCACATCGCTGTTAGTGAGCATCCCCCTGACAGGTGTGGCATATCAATAAGCTGATTATACAGCATGATCATTACACAGGTGAACCTTGTGCTGGAGACAATAAAAGGCAACTCTAAAACGTGCAGTTTTCTCACACGACACAATGCCACAGATGTCTCAAGTTTTGAGGGAGTGTGGAGTTGGCATGCAGGAAGGTCCACCAGAGCTGTTGCCAGATAATTTTATGTTCATTTCTTTACCATATGCTGCCTCCAACATCATTTAAAAGAATTTGGCAGTATGACCAACCAGCCTCATAACCGCAGACCACATTTAACCACGCCAGCCCAGGACCTCCACATCCAGCTTCTTCACCTGCGGGATCGTCTGAGACCAGCCACCCGGACAGCTGATGAAACTGTGGGTTTGCAAACTTAAGAATTTCTGCGCAAACTCTCAGAAACCGTCTCAAGGAAGCTCTTCTGCATGCTCGTTGTCCTCACAAGGGTCTTGACCTGACTTTATTGTGTTCTTATTTTTATGTCTCGTTTATTTTTTGTTCTACCTTGTTATATGTAGTATTACATTGTTATTGAATGCTGCATTGTTGGAGTTAGCGCTTGTAAGAAAGGTATTTCACTGTGCTTGTGCAAGGCCTTCTGTGGCTCAGTTGGTAGAGCATGGTGTTTGCAACACCAGGGTTGTGGGTTCGATTCCCACGGGGGACCAGTACGGAGAAAAAAATGTATGAAATGTATGCATTCACTACTGTAAGTCGCTCTGGATAAGAGCGTCTGCTAAACGACTAAAATGTAATGTGACAGAACTTGAAACACATTTAAAGTGAACATTCACCCCTCAGTTTTCCAATATGTTTGTACTTCAAAAGTGGTCTGAGTCCATGAACCACACCATCTGTTTAGATCCTACTATGTATAAGGAGAAAATCGGCAGGACTTCCATTTTTATCTGTTCCCTTTTTGAATACCAGGGAGAGTTTTTATTGAATAATGTACTGTGTCCTGTAGGAACTATTGGAGAAGTCCAGTGAGCCCCTGTCCTTCATCATCTTCATCCCGGAGTGGCGAG
Organism: Salmo trutta; assembly: GCF_901001165.1. Taxonomy (NCBI): domain Eukaryota; kingdom Metazoa; phylum Chordata; class Actinopteri; order Salmoniformes; family Salmonidae; genus Salmo; species Salmo trutta. The sequence continues at coordinate 53,462,936 of NC_042970.1, read as the reverse complement.
ATCCACTGACCCCGGCCCTCAACCGCATGGAGACCAGCGCCTTCCGCCGCCATCATATGTCGGTGCCCGCCTTTGAGCACGAGTACCGCAGCGGCTCGCAGCACATCTGCAAGAAGTGAGTGTCCAACGCTGTAGAGTCACTTCCATTTTTCTGACTAGGGTTGTCAAGATACCAGTATCGTGCTACTTAGAAGTATCATGGCAATGAAACAAAATATGAAGCAGACTTAATTTCTTGATGAAAACCGCCCTTATTCTGGAAACAAAGTCTTGTGTTGTCACGTTTGTTTATTTTCCAACCTATAGCACACAATATTTGACATAAAGAACCAATTGGTGTAGTGTATTTCATGGGTTCTTTTTATGCCATGGAAAATCAAGTATGGTTGTATTGTGATACAAAAGCTGAAGAACATACGCACATTCAGGTACTTTTTGCAGGTGCTGAAGTTGTAGGTGAATTTATACAAATAAAAAGGAAAACGCTGCACACTGCTGGTCATGCGGCCAGGTGATTTTATTATAACAACATTTCGACCTTCAGGTCATCAGGCATCCATATCCCAGTTGGGGGGAAGGTCCTAATATACAGTTGAAGTCGGAAGTTTACATACACTTAGGTTGGAGTCATCAAAACTCGTTTTTCAACCACTCCATAAATTTCTTGTTAACAAACTATAGTTTTGGCAACTCGGTTAGAACATCTACTTTGTGCATGACACACGTAATTTTTCCAACAATTGTTTACAGACAGATTATTTCACTTATAATTCACTGTATCACAATTCCAGTGGTTCAGAAGTTTACATACACTAAAATGACTGCCTTTAAACAGCTTGGAAAATTCCAGAAAATGATGTCATGGCTTGAGAAGCTTCTGATAGGCTAATTGACATAATTTGACTCAGTTGGAGGTGTACCTGTGGATGTATTTCAAGGTCTACCTTCAAACTCAGTGCCTCTTTGCTTGACATCATGGGAAAATCCAAAGAAATCAGCCAAGAACTCAGTAAAAAAACTTGTAGACCTCCACAAGTCTGGTTCATCCTTGGGAGCAATTTCCAAACACCTGAAGGTACCATGTTCATCTGTACAAACAATAGTACGCAAGTATAAACACCATGGGACCATGCAGCCGTCATACCGATCAGGAAGGAGACTCGTTCTGTCTCCTAGAGATGAATGTACTTTGGTGCGAAAAGTGCAAATCAATCCCAGAACAACAGCAAAGGACCTTGTGAAGATGCTGGAGGACAGATACAAAAGTATCTATATCCACAGTAAAACAAGTCCTATATCAACATAACCTGAAAGGTCGCTAAGCAAGGAAGAAGCCACTGGTCCAAAACCGCCATAAAAAGCCAGAATACGGTTTGCAACTGCACATTTGGGACAAAGATTGTACTTTTTGGAGAAATGTCCTCTGGTCTGATAAAACAAAAATAGAACTGTTTGGCCATAATGACCATCGTTATGTTTGGAAGAAAAGGGGGAAGGCTTGCCAACTGAAGAACACCATCCCAACTGTGATGCATGGGGTGCTAGCATCATGTTGTGGGGGTGCTTTGTTGCAGGAGGGACTGGTGCACTTCACAAAATAGATGACATGAGGAAGGAAAATTATGTGGATCTGTTGAAGCAACATCTCAAGACATCAGTCAGGAAGTTAAAGCTTGGTCGCAAATAGGTCTTCCAACTGGACAATGACACCAAGCATACTTCCACAGTTGTGGCAAAATGGCTTTAGAACAACAAAGTCAAGGTATTGGAGTGGCCATCACAAAGCCTTGACCTCAATCCTGTAGAAAATGTGTGGGCAGAACTGAAAAAGTGTGTGCGAACAAGGAGGTCTACAAACCTGACTCAGTTCTACCAGCTCTGTCAGGAGGAATGAGCCAATATTCACAACTTATTGTGGGAAGCTTGTGGAAGGCTACCCAAAACGTTTAACCCAAGTTAAACAATTAAAAGGCAATGCTACCAAATACTAATTGAGTGTATGTAAACTTCTGACCCACTGGGAATGTGATGAAAGAAATAAAAGCTGAAAAAAACCATTCTCGCTACTATTATTCTGACATTAAACATTCTTAAAATAAAGTGGCGATCCTAACTGACCTGAGCCAGGGGATTTTTACTAGGATTAAATGTCAGGAATTGTGAAACTGAGTTTAAATGTATTTGGCAAAGATGTATGTAAACTTCCGACTTCTTCGTGTGTGTGTGTGTGTGTGTGTGTGTGTGTGTGTGTGTGTATATATGCGCGCACACACCATACATACATACATACATACATACATACATACATACAGTACCAGGCAAAGTTTGGTAAACAATTCTAAATATTTTTGAGATTCTTCAAAGTAGCCACCCTTTGCCTTGATGACAACTTTGCACACTCTTGGCATTCCCTCAACCAGCTTCATGAGGTAGTCACCTGGAATCCATTTCAATTAACAGGTGTGCCTTGTTCAAAGTTCCTCCTTAATGCATTTGAGCCAATCAGTTGTGTTGTGACAAGGTATGGGTGGTATACAGGTAAAAGGTAATGTCCATATTATGGCAAGAGCAACTCAAATAAGCTAAGAGAAACAACAATCCATCACTACTTTAAGATATGAAGGTCAGTCAATCTGGAAAATGTCAAGAACTTTGAAAGTTTCTTCAAGTGCAGTTGCAAAAACCATCAAGCGCTATGATGAAACTGGCGCTCATGAGGACCGCCACAGGAAATTAAGACCCAGCATTACCTCTGCTGCAGAGAATAAGTTAATTAGAGTTACCAGCCTCAGATTGCAGTCCAAATAAATGCTTCACAGAGTTCAAGTAACAGACACATCTCAACATCAACTGTTCAGAGGAGACTGCATTAATTTTTTTTTTTACTACATGATTCCATTCCATATGTGTTATTTCACAGTGTTGATGTCTTCACTATTATTCTACAATGTAAAAATAAAGAAAACCCTTGAATGAGGTGTCAACTTTTGAGTGCGGGTGTGTGTAACATTATTCAATTAGCACTCCCTTTGAAGAAGTTTCCTCTATTTCCCCTCCCATGCGTGACATCTTCACCATTTCTATTCGAATGTATCTCAGAGAACTAATAGGATGTCCAACTTATATTTAAAAAAAATAAATAAATCAACCAGATTTTTTTGTTTCACCTGTCCGTATATTGCTGCAGTGCTCACTGATCCGGGTCTTAAGGCTTCGGTGGGTTTTCCCTATGTAAGACAGACCGCAGGGACATTTCAACATGTAAACAACATTGGTGGACATGCAGGTAATCAGGCCTTTGATCTTAAATCTTTGTCCTGTGCTGGGGTGGATAAATGAGTCACATTTTATACTTGGAACTGCCCAAGTACCCTTTCGAAAAGGACTCTCCCGGAGGCACCCTGAATAGGACACAAGCATAGTTGCAGTCTAATTGCACTGTATGAAGGGAGTTTAAATGTCTTTCTCATTTCCTCTCTCAGGGAGGAGATGTACTACAAGGCAGTCCACGGCACGGCGGTCATCTTCCTGCAGAATGATGCCGGCTTCACCAAGTGGGAGCCCACGCCGGAGCGCATCCAGGAGCTGCTGGCAGCCTACCAGGTCTCCCAGCGAGCATTGGGCTCCCCAGTTCCCTCCTCCACCTCCTCTGCGCCCACTATGCCTTCCCCAGCCAGTGCGGGGATGTCGGGCAACAAAGACTCTACTGCCGCCAAGACGGCACCTGAGCAATCGGCCAGTTTGGACACATCACCCGCTAGCCAGGAAAACAGCAGTACTTCTAGTCCTCTGGAAAATACTACACCACCTTCTGAGGCAGCCAGCCTTTAAAAGCAGGGGAGGGGACATGGGTGAGAGTAAGGTGCGTTTTGGGGATGGGGGACCCTACAACTGGTACTGAGAGAGTGTGGGGTGAGGATTTGGCCCTGGACTACACAGGCGCTTGGGTGGCCTACGAAGGAGGGCCTCCCCCCTAAAATAGGTTTACTTTCTCTGCCTCAACTATTTAATATTAGTTCTACTAGGTTTTTATGATTCTGCTCGTTATTTACTATATCTCTCGTTGCTTTTTATCAATGTAGCTAGTGGTAGTGGTTTACTAGAATTTATTTTTCCATCATTGTTGCTGTCATTGTCAGTAATTATTGGGTAATTCTATTCCTTGTTCATTGGCCTTTTGCCCGTAGAGTGCGTCCAAAATCAGGGTGCCATTTGGGACATACATTGTGATCTGCTCCCAGACAGCAGGACTTGGTTGTCGGTTTTGACGTGTGGAATTGAAAAGTGAGTCCTTGGAAAAGTTTTTTGTCTTGTTTGTCCAAATCCTCTCTATCCCTTAATAGGTACAGAAGCGAGATGTGTCGTTGGGTGATAAGGCAGCTATGTTTCTAACCCACTTAAGCCTACAAATAGTTTAGAGGCAATCATTGTACATAGGACAGACATCAGTAAGTTAGAGCAGGGTTTCCCAAGCTCGGTTTTTGCCCTAGCAGTACACAGTGATTCAAATAATCAAAGCATGATGATGAGTTGGATGTTTTAAATCAGCTGTGTAGTGCTAGGGGAAAACCCAAAACGGGCACCTAGGGGGGGCCCCAGGATCGAGTTTGGGAAACCCTCAGAGTACTGAACGAGAGCGGTTATTGTTATGCAGGTCACACATACCACAGAGTAGTAGTTCCATATCAGCCAAGTCGATACACCATTTCCATATCTGCAATTAGTTGAATTTTGTAAAAAAAATAAAAAAAAAATCAATAAATGCAAATGCAGGCCATTAATACATCTTACAATGGCAACATGTTGTAAACCATTGGTAAGCATTGGCTCGAGCAACAGCTGAATTACTATGCCTTTCCCCCTGCGCTGTGTAAATCCAAAACAACTGACAAAATTTGTTGAACTGGCTTGAGCAAAATACAGTATGTCCCTTTGCTTATAACCCTATCCACGTCTCTAGAATATGGTAAAGTACTAAATGAAATAATACCTGATGTAAATTATACCCTCGTTAAACATCATTTGGGGAAATTCTGTGATTGTGTTCAACCTGGTTGCATTATTTTCACATTGTAGTGCGTGGTATGGCATGGAAACATAGAATAGTTATGTTGTTTTTAATCCCTCCAATCTCAATTTTATATTTTTATATGTTTACACCAGTATGATATTAGAACGCATCACTGGGCAGCACAATGAATGTACATATTTAAATGGCAAAACAGAAGGTCTCACTGCGTCCCAAATGGCACTATCTTCCCTATGTAGTGCACTACTTTTGACTAGGGCTTATAGGGCTCTGGTCAAAAGTAGTGCACTATGTAGGGAATACGGTGTCATTAGGGATGCAGACAAAGTGACTCACCTCGGCCTCAGTCATCTAGCCGAGAGAAAAAATGTATAAAAAATCTAAGAAGATACAAATGTTTATTGTACAATTCCTCATTATGTGACTAATTGTCTCTGTCCTTGTAAACTATGATCCTCACGCACTACTATGCCATCTCAGCATATATTCTTATCTATAGCCTGAATGCTTGTACAATGGGTTTAGGCATAAGTTTCTTACCTGAAATCTTCACTTGCCTTTGCCCCATTTGTATATACTTAGGATTTTGGTTTTTATAGAAAAGTAATTAGGTATGGGACTGGAGGATAAGGCAAGGTTCTGTTTATGCTGTTGCAAATGTATGATGGTTGCCTTACTCTTTGAACATAATACTTACTACAGTAAGTCTGGCATCGTGCCCAAGAACCTGGAGACAAACTCTAGCCATTCGTTCTTTGGCTTTAGTGTGTCGAGCACCAGTCATATACCCTGATCCTAGTATGTTTCTGTCACCAGCAAAACAAAGTGTAGATATTGTACAGAAAATTGGTATGAAGTATGTTATTTTTCTCTGCTACACAATTGTATTGAACTCTGATAGCAAAAATAATAATTATGCTGTCTGTTCCATGATTTTTTTTATTTGAGTTAATTTAACATAATTTAAGATAAATCTGTATGTATTATACCGTTTATTACATATAAATAGTTTTAAACTAAACCAAAGTGTTATTAAAAAAAAGTGTGTGTGTGTGTATGATTGCATTAGTAATGCTTAAGGTGTAACCAGCAAAATTACTAGTTTTATTTTTATAATTCTCTTTTTTTGTTCTGGTAAGAGCATATTTTATGTTTGGAATTTATTTTGCATGACATTTCTGACAACTTAAATCATAAGAAATATATTTATTCTTTAATCAATTCATAGACTTTTTACATAAAGGATGAGTATGAATACATTAATTTATCCCTATCGGTTTACCCTTATGGTCATTTATTGTCTGTAGAGCATCTAATACCATAAATGTTTTTCTCAATGTGATTCCTATGGGCAAGAATCAGGAGAATGTAAATGCTGAATTCATTCATTTTCCTAGTTCCCTCTGAGTAAATTTTCAATGTTGTGACATAATCTCCATTGGAACCAGCATATAGATGCGCCGAATCACATTTGCTCCCAGTAAAATGTGTCAAACTATGTATGTTATTTGGATTTCTAATAAACTAGAACACCGTAGTTAGTTTTTAGGCTCTCTTCAAGATGCTGACTTATTTGCTGACACCACATGTTTTGGGCTTTGAACCATAATTTGAACAGCTCTCACAGACTTTAAAATATTAGATACATTTTGCCATAGTTTTTACATTCCTCTTACAGTGCATTTGGAAAGTCTTCAGACCCCTTTACTTTTTCCACATTTTGTTTGTTACAGCCTTATTCTAAAACTGATTAAATTAATGGTTTTCCTCCCGAGTGGTACAGCAGTCTAAGGCACTGCATCTCAGTGCTAGAGGCGTCACTACAGACCCTGGTTCGCTTCCTGGCTCTATCACAACCAGCTGTGATTGGGAGTCCCATATGGTGGCGCACAATTGGTCCAGCGTCGTTAGGGTTTGGCCGGGGTAGACCATCATTGTAAATAAGAATTTGTTCATAACTGACTTGCCTAGTTAAATTGAATTAAAAAATAATAATTTGCTGAAATTTCTAAAAACCTGTTTTTGCATGGTGTGTAGATTGATAAGGGGGGAACAATGACGGCCTAACCCGGATGACGCTGTGCCAATTGTGTGCTGCCCTATGGGACTCCCAATCGCGGACGGTTGAGATACAGCCTGAAATCGAACCAGGGTCTGTAGTGACGCCTCTAGCACTGAGATGCAGTGCCTTAGACCGGCCCCACTCGGGGTGGAATAAGTGCAATAACTAAATTCGGCCTTATACTCCTAAACAACGCAATTTGTACACGTTGGCTAAGGGTGAAGTCTACAAAACTTAGTGCACTCTGTTCGTAACGTTTTAGGAACAGAAAACTATTGAGATCAAACGATTGATTCATCGATGAGAAAATGTGCATGTCGGCCAAAATCCATCTCGCGCGATCTTCTCCCACCGCCGGCCACCGGGCTTCCTCTCGTCACCGTATTTGGTGGTGAGTGGAAACGCCAAAGGGGAAACATCTGGCTCATTGTGTGATATTACTTTGGGGAAATAAAAACGTATACTGTCATGCTAGTAACTACAACCGTAATGTTACAACCCAATATGCTGATAGCAGTGCGGAACAGTCAGTATATACCAAAATATTTGGTGATAGTGAAATTGCTGCTGAAAGCCCCTACAAAGATGGCGGCTGCAATGGTTCATAAGCTTTCGTCACACGGACACGCTTTTACGCGTGCGCTGAATACATTTTGGTTCCTCCGGTACAATAGATGGCAGTCATATGTTTGTTTTGGTTTCTAGAAACAACATCGTCTGTCAAAGAACAATTGTGTGGTTAGAAAAGGAGACTGTTGCTTTTGAGTGCTGAAATATTCGTTAAAGTTACTCAAGGAAGTTATTTGACAGCACGCATTTAGAAAAGCATCAAGTCTTATTTTGTACAAATATATTTAAGATCTATTCGCAATTTGACAATTGCCCACTTCTGCAAAAGCGTCGAGACGGAAAATAGTTTTCCTGGTCGCGAGCTACCGCGAGGATCTATTGAATCATCACACCCCAGACTGTTGTCTTCAAGTTAATACTTGCTAAATGGGTGCTCATCGAAGTGAGGGACGGAGGGATTGGCTTCAACAAGATGCTGTTGAACAGCCGCCCATACAAACTATGGTGAGCGCTAAGCATCTACAAATTCCATAACATAATACTTTCTTACGAACTGTGATTGCTACACAGTCATGTTACGATAAAGTGCACAACTGATAGTACTTTTAAATAGTTTTGTATTTGTCAGTGAAAGTGGACAACTGATGGTCCTTAAATTAGCATCTATCTCATCAGTCAATGACAGCTAGCTATCGCAGATTGACAGTTTGAGCTGAATCCTCAACTTTTGCGTGGAAGCGAGGCAATTATGTGTTTTGCGATTGTCATTTCAACAGTCTATAGGCCGGGCGTACACTACACGTTTTGCTGTCCCAGATGAATTTTCATAATCTGGGTGAAATCCTATGAATTTGGGCTAGGATCAGTACATCGGGACTAGCGTAGTTTTGAGCGGGTCAAGGACGCACGGATGATGAGTGTTCCGTTCTCCAGACCCCTGTCGGATGTCCCGATCATTTAAAAAAAAAAAATTTTAGACCATTTCATTGGTCATTAAGTGAAATCTGTACTCATCCGGTGCACCGGGCTATGCTAAACTAAATCCACCGATATTGGCCTACATCTGCGTCCTACCATGACAGAAACCAAAAAGATAATTTCATATTGTTATTTCATATTAAGTCCATATTCTGCGTCTTCGTCTCTTAATTTAAAAAAAAATGTTTTACAAAAAGTATACATAATGCAGCTCCGTGTCGGCATATGTTTCCTTACGACAACCAACAAACTCAGGGCAGGAACAACGAAGGAATTAATAATCGTGTAACGTTAGTACCCACGTCCTGTGGTTGAGAATGGACGGAATGAAAGATTTGGGAGAAGGAAATCAGAAAATGTGAGCACGTCAAAGTTAAGATTTTAAGTCGTCAAGTGTGTGCACAGCAGATGTTTTGCAGTAGTTGTTGGCATTCAAATGTATTTATAAACTGGGCGTTCAAGCCCTGAATGCTGATTGTCTGAAAGCTGTGGTATATTTAAGCAATAAGGCACAAGGGGGTGTGGCTGTTAGGCACGACGTAACGCGTGCCTTATTGCTATTATAAACTGGTTACCAATGTAATTAGAGCAGTAAAAATAAATGTTTTGTCATACCCCGTGTTATACAGTCTGATATACCACAGCTGTCAGCCAATCAGCATTCAGGGTTCAAACCACCCAGTTTATAATAGACCATATACCACAGATATGACAAAACATTTAATTTTTTACTGCTCTAATTATGATGGTAACCAGTTTATAATAGCAATAAGGCACCTCGGGGGTTTGTGGTATATGGTGAATATACCACGGCTATGGGCTGTTCACAAACCCCCTGAATTCTAATGAAGCAATAAGGCACCTCGGGGATTTGTGGTATATACCACAAACCCCCAAGGTGCCTTATTGCTTAATTAGGTCATAATTCAAAACACTGAATTCTAACTGAAGCCGGGCGGGCCAGTTGTCCTCTTTGACGCCTCACTCAGTTAAAATGTCTCTATTTTGGTGTTTTATTGCTGACTCTGTGCATCCTTTGCCTCTTCTTCCAGAATCCATGGAACATCATGATAAAACACAGACAGGTCCATCGCAGGGGCAGACGCTCACAGATGACCGTGAGGTAAGTTGACTGACTGTTAAAGGGATAGTTCACTCAAACACATCTGAGTATTTTGTTAATTAGACCACTTTTAATAGTAATACAATACCAAATATTGTACATGTCAGCAGTCAAGTTGAAGATATAGCATTTTTAGTACAGAGCTAAAACTGGGATTTGTTTTGTGAGAATGACTTTCCAGACAGATTTTCCAAAAGGTGTAATATAGATAATCTATTCACTATCATTGTTCATCTAGCTACACAGATCCTGTTATATCAATGGACCTCCTCCGAACGGTTTTACAGCCCAGCTTCAATGAGGATATTATGGGAGTCTTCAGAAAATACATGAAGGTAAGTCTGCTGGATATATTTTCTTCCAAATTCCATGCATTTTAAATGGCGATTATTCCATTGCTATGTGAATATCTCCTCACAGTGCATACTTCCAGGACATGCATTTGTTTACTCATAACTTCAACTATCGTAATTCTCTTGAGGGATTTGATCAAATTTGAAATCCTTACTCAACACAGCTTACAAATTGAATATACTTTTTATTAGACATTTTTCATAGTACCTTTTAAATATGATTTAACGAGAGCACGGAATGGTTTTACACCCCAAACAAATCGGAAATGTAAACTAACAGTCACTACTTTGCCATTGATATGCTCATACTTTGGCATTTATTTGTCTCTGAAATGTGACTCCTTTCTTCTGGCGAGAGCAGTCTTCGTAGTTTGACTTTCTTTACCGCAGTTTTTTGAGAAAGCAGCCAGCAATGTCAAGGAGAACGTTGGAGACGACGTGCAGACCGACCAGCTGATCCGAGAAGCCTGCAGAAACTGCCTGGAAAATGTAAGAAAAAGCAGCTAAATGTTTTTATGAAGTATCTCTGTGTAGATTGTGTGTTTAACACACAGACATCTATGAGTAATGTTCATTTCCTGTCCCTTGTCAGGCCAAACAGATCTTCTCAGATGGGGAGAATGCGGCAGTGGCAAGACCAGGGCCTGAGCTTCCATTCAAGGTAAAGGAAGATTTTATATGAGTGAAGAGAACGATGGCTTTTTCTCCATCCATCTTTCCTCGATTCCTCACCTCAAAGTGCATTAGAGGAGAAGGACTGAGGGGAGTGCCTTGAAACTTCTCCTCCAATATGGTTGAAAGGAGGTGAGGAGATAGGATGCGAGGTATTGCAGAAGGATGCGAGATATTGCAGAAGGACTTATCTAGATGGAGCCCAAGTCTCATATAAATAAAGTTGTTTTAATGTGAACATGATACACTGAATCACGCTTCCAAAAAGTTATGTTGTTATTTGAAAGTGAGGATGCTGGCTGGAAGTATGAATGAGTGATTTACTCATTGCATTAGTCTTATTGCTCCTAAATCATAAATGGAGTTCTTGGAAGGAAAGTAAAGAGAACGCTGTCACTTTCATCTCAGCAACAATGTCTATTTTCTTACAGCGGGTGAAACTGGAAGATGAGTCCAGCCAAAGGGCCAGCCCAGTTCCAAAAAAGGTAAACTAGTCTGCCCTTGTAGAAATAAACTTTTAGACTTCATCAAAAATAATAAACATACCTAAAAGTACCCAGAGTAACTGCCAGTATGGAAATGTATTTTTTTTACAGCGGAAAGGGCGCCCAACCGCTCCTGTCGGTTCTTACGACAAACCTGTTACATATAGCAATGTGTGAGTATGTGCTCCTGTTCGACAAGACATGATTTCACCTTGCTGCCAGTGAAGTTGTTTTCTTTGTCAAAACCTACGCAAAATACAAGTAAAAGCACTTATTCATGAATGCTCATACTCAAATTCACATAGAAGTGATGGGGATTTTGTGTTTTTATTTAACCTTTATTTAACTAGGCAAGTCAGGTAAGACGAATTCTTATTTACAATGTGACGGCCTAGGAACGACAGAACGACAGATTTTTACCATGTCAGCTTGGGGATTTGATCTAGCAACCTTTCGGTTACTGACCCAATGCTCTAACCTCTAGGCTACCTGTCGCCCTGGATCTCAGCAATGTAAATCTAGCTTAAAATGAATATTCAAACATTAATGCTGTAAAATGCCATGATTCATATGCATGTTCACCCAGTGTATTCCCCCCTCTAGGCCCAAGCCCAAGACATTGGAGTCTGTAAAGCGTGAGGGACCAAAGGTGAGTTTATTGCATTTATTAATTACGTGATAATGGCTAAATGCAATAGTCATCGATCGATTACCGTAAAACTATAACTAACTATTTTCTCTCATGCATTCTAATATTTCAAAAGCACAGTCCTTTTTGGATGAAATTAAGATGAAAGTATGTAGTTTGTTTGCATTATGTCCCATGGATTTGAGTATGATTCATTTTCTCTATACAATACATTTTATATTCTACAGTGGGACCCTTCTAGACTGAATGAAGGAAGCACATTTGTTCTTGGGTCCAGGGCAAACAAGTAAGTGAAAATTAAGGGGAGTATTAACAATTTTCAATTGACTCACACACAAAAAATAGAAAGATGATGACATTGAGTTACATGGAGTGTGGTCCAATGTCCAACTGTATATTTGTCTGCATTGTTTCTAAAGAATATCCAAATCCCTGCTTATCTGTAGGGCTTTAGGAATGGGTGGCACCAGAGGAAGGATTTACATCAAACATGCTGAACTCTTCAAGGTAAATCTCTCTCTGTCTCTCTCTCTCTCTCTCTCTCTGTCTCTCTCTCTCTGTCTGTCTCTCTGTGTCTCTCTCTCTCTGTCTGTCTGTCTGTCTGTGTCTCTGTCTGTCTGTGTCTGTCTGTGTCTGTCTGTGTCTCTGTCTGTCTGTGTCTGTCTGTGTCTCTGTCTGTCTGTGTCTCTGTCTGTCTGTGTGTCTGTCTGTGTCTCTGTCTGTCTGTCTCGCTCTCTGTGTACATTTGGTTGTATATCAAACATACAGATCTGGCTCCAAATCGAACCTACTGAATCATCCCAAATGTATTTGGGACAAAATAAGAGCAATGAAAGAAGCATCAACTAAAATATTTATTTTCCAGACGGTTTAATTATAATACATTCAGAGAACATGGCATATTTAAAAATGTTATGCTAAATATGTTCTGTCTAGAATCAAAATGTATGTATATTGGCTGGCATTTCCATGCCAGGATCCTCCCTTTTTTCTTCTTCTTTTGAATGTACTAAGGGATCCCATTACAGAACTCCTATGGCGTATACAGTGGGGCAAAAAAGTATTTAGTCAGCCACCAATTGTGCAAGTTCTCCCACTTAAAAAGATGAGAGAGGCCTGTAATTTTCATCATAGGTACACGTCAACTATGACAGACAAAATGAGAAATAAAATTCCAGAAAATCACATTGTAGGATTTTTATTTCTCATTTTGTCTGTCAATTTTGACGTGTACCTATGATGAAAATTACAGGCCTCTCATCTTTTTAAGTGGGAGAACTTGCACAATTGGTGGCTGACTAAATACTTTCTTGCCCCACTGTAACTCAGAAACCACCCTTTGGACATCTGGGCAGTGGTCATAATCAAATGAAAAAATGCCTTCCAGCAAGCCAAGGTCTACAATCTCGCTTGCTTGATGGGTTATGTAGTTGGACCATGATTTGGTATTGGTCAGAGGAAAGGTGTTCTCTTCTTCATAAGCGCACTGCATTGCACTTCATAAGCACACTACCATGCAACAGCAGCGGTCTGTTGCATGGTAGTCTCCTCCGGGATCCATAGGATGGCTGTGCATTGAACAGAAACTTTACTGACCTCAACAGTTACATTATCCTCCTTGCTACTTTCATTGGTCACTGCATCAGAAATGGATCCAGAGGAACAGAAGCCCTGGCTGATAGTGGAACAAACTCATTCTAAGGTAGACTCAACATCTACAACAGTCTCTCCCTCAAAGGGAGTGTTTGCCAAGTCTTTCTCATCCCTTAAGGAGTCATGGACTTTCTGGGGCAGAGTCTTGAATAGTTTTTGATCACAACTGGTTTATAAAACTCTTCAAATTCAAGATTAAATGTAAAATAACATCAGTCATCGGGGTTGTCCACATTAGTGCGTTTCAGAATGTGCCCCATTCACTTGTAAATCAGGATAATCTGGGATTCATCAAAGCATCACTTGTTGTTATATTTGGACAGTGACAAAATGTTCTAGAGGTTGAGTAAAAACTATTTAGCTTTGATTTTTTTGTTTTAGTGAAAACTAATTTATCAGGAAAGTAAGAAGACAGTTCTTGCTTATTTTTATGAATAATATCTGATGTCATTGGATATGGCAACAGGTTGTTTACTTCAGTTACAGTTATTTCAATACAGTTTAGTAATATACAAGTCTTTAGTGCAAGATTCATGTGACAAGGTTATTTAAAAAAATAATAATTTGCACTGACTATGCACACACACTGGTCTCTACCCGAACACTCACACATATTTACAATGACACCCCAACACACACTACATACACCCGCTCATGTATACGAAAAGTATGTGGACACCCTTTCAAATTACCGTAGATTCCGGACTATAAGCCGCAACTTTTTTCCCACGCTTTGAACCCCGCGGCTTAAACAATGACGCAGCTAATATATGGATTTTTCCCGCTTTCAATTTTGTTTTCTCCAAAAAAACATTCTGTGACGTGCTCAGTTTTTTGGCGGCATGAAGCTTTCATTAGACCAATGAAATTGCCGTTAAGGTCAAACAACTTTTTTGTTTACTGTTTAGATTAAATCGAGCGCTCTCAAACTTCCCATCATTCTGATTACGGTAGTCATTTTGTCACCCTCATCATGGCAAAGACACGGAGAAATGCATATGATGCAGCTTTCAAGTTGAAGGCGATTGATCTGGCTGTTGGAAAAGGAAATGGAGTTGCTTTACGGGAGCTTGGTCTTAATGAGTCGATGATAAGACGTTGGAAACAGCAGCGTGAGGAATGCAAAAAGACAACTAAAGCTTACTGCAAATTATTTTATTTTTTTTACAAGCCGTGTTTCGTTAAAGCCTGTGTAAAGTTCATTTGTTTCAATGTACCGGTAGGCACCTGCGGCTTATAGACATGTGCGGCTTATTTATGTTCAAAATAATAATTGTATAAAAATTCAGTGGGTGCGGCTTATATTCAGGTGCGCTTAATAGTCTGGAAATTACGGTAGCGGATTTGGCTTTTTCAGTCACACCCATTGCTGACAGGTGTATAAAATCGAGCACACCGCCATGCAATCTCCATAGACAAACATTGGCAGTAGACTGGCCTTACTGAAGAGCTCAGTGACTTTCAACGTGGCACCGTCATAGGATGCCACCTTTCCAACAAGCCAGCTAGTCAAATGTATTCCCTGCTAGAGCTGGCCCGGTCTACTGTAATTGCTGTTATTGTGAAGTGGAAACGTCTTGGAGCAACAACGGCTCAGCCGTGAAGTGGTAGGCCTCACAGAACGGGACCGCAGGGTGCTGAAGCGTGTAAAAATCGTCTGTCCTCGGTTGCAACACTCACTACCGAGTTCCAAACTGCCTCTGGAAGCAAAGTCAGCACAATAACTGTTCGTCAGAGCTTCATGAGATGGGTTTCCATGGCCGAGCAGCCGCACAAGCCTAAGATCACCATGCGCAATGGCAAGTGTTTGCTGGAGTGGTGTAAAGCTTGCCGCCATTGGACTCTGGAGCAGTGGAAACACGTTCTCTGTAATGATGAATCACGCTTAACCGTCTGGCAGTCCGACGGATGAATCTGGGTTTGGCGAATGCCAGGAGAGCTCTACCTGACCGAATGCGTAGTGCCAACTGTAAAGTTTGGTGGAGGAGGAATAATGGTCTGGGGCGATTTTCCATGGTTCGAGGTTGGCCCCTTAGTCTTAACAGCATACAATTACATTCTAGATGATTCTGTGCTTCCAACTTTGTGGCAATTGTTTGAAGGTCCTTTACTGTTTCAGCATGATAATGCCCCCGTGCACAAAGCGAGGTCCATACAGAATTTTTGGGGGGAAATCGGTGTGGAAGAACTTGACTGGCCTGCACAGAGCCCAGACCTCAACCCCATCAAACACATTTGGGATAAATTGGAACGACGAGCAGAATTTCTATGATCTAAGTCATCATAGAAAGTAATCAACATTCTAATCATGCCTCAACATTCTATTGCTATGGTCTCAACCTCGCTCTAGTCCTTTATGCCTATCTTTTTTATTAACAAAAATGTCCACCTATTAGAACCTCCTATAAAAATGACCCTGGCCTCAAGGTTTTGTGACGCTGACATGAATTGACCAAGTGGATGACCTCTTTATTCATGTTTATATTGGGAGCTAAAAAACTGAATTGCAGTAGCACATACAATAAAATCTAAAAGTCAAACATATGGAACAGGAATGGCCATGTGCGATGATGGTTGCAGCACTGCTCTATTATGCTAACCAACCTGTGAGTGAGACAACCAGTATCCCCTACCATAAACCATTACAAAGCTTACAAAAAGTAATAATACTGTGTGTCTGTGTGTTTTTTCAGTATGCGGCTGATGCTCAGGACAAACACTGGTTGGCAGAGAGACAGCATATGAGAGCCACAGGTGGAAAGATGGTAAGAGCTCTGTACCAAACTCTAACCTGGTTGCAGATCTCTGTGCTTTAGCCAAACTCCTCTGTCATGTTCATTGTCATGCAAAGTTGGCTGAAGGACAAACAGGTCTTTGTGGGCTACCCTACCAAATTCACATCCAAATGTGAGTTATACACTGAGTGTACAAACCATTAGGAACCTGCTCTTTCTATGACACACTGACCAGGTGAAAGCTATTATCCCTGGTTGATGTCACCAGTTAAATCTACTACAATCGGTGTAGATGAAGGGGAGGGGACAGGTTAAAGAAGGATTTTTAAGCTTTGAGACATGGATTGTGTATGTGTGTTATTGAGGGTGAATGGGCAAGACCAGCGGTTCGCAAACTAGAGGTCGCGACCCTTTTGAAAATGATTCAACTCTAAAAGATTAATTTCAACCAGAGTGCCCATAGATCATAGGAAAAGGCCACAGTTGACCATTGCACTTCAATCATTCCAACGGTGAATGTCTAGGCCCCCTACGCTATGAAACCACACACTATTGCAGAGACTTTGATATTACCGGCCGCAATTGATATGGTGAAAACAATGTGTAGGGAGGCAGAGGCACAGAAACTCACATTAATTCCTTTGTCAGATAACACTGTTAATCAAAGAATTTATGCTATTGCTAGCAATCAAGAGAGAACTGAATGAACGACTCAAACTCCCCAGCTTAAGCTCTCCAAATGCACGTTAGTTGTGAGGGCTGAGATGCCCATGCATTGACTTTTGTTCGCTATACATGTTTGGGAATTCTTTTCACAAAGTCATATTGTTCTTTTTCGCGATTCCCGAACATGAAATGGCACAGGGGATGTTCAGTGTGCTGCGTGGCTATATTGACAAAAAACAGATTATATGGGAATGAATGGTGGGCTTTTGCACAAATAGGGCTCCTATGGCAGGTTGGCAGGCAGTCCTCTGCACTCTAGTTATGAATGTGTCTCCCTCTGCCATATGGACGCGTTGTATAATACACCGAGAGCAACTGATGGCAAAAGAGCTGAGCACAGAACTCTGCGATATACTGCAGCAGGTAACTTCGATTGTAAACTAAATCAAACCACATACACTGCGTGAACGCCTGTTCACAAAACTACATGGAGATATGGGATCAGAGCATGACAATGTTCTGTTTCACACCGAGGCTTGGTGGTTATCGAGGGGGAGTGTTGGAAAGATGTTTCACATTGAGAGAGGAACTGTTATCATTCACAATGGATGTGTCGTGGAAATTCTTACACAGGGACACTCAAAGTCAAACTTAAATGAATTATCCCTTATTTGTCAGCGTGCTGGAGAGGTTCTAGCCAACTCAATGCACCATAGTACATATGTCTATCAGGAGCTCTGCCTGGGCAGTCCCAGCAGTTGTCTTATATACAGAAAAGTTAAACTTATATGATTTAGCATAATTCATGAATCATTACCATTTTGTTTCATTCATGTGACAGACCAATACCTCACGATGCTTCTTCTCTCTAAGCTGAGACATTGAAACTGAGATTTATTTTGTTCTTTCTCAAAACAAGGCCTGGGCGTACTGCCAAATTGCAGCTACTGATAGTGAGGATTTGTACAGTCAGACACTTGCATGAACACAGAAATTGGTTTATAGAATAGAACAGCACATTAATAGAACACAGAAATGTTTTATAAGAAAAGCACAAACAAAAGTTCATTACAGATGTAAAAAAAAAAACAGACTTGGTTGACTTTCTGTATAATGAAAAGAATGTCTCCTTGACTATGTAAGACATACAGGTATTTGGGAAACTGAACGAACTTAATGCAAGCAATCTACATATGTGACCAAATCAGTGGATTCAAAGGAAATAATTCTTATTGGGAAGAGTCTTTCAAAAGCGAAATTTGCCACCTTCCCTCGGCTGTGAATGTTTCTAACAGAAAACGGCATCAGTAAGTGTCTCACTCAAGTGATGACTGTTCACCTCCAATGCTTGGAAGAGCAATTTGGGATTTGGGACCTACTTCCCAATCCATTGGACTGTGATTCTGGCTCCGTTGACATGCCGGTAAGTGAAATCGAACAGCTGATCGAGCTGTCATGTGACCGAATGCTTCAGACAACGCATTCACAGGTCACTATAGAGGAGTTTTGGTTCCTGACTTAAAGGGAATACCCTGCCGTCTCCCTCTGAGCATTAATGCTGCATTCAAAACAACCGGGAACTCAAAATTTCCGACTTCAGTGCGTTGAAGACATTTGGGAACTCTGGGGGGGAAACTTAGGGTGGGGGAAGCTTAGACTGGGGATTTTCTTTTTGAACGGCCATCCAACTCGGAATTCCAACTTCGGAACCAAGGCCTCTTCCTAGAGCTCCGACTTTCCCACCTGAACTTCACTGACGTCATAATTTGACCCCGTATTTTCGCAAGTTCCCAGTTGTTTTGAAAGCACCATAAAACTCATGGTACCTTTCGCCAGCTCATTTCTGTATGAAGCTGGATTCAGTGCTCTCGTCTGCATTAACCAGATATCGATCCAGGTTGGATGTGACAGCAGAGATGAGGTGTGTACTGTCGACCACGCCCACTGACATTGAGTAGCTCTGACGCGACATGCATCAAGCACACTTATCTCATTAGTGGTGGTGAGATACATTATGTCAGATTAATTTGGAATTGACTGTCATAGCCCCACATTAAATGTATGTGATGGTGAGTTAAGACAATCAGAAATACAGTTAGAATGTTTTTCAATTGACTGCCATAGCCCCAAATAAAGTTAACATTGGCTGTTAATTATATCATTTTTTTCACATGGTTGGGGTCGCACTAATTTTCAGACATCAAAATGGGGTCATAGGGCCATAAAAGTTTGGGAACCCCTGGGCAAGACAAAGATTGAAGTGACTTTGAACAGGATATGGTAGTAGGTGCCAGGTGCACTGGTTTGAGTGTGTTAAGAACTGCAACACTGCTGGGTTTATAGTAAATTAGTATTTTAAGATGCTTTTCTGTGCATGAATGATGGGTTTATAGTAAATTAGTATTTTAAGATGCTTTTCTGTGCATGAATGATGTGGGCGAAAACACAACAGAATGCTGTGGGCGTATACTGGTCATTATGAATATGAGTAGACTGCTGGTTAGCCCAATCATCCTCTAGACCGCTGATTGGCCAGCTCATCCTCAGAAGTATGACGTCATTCTCTATGAGGAAATGGCAAGCATTTTTTAAAAACGGTCTGTGAGACAAGTTTGAAGTGGGGTTATTGAAGTTTTTTTTAAATGTATTATTTTTTAATTCATGCATTGGCCGCATGAGTATAATGTGAATCAACAACATTATTTGGGTATGCGTTAACAGAATATGAACATTTTAATGTGAGATTTTCACAGGACAGTTACTTTAAGCTTCACTTTTCTGCTTTGTAAGCACTAGCTTCAAACAGCTTCAAATATAATATTTTTGCTTATTGATAAGTTAATTGTTTAGATTTGTATGATTCTCTACAGTGTTGCTTGTTTAGTCACATAAACTGAAATTAGGTGAACATGATAGTATATAGCAACCAGGTAATGGCGGAGCGATTTCTACATATTGTAAGTTTAAAAACAAGTTTGATTTGCTAAATGTATTAGCAAATGTAAGCTAATCTGAACATTTTGATTTTTATAGGCCTATCTCCTTATTGAAGAGGACGTCCAGGACCTTTCTCTGAGTGACGATTACAAGTAAGGAAAACATTTTGTTGGTCCCCATCTTATCCAGTAAGTGTCAATCTGTCATTGAACTGAGTATCTTCGATGGCTATTCACTTCTTAAACCAGGCACACTTCACCTGGTCGCCCCAGATGAGTTGGCCATAGCCTACAGCTCAAACAGGCTAAATCAAGCCCAATGGGTGTTAAACTGGTGTCATGATGAGATTATGATTCTGTTGTGTATTGTTTGTTTGATATTTTTTCCAGAGATTGCCCCGACCTAAAAATGACCCCAATTGAATTAAAGCCTTTTACGGTTCCTGGGTGGATGATTGAGAAGATGCAGAAGGCCATGGAGGTCCAGAGTTCGGGGAAGGAATAAAATTGTACTTTGTGTGCGGAGAAGGAATAACATCGTAGTGTGCGTCCCTATGGCACCTTATTCCCCATATAGTGCACTACTTTTGACCAGAGCAATATACTGTAGGCCATGGTCAAAAGTAGTGCATGACATAGGGAATAGGGTGCCATTTGGGATGCAAGCCTAGAAAACCACAGAACAGAAAGAATTCCTGTCATATCAAATCACGAGAGACTGGACAAGAGTGCCAATGTATTTTCTGCCTGTGTGGTTTTGGATGCAGTGTCATTGTATACAGCTACTGAACAGTGTTCTTTGATAAAGAAATGTGCCCCTTTTTCTATTTGTATCCTTACTGTACTGTAACGTTAAAAGGGGCTCTATGGCAGGCTATGGCCCCTTGCTAATAGAACGGTTCTTGGGGGTGAGGGTGTATTCCCCCCCCCCCCCCATAATGAATATATAAGGAGTTTCCATTGTTCTTGTACAGTGATTTTGTTTTCCCATTTACTAGACTGTATTCTCAATTTTATATTTTAATGTTTCTACAATGTCAGTTGCTTTTGTTTGTCATTTGCTGTGATTTTATTTTTTACTACAAACTTTCAAGAGCAGAATGTATTTAATTTTGTCTTTTCGGATTAGCTGACTATGATTTAAAAAGGATATGGGTGCTTGATGATCACTTTGTTAGACATTTCTATGCAAAATAAATGTTTTAATGACTATAGCTATTTTTTGTTTAGTGTTTTGGTCATGACATTGTACTTCATCGCATAGACCTTGAACTTAAACCATGTCCTTTTTTTCTATCAAAAACGTGAATCAACCATCACGTAATATACAGTTGAAGTCAGAGGTTTACATACAACTTAGCCAAATGCATTTAAACTCAGTTTTTCACAATTCCTGACATTGAATCCTAGTAAAAATTCCCTGTCTTAGGTCAGTTAAGATCACCACTTTATTTTAAGAATGTGAACTGTCAGAATAATAGTAGAGAGAATGATTTATTTCAGCATTTATTTCTGCATTTATTTCTTTCATCACATTCCCAGTGGGTCAGAAGTTTACATACACTCAATTAGTATTTGTTAGCATTGCCTTTAAATTGTTTAACTTGGGTCAAACGTTTCAGGTAGCCTTCCACAAGCTTCCCACAAGTTGGGTGAATTTTGGCCCATTCCTCCTGACAGAGCTGGTGTAACTGAGTCAGGTTTGTAGGCCTCCTAGCTCGCACACTCTTTTTCAGTTCTGCCCACAAATGTTCTATGGGATTGAGGTCAGGGCTTTGTGATGGCCACTCCAATACCTTGAGTTTGTTGTCCTTAAGCCGTTTTGCCACAACTTTGGAAGTATGCTTGGGGTCATTGTCCATTTGGAAGACCCATTTGCGACAAAGCTTTAACTCCCTGACGGATGTCTTGAAATGTTGCTTCAGTATATCCACAATGTTCCTTCCTCATGATGCAATCTATTTTGTGAAATGCACCAGTCCCTCCTGCAGCAAAGCACCCCCACAACATGATGCTGTCATTCCCGTGCTTCACGATTGGGATGGTGTTTTTCAGCTTGCAAGCCTCCCTCTTTTTCCTCCAAACATAATGATGGTCATTGTGACCAAACAGTTCTATTTTTGTTTCATCAGACCAGAGGACATTTCTCCAAAAAGTACGATCTTTGTCCCCATGTGCGGTTGCAAACCGTAGTCTGGCTTTTTGATGGCGGTTTTGAGCAGTGGCTTCTTCCTTGCTTAGCGGCCTTTCAGGTTATGTCGATACAGGACTCGTTTTACTGTGGATATAGATACTTTTGTACCTGTTTCCTCCAGCATCCTCACAAGGTCCTTTGCTGTTGTTCTGGGATTGATTTGCACTTTTCGCACCAAAGTATGTTCATCTCTAGGAGACAGACGCGTCTCCTTCCTGAGCGGTATGACAGCTGCGTGGTCCCATGGTGCTTATACTTGCATACTACTGTTTGTACAGATGAACGTGGTACCTTCAGGCGTTTGGAAATTGTTCCCAAGGATGAACCAGACTTTTGGAAGTCTACAAAAAAAGATTGAGGTCTTGGCTGATTTCTTTTGATTTTCCAATGATGTCAAGCAAAGAGGCACTGAGTTTGGAGGAGGCCTTGAAATACATCCACAGGTACACCTGCAATTGAATCAAATTATGTAAATTAGCCTATCAGAAGCTTCTAAAGCCATGACATATTTTTCTGGAATTGTCCAAGCTGATTAGAGGCACAGTCAACTTAGTATATGTAAACTTCTGACCCACTGGAATTGTGATTAAGTGAAATAATCTGTCTGTAAACAATTGTTGGAAAGATTACTTGTGTCATGCACAAAGTAGATGTCCTAACCGACTTGCCAAAGCTATACTTTGTTAATTAACAAGAAATTTGTGGAGTGCTTGAAAAACGCGTTTTTATGACTCTAACCTAAGTGTATGTAAACTTCTGACTTCAACTGTATTTAAATGTGATATTTGTTGTTTTATTTTTAGTACATTTGCAATATAATTTCAAAACTTGCTTTGTCATTATGTGTTGTGTGTAGATTGATAAAAATAATAAGGCTGTAACCTAACAAAATGTGGAAAAAGTCAAGGGGTCTGAATAATTTCCAAATGCACTGTAGATCATAGTGGTCAGAATAAGTCCTTATTGGCAAAGTAGTAGGCTGACCTGAACAAAGCACAGATGGCTTTTAGTTATGACGCATTCATACTATCACACATCTTTTCAAGTCTCCATTTAGCATTGTCAATGACACGTTATGCCAGTTCGTACGCTCTTGATTGCTTGTGTTGAAATTTGCAACGATTTCATGTTTGCAATTTGACCCACTATGACTTACTTTGTATAAACGCCGTTGGTTTGAACGTTTCAACCAATGAGATGTGTAGACTGACAGATGTGTGACATCTGCACGTTTTGCATCCCAATTTACCTTCTTTACAATTTACAGTATCCATGAGTATGCCACCTGTTTGTTCCACCACATACTGTTACCCCATACGTCAGCGCATGATAGCAGGCCTATTGGTGCCGTGGTGGTGTTACCAACTGCGGGGAGAGGAGCTGTCCTGTCATCTGAGGGACCTGAGGTAGCTGAGGTGGGATTGGTAGCTGAGGATGTGTTGGGATCGTTAGCTGATGTGGTGTGATCGGGAGCTGTCAGTGTTGCGGAGATCGGGCCTGGACCCTGGGTCTGGGAAGGAGCCGTCAAGGTCATGGTGGGGGCTGCCATGCTAGTAGCCAGGTCAGATGAGGAGGGAGCTAGATCAGGATCTTCACCTATGTTGACTTACTGGCTGTTGTTTGTGATGTCAGGCCTATTGTTGGTGGTAGTTGCTGCAGCTTTTGCATACAAAACAATTCTGCAATAATCCTTGTTTGTTTTGTCCCCATTATGTCTATGACAGCTAGCCAGTTATCAAAAACTGTGCCTCTGCTAAACGTGTATGCTGCAAAGGGAAGTAATGAGGACACAAAATAAGGATTTTTTTTTACGTTCTGATTGGCCAAAGTGGACAAGCATCTGACGGACCTCAGTGCACACACACGCAGCCTACAGTTCATCATTCTCACCACCACCAGAGAGAAGACTGAAAAGAAACCATACTTTCCAAATGCTCTGTATGCACTACTTATTTTTTGTATTTTTTATGTGAAACATGGCCCCCCCAACCTATCTTTTTGCTCTTTTGCACCCCAGTATCTCTACTTGCACATCATCATCTGCACATCTACCACTCCAGTGTTAATGCTAAATTGTAATTATTTCACCTCTATGGCCTATTTATTGCCTTACCTCCCTAATCGTCTACATTTGCACACGCTGTACATAGGTTTGTCTATTGTGTTATTGACTGTATGTTTGTTTAAGTGTTTGTTTATGTTATTTTTGTCGCACTGCTTTGCTTTATCTTGGCCAGGTTGCAGTTGTAAATGAGAACTTGTTCTCAACTGGCCTACCTGGTTAAATAAAGGTGAAATAAATAAAAAAAACACTAACTTTTACCCTTACCTAACCCGAATCTTAACAGGATTTTGGCAATGAAGCCCTTTACACAATGGGTGGGTCTAATCCTGAATGCTGCTTGGATAAAACCGCATTCCAGATGGTGTCTATTCCACAAGTTACCACCTGCTAAGTCTATGACGTAAAAATGCCTATTTACTCTGTCCATCTGACTGCGCAATCCACTGTCTCTTCAGCCCAGCCAGGCAAATTATAAACTTGATCTTTGCTATCACAAGCATCTAGACATGATCTCACATTCTTTTTAGACTAACATTTAGTATTCAACAGCGGAGATTTGTATAAACCTAGCTGTTTGTCTCCGACATTTGCAACATTGTTTCAATATTCAAATTTGATCTCCAGCTGTCCCATAGTAATGAACGTGTCGGGATTCGGGACGAGACCGACAGGCAGCTTTTCTCAGCCAGTCAAATCATGAATCGGCATAATTTTTATGGATATATACAAAGGACTATCAATAAAAAACAGGTAAAACAAAACTAAGTGTAGCTAGTTTGCAGTCTTTCCAGCTCCAGTTTGAAGGGATTGTGTTAGCTGTGTTGTTGGCTAGTTCCTCTGAACAACAGTGTCCTGACGAGAGAGAAAATGTTCTATGCCAGGTGAAATTGCACATTATTAGCTCATTGTTATGGGTGTATCCAAATAAATTTCACTAGAAAACAGCTTAAACTAATGCAAATGCAGCTATTTTGTTGTTATTCTGGCTGCGCTGTTTGATGTGACTGTAAGTTAGCCGTTGTTGGCTAGCTAGGAAGGAAGGGATAAGAACGTTGCCAGCCAGTATGGCAATAGAATGTTTTGAATGAACATCCATAGATACAGAACAAAAATACTTAGACTGGGTTGCGTCTCTGGCAACCGAACCAATAGAACAAACGACCAGCTGGCTTGGGGAGCAACCCTAGATTTGTGTCAGACTATATTTTGTGGAAGGATGAAATAGTATGAATAAATTAATCAAAATAACGTTTTTAATGAAAATATGTAAATCATTATTTGAATATGTTGGTAACCAGTTGTATATAAGTGATAATGCCCTCGAAGCAGGTGTTTGGAGGATATATTGGCAAAGTTTGCTAACAACACCCATGCCAATATATCCTCCAAACACCGGCTTCTCGGGTATTATCACTTAATTATCTACTTCCTTAGAGTCAGATGAATTTATATATACCATTTTTATGCCTTTGCATCCAGTATGAAGGAAGTTAGAAGTTGTTTCGTGAGTCAATGCTAACTAGTGTTAGCGCAATGACTGGATGTCTATGGTATCTACTAGCATGCTAGCAGCTACCCATAGACTTCCAGTCATTGCGCTAACACCAGTTAGCAGCTTCCTTCAAACTGCACGCAAAGACATAAAAAAGGTATCCACTGGTTCATCTGACTCTGGGGAAGTAGATAAAGGGCTTCCTTGACAAAATCTCTAAGTATCCTTTTAACCATTTGTAAATTTGAACTTCAATGGGCATGGTCGTGGGAAGATGTTGAGTGGTGGGAGTGCAGATTATTTTTTGTGTACTGGCTATTTTGGTCCACTCAGGAGTAGTAAAGGCCATACACTACTTTTCTGATTTATCAGGGGGTGCTGCAGCACCCCTACTTCCCTCTATGTCAGTGGGGTGACGTCAGAGTTGGGATGACCCAAGGAGCGCTTTTAGACTTTCCCGTTTTCATTTGTGCATGACTACCGTTGAAAATGGTCCGGGATCCTTGGGACGTCCAATGCTTGACTGAAATAGGTGCGGTATTCATTTTGGGTGCGGGTACTGTTTATATTTAGGTGCAGGAGCTCCACAATACTTTTGAGCTAATATTCTATAAGAGGAACAGGAGTTCAAATGAGTAGAACAGGTGCCGGTACTCAGCTCTGGTGAGCTCCTGCCCAAGTCAAGCACTACCCTATTGAAGTTTAAATTTAAATGGTTAAGGTTGGTTAAGGTAAGGGTTGGGGTAGGGGCACTGACCTAACGCAGATTCTCTGGGCTCCACCGCAAGGTCGTGGGAGCCCTAAAAAAATTATAATAATTGAATATGTCATCCAGACAGCCACTCACAAAATAGACCACTGATCGCTGTCCATGGTGGTGAAATTGAAACATGTCTATGCGGCTGCATGCCTATCGAATCAATGATAGGCTTTCTATTGTGCCAGGTGTCATGACGGTCCTGTAAGGATCCTGCACAGGGGGGAGAAGGGAACTGGTGGGGGTTGACAGCTCACGCCCTGTTGTAAATGAAGGACAGAACATTCAGCTCTCTCCAAATTCACCAGAGGAATGTGCCTTCATTTCACAGACTTTTTCCAGACGAAATGCTAACACATTCTAAAGCGAATTCTAGAAGAATATTTCTAACATAAAACGTGGGGAATGGTCAAAGGCGGTCTGAAGAACACTAATTTGATATTGTGTGTTATTTTGTGATGTCATTAAAAATGTTATGAAGGAAATACTGTAACTTGAAAAGTATACAGACTACATGTACGAAGTTTCTATCCTCTGCGTTGTGCATGCTATATGAAAAATGCTGAAAGTGTTTAGAAACTATAAGAGGAAATTGTTTCTATAACTGTGTACAGTAAGTAGTCACCACCCCCTTGAGTGAGGTCAGAGAGCATGTCAGCCTGACGGAACCGCCCCTTTTGAACAAACTGTATACAATTATGGGTTAAGAATTAACATATTAGACCAGAGAGACGTGGAGCTGCAGCTCACATTTAAAGTGGTTTGAACTCTGAATCTCAACACGAGGTAGAGATGATAAAGTCACCTCCCGGACAATCATTGGTATGGCTGATTAGCTGTCCTAAGTATCTAGAAAAGCGAATTTGAGTGGGACCATTCGACTACTCTTCTCAAACCACCCTAGTACGCTACTCTCATCACCCCACTGGGAGCCATCGACACGGCTGGCTAGCCTATCTTCAAAGAAGCATCTTAGTAGAATAAACTCTGTAGATCTGTTCAAGACTACACAACAAATCACCGTATACCAGATGACTGCAGAGGAAAACAACAGTAGAAGATGGGTGGAGACCCCTTTTGGACAATCAGAGCCTTTACAAGCGTGCTGCGAAGAGGCCCAACACCCATTCCAATGTGGCCAGGTTCCGAAAGAGATACACGGCGAACCAAGGCTTTTTCACGTAAATACGTTCATGATTTGTTACTCCAAGCGGGCGGCGGTTCGTGTGCAAAGTATAAGTGAGAGTAGTTTCTAAATATACAAACTTTAAGTGTCTCTGTCCCTCTCTCTCTTTCTAGCACTCTCTGTCGTTTGTAACAAGCAGTCATATCATTGTCAGTCCGCTAGGGACCTGTTTGTAATGTATTAAGTGTGTATGTTTATCCTGTGTTACCATTTAGTTAGCTAGTAAATAAATAATTAAACCAATTTGTGTAGGACTGAATCATAAGTAAGGCTCAGGGTTTTGCAGATGCAAGGTTATAACTGTTCAGAATGATGATATGATACAAGGTTATAATTAATAAGTTTACTGTTTATGGATGTGATAATTATGCAGTGTATTATCTATAGGGAAAGAGGGATACCTAGTAAGTTGTACAACTGAATGCATTCAACTGAAATGTGTCTTCTGCATTTAATCCAACCCCTCTGAATCAGAGAGGTGAGGAGGGCTGCCTTAATCAACATCCACGGCGCCCGGGGAACAGTGGGTTAACTGCCTTGCTCAGGGGTAGAACGACAGATTTGTACCTTGTCAGCTCAGGGATTCGTTCCTACTCGCCAGGCTACCTGCCACCCCCATACTGTCTTTAGCTGCAATTTAGGTGCTATTTATGAACTTTTTAATAAACATTACACATCAAAAAGCCTAACAATGAGGAAACAAGTAGTTGGCTTGAGGATAAATTCAGCCACTATTTAGGCATATTCTTGTCTGGCTAATAGCCTACATAAATGGCCTGCAAATTTCAAGGTTAATTAAAATGGGCCTAAATCAAATTCCATCAAATTCAAGTCCAACTTGAGAGACTCCCCTTGTGTCCTGAAGTACTCATTTTTTGTGTGCAAATGTTTTCACCACAATCTGTAGGTCCAGGTTGTGGGCCCAAATGTTTTCTATACTGTGTATTGCCAACCCAGGCAGTCTTTCCTGAGACATTGGGCATTATATGTTCATTGCACTGCAGATGTAGTCTTGAAAGATGCATGCCAAGATATACCAGAGATAAGGGACTTGATATTGCAACCACACAACTTAAAGCCGGTTCACCAGTATGCATAGTCACTTTACCCCTACCTACATGTACAAATTACCTCTAATAACCTGTACCCCCGCACATTGACTCGGTACCGGTACCCCCTGTATACAGCCTCATTATTGTTATTTTATTGTGTTACTTTATTTTTTAAAAATGTAAAAATGTTTTACTTTAGTTTATTTTGTAAACATTTTCTTAACTCTATTTTCTTAAAACTGCATTGTTGGTAAGGGCTTGTAAGTAAGCATTTCACTGTAAGGTCTACGCCTGTTGTATTTGGCGCATGTGACAAATAAAATTTGATTTGATTTGAACGGAAATCGCAAACCGCTATTTTTGTTCAAGCCCTCAAAAACTGTTATATGCTAAATATGATCATTTGTTTGCATATGCCACTTTATTGTCTGTCCAGTATCCAGACGACCTGTCCCTGGAGCTTCTTATACAGTTAATCTCTTTCTGTAACATGTTGAGGCTGGCAATTAAGGAGAATGAGAGGCTCAATTAAAGATGTTGCTGAACTGTTGTATTTGACGCACTCCTCCTTTCTTCCCAGTTTCCCTGATGTTGCTACGGCACTCAAGCTGTTTGTAACCTTCCCTGTAACTGTCGCTTTTGCAGTGAGATCATTTTCTAAACTAAAGAACTATACTTAACGCAACATGCAGCAATTTCAAAGATTTTACAGTTACAGTTCATATGAGAAAATCAGTCAATTGAAATAAATTCATTAGGCCCTAATCAATAGATTTCACATGACTGGGCTAGGGTGCAGCCATGGGTGGGCCTGGGAGGGCATAGGCCCACCCACTTGGGAGACAGGCCCACCCACTCGGGA
This sequence comes from Salmo trutta, assembly GCF_901001165.1. Classification (NCBI taxonomy): domain Eukaryota; kingdom Metazoa; phylum Chordata; class Actinopteri; order Salmoniformes; family Salmonidae; genus Salmo; species Salmo trutta. The sequence continues at coordinate 53,433,417 of NC_042970.1, read as the reverse complement.
GCCAGGCCTAGCCAATCAGAATTAGTTTTTCCCCACAAAAAGGCTTTTACCCCACAGTTTCATCAGCTGTCCGGGTGGCTGGTCTTAGACGATCCCGCAGGTGAAGAAGCCGAATTTGGAGGTGCTGGCCTGGTGTGGTTACAGGTGGTCTGCTATTGTGAGGTCGTTTGGACGTACTGCCAAATTCTCTAAAACGATGTTGGAGGTGGCTTATGGTATAGAAATTAACATTCAATTATCTGGCAACAGCTCCGGTGGGCATTCCTGCAGTCAGCATGCTAATTGGACACTCCCTCAAAACTTGAGACATTTGTTGTTGTGTGACAAAATTGCACATTTTAGAGTGGCCTTTATTGTCCCCAGCACATCTGTGTAATGGATGGATTCTTTTGGCAAAGGAAAAATGCTCACCAACAGAGATGTCAAACAAATTTGGGGACAAGATTTGAGAGAAATAAGGTTTTTGGCCATATGGAACATTTCTGGGATCTTTTATTTCAGCTCATGAAACATGGGACCAACACTACATGTTGCATTTATATTTTTGTTCAGTAAACATAAGAAGCATTAGGCTCGCGGTCTGATATGAACGTTGAACACCTGCGCAAGCTCCACTCATCGCACTGGCGCCGTTGTAGCCTTGACCATGGCATTTATTCGCCGATATCCCCGGTTGCCGGACATACACTACATGACTTCGCCACGAATTTGTAACGTTTTTTTGACGTCCCAGACAACTTTTCATGATCGGGTTGAAATTCTATGAACATGTGCTAGGATCAGTACGCTGGGATTCGCGTAGTTTGAGCAGGGTCAGGACGCACCGATGACGGCCTTTCTGTTCTCCAGACCCCTGTCAGATGTCCTGATATTTTTCTGGCAGAAATGTTGGTCGTGCATCTTGTAAGAGCATTGCTATGACGCGATTGGACAAGGACTACTGCCAAGAGCCAATGAGCACTCAGCATTTGAGACGAAAACAAGTATGGCTAAGAGGAAAGCAACAACATGCAGGTTGTCACTAGTTTAAGACAGCCACAATGTCAAAATAGGCTATATCGTAAAAATGTCTGAAAACTTTAATTTAAGGTTAGGGTTAGGCATACTGTCAGCAGTGTGGTTAAGGTTAGGGTACAATTTAAAATGAGATTTTAAGAAGATAAATTGTAGAAATAGGCAGGGTTTAGCCACAATGATGACAGATTGGTGGAGTTGTGGAGAGAATGCAGCTGCCTTTTCAATATTAAAAGTTTTCACCTCCAATTCCCTCTGTAGAAAATAAATCCATATTCTCCATGTCTGCCGAATCATCTGCTGGTGCATTTCTGCGCCTAAGTCTTTTTTTTGGTGATGTTTCTGCACATAATAATGTGCACACTTATAAAGCAGCATGCTGTTTTGCGTGTCAGAATTTTTCCCCTAAAACAACCGAGAAGAGCAGGGCAGGATCAACTAGAAATCATTGTGTAACGTGAGCACCCATGTCCTGGGGTTGAGGATTTGGGACAAGGAAATAGAGAAATGTGAGTACATCCAAGTTGTTAAAATTTAAGAAATCATGTAGTGTATGCCCAGCATTATACTTTCAATCAGATTTTTTTTTTTTGGGGGGGGGGGTTCATGTCCTGGGGCACTTTTTCAGTCACACTATGAAGCCCAATAAACAAACACTTAAAAAATAAATGTAAAAAAAAACCACTTCGCTTACTAGTACATATATGGAATTTAAAAAAGGTTTATGAAAAATAACTTTTTGGAGGGTTACTGTCATGAACTATTAAATTTAATGAATTATTAATTTAAAACAATTTGACATCGGTGACAGGCGCATGGCCCCCCAGTACGATATACCAGTGGGTAGACAGAGGTTAAGATTAGAGTCGTCCCAAGGATTCCGAATAGCACAGACCTGTACAAATGAATTCGGACCAACCATTTGGCAAATCTGTCACTTCCGAATGATCTTTCCCCCAATCACATCGAAGTATTTAGTAGGCGCATTCTTTCAAATGGTTGCTACGGAGTTGCTTTGTTTTAAACATGACGTTGCGATTGGTCATGTTTGCAAACAGAGCGGTGACACCCTTTGAGAAATAACATTTAAACGGGGGCGGGATATCTACACAGTTTGAAAATCTCAGTAACAGAAAATCTGAGTTGGTGAAGACAGAACAGACACATCAGGTAAATTACATTATGGCAATATTTGAGTCTTATTTTTGTTGGGGGCGGGTGGGTTGGTTGTTCTAAGTTGGTTATTTAGCTAACGTTAGCTGGCTAAAGAAGTCATTCAACCTGTTAGCACTGTTATGCTGCAACAAGATAACACTCACTCAGCTAACCGTTAGCTTGCTAGCTAATGTAGCTTGCATTTGCGCTTTAATATAGTTTAGCTAGCTAACATTATTAGCAAACATACTCATGTGTTATTAGTTTACCGTGGTAAGTTGTGTTATGCCTAGCCCAGGATATGTGGGCTACGTTAGCCAATGCAAACATTTCTAACGTTAGCCATTTCAGCTAGCAAGGCATAGCTAACGTTAAGAGGTTAACTAGGCAATTTAAAAACCCAGCTAGCTAGCTAACTTGTTTAGCTAACTAACGTCATGACAACACCCTGGTTAGTTGCTTGCAGGCGCGAAGCAAAATGCCATGCACGACGTGCACTTGAGTATTTTCAAGTAGGTAATATTTGTTTACTAGCAAGCTAGTTTAGTTTCCAACGTTAGCTAATTATCGTCCTCGAATGTTCTTCCAGTAGAAGTATGGCCTCTCAAAATATGGACCCTGCAGCAGCTTCATCCACAGCAGCTCTGAAAGGCACTGAGACCGGTGGGAGTGCAGCAAAGGGCTCAGTCACAAAAAGGTTTGACATTTAGTTTTGGTCATCTAGATATAAGCCCATTTTAGTTCCCAGCTTTAGTAGGAAAGTAACGTTAACATATAAGTGGAGGAACGAAACAGTGTTCTGTAATTTGATTGGTGCCACTATTTGGGCATAGGCTAGTCAGGGTACAAAGTTTGGGCATCATTTCTGAATCTTTGCTTTTTACACCCTAGACTTCAACAAGAACTGATGACACTAATGGTAAGTGTTCCCCATGTAGGACCATCTCTTTATAATCACAATTGGAGATATCAATCAACATATTTTGTTAAATTGCTATTTCCTTTAGATCTGATGTTTATTTCTTCATCATGTAGATGTCTGGAGATAAAGGGATCTCCGCTTTCCCGGAGTCTGACAACCTTTTTAAGTGGATAGGAACGATAGACGGAGCTCAGGGAACAGTAAGTCGTGTTTACTTTCTACTCCGGCATGAAAAGTACAGCCTCAGTAGTTGCTCAGACTTTAAGAACAGTAACCCTATACCATATGAACATGGCCAACAAGGTCTACGGTATAACTCCTTTGAAACGCTTGCTGTGTAGTGCTTTTGCGCACACAAAAAACAGTAACAAAAATCTTCCATCGTTCATTCTCTTAGGTTTACGAAGGCCTGAGGTACAAGCTGTCGTTGGAGTTCCCCAGTGGCTACCCGTACAAAGCCCCCCGAGTTAAGTTCATCACGCCATGTTTTCACCCTAACGTCGATGATCAGGGCTTCATCTGTCTGGATATCTTGAAAGACAAATGGTCAGCCCTGTACGACGTACGGTCCATTCTTCTGTCCATCCAGAGTTTATTAGGAGGTAAGGCACTTCCCACAGAAATTAATAAATGGCACTCAGTTCATCAAGTTGACTGGAACTCACCCAACCAACTAGGTTTAACAGTGCTCTGCGATCAAATGACTGTCCAAGTTGTCACCTGTTTTTATTACATTTTTATTGTTTGGAGAGTTTCTGAACACTGTCCAATTTGTTAACTTTGTACTACACTCTGTCTTAGAGCCCAACATTGAGAGTCCATTGAACACTGCTGCTGCTGAGCTTTGGGATAACCAGGAAGGTTAGTATATGGACACGTCTGTCCCAACATGGTGCACTTCTTCTGACCAGGACCCATAGGTCATTTGGGACGCACCCTATTAATACTCGTGTCGTGAGTCAAGTTGTATGATGATAAACAAACTTGCACTGTATTAAACAAAGGATTTTTTTTTTAAAAATTTTCAGCCTTCAAAGCCCATTTGAACACAACCTACAAGAACTGACTCAAGCTCCTACAATCCTGCCATGTGTTTTATTTCTACGTGTTTTTCTATGCTTCTAATTATGTACATTTCAATACTGGGTATGTCTGTACAATGTTTGTATGACCTCTATGTGAATAAAGATGTCTAGGTTTGTTAATTGTTGCTCTATTGGTTACTTTCCACTCAACATTTGGCTTTATTTCATTTAGATAAATATATTTTTCAATCACTAACTTGAATACTTATGAAATATCACTAAGATGGATATAATGACCTTAAACATCTATCCTCTGCATAGTTCATAATGCCTTCAAAGGCTACTTGTAAATTTAGATGGGGTAACTCCTGATGATATCCAAGTATTCTACACAAAGGTGCCTTTTCTTTTTCATCTATGTGGGCTGGCACCTGTGTCTCACTGGGCCATGGCTCTGGTGGACTTGCTCACACTTGGGGCCAAAGCCAAGCCACTGGTACTTTTAAGATGACATTTTAAACTAACACCTCACAAACCAACTTTTATGTGAAGGTTGACCATTCTGCTCTTCACAAGTCCTCACTGTCAGCCCTAACTATGGAAGCAATTTCCCTTAACACGTTAGGGAGCAGTTATGCAGCTTTGACTACCTAAAGACATATCTACCAGTCATTTTATTAGCCAAATGACTTATGCCTGCATGTGTTCAACAGTTTTCTCTGCATCACTGACAACATTCAGTAACCAAGTGTTCAAGATTACACCCCAAATTTGTCAGGTACATAGAAAAGTTTGGGGAATGATACCATTTTGGGACACCACCTCTATCTCGTCCTGAGACTGGGCACCCGCCACCCAGGCTTCTTCAGTACTCCACTGCTAGCCGGGGGGGTTTGGACCGACGCCACCCTAGAGACACCATCAGAAGCCCCTGTTTTCACCAGGGCCCAGTGGTCATTCCTTTGTTTCAAGGGGAAGTGGTCTATTACGTCACTGGTTTTGACAGGTCCTGTTGGCGCTTCTCCGTGTGTGGTGTATTTGATACCCTTCCACCTATTCCGCTCCAGCCATTATCACAAGCCCGTCCTCCCCAAATGAAGATGCCACCAACCTCATGTGATTTGAACCTGAACAGAGAAACCATATAATACTTCCATAATTGGGCCATTTTCACAGATATTCTTTATTTTTTGCTGTCTCATTACCCAACCTTACACACATCTAAAGTGCCTTGCTCAAGAGCACAAAAGTAGGTATTATATGGGATATTGAAGCCGTTAACCCTCCAGCTGCCAGCTCACTTCCTGTAGGATCCCTACCAAGCATCTTGGGGATAAAATCCGGCAACCCTCTGGTTACCGGCTCACATCTCTAACCTTAAGGCTATCAAGCCATAGCATATTCATGGTACAGACTAAGTAAATGACAGTAATAAATATAAAAAAATTCACACAACTTCACTAAACCAGGGGAATGTATTGGAATTATAAAACCAATATAGCCCTGAATATTGATAGTCATCTCTGATGATGATTGGCATTTAATGTTCACTTTAAAAGTGTCAGGAAGTTGTATTTTCTTTAAGGGTTCAAGTCAAGATAGAAAATATCACTCATCTTCTCCCTTTATATTTCAATAAAAAATATTCTTAGCATTACTATCAGTATTCCAAAATCTACAATCCAAATCTATACTGTGCCACCACTAATAACTCCACCAATTTCCACCAACTTTACCATGACCACATATGAAACACAAAATACAGGAATTTGGAATCAAGAGTTATTAGCTACTTACCAATTTACCAATCACCAAACGTCAACAGACAAATAGCTAACCCACCTTCGTTTTGAAAAGACTCCTCAGGGTCTCATGCTTTCTTATAGCCTATAGCCAAGTTGACAGCCTTCGACACAAGACTGAATACAACTGAGGAACTTCAGGATTAACCCTCAGTATTCGGCTCCTCCTCCACACCCCCCTGCTTAGTCTTTCCTCGCTGGCACTGGCAGGAACTGGTCTTCAGGGAAACACTTTTCAATTAGGCCAACCCAAGGAGCTGAGGCCCATGGAACCATTTGGGCTCTTGCTCTTCTTCCAAAATAAAAGTAGTTTACATCAGTTGGGGTCAGACAACTGAATAGTTTATTTACAAAACACTTTATCCACCAATTCTTCCATTTGTATTTTTTAATCAGAAATTATTACTTGTGGGTACTTTCATGTGTGTGTAATGTGTGTTTAAAATGTTACGTTCTCAGATTTTTAATTCATACTCTAGATTTGAAATGTACATGAAAATGTTGTTGTTTTACAAAATGCTATATAGTGCAGTGCCTTGCAAAAGTATTCTGACCCCTTGGATTTCTTCCAATTTTATTGTGTTACAAAGTGGGATTAAAATTGATTTAATTGTCATTTTTTGTCAATGATACTCTGTGATGCCAAAGTGGAAGAAAGATGTGATTTAAAAAAAAGTTGAATAAGAAATTAAATAACTGTCATGAATGTGTGTAGGAACGACCAAGGCGCAGCGGAATATCGTTCCACATATTTTATAATGTGAAACTATGCAAGAGATACAATAAACAAAACAAACCGTGACGACAGAGGTGCAACATGCACTACAGTGAGGGAAAAAAGTATTTGATCCCCTGCTGATTTTGTACGTTTGCCCACTTACAAAGAAATGTTCAGTCTATAAAGACGGCTACATAGCCGTCTTTGTATCAAAGATAATTGTGTAGTTTAGAGTAATTAGAGTAATTATCGAGGTTAGCTAGCCAGCTATTTTCGTCCTCCTAACTTAGTCAACACTGCTAGCTAGCCAACTAGCCAACTTCTACCGACTAGCAGCACTGTAGAAACTATTACATTACAACGGAACGACTTGATTAGTGTAGTGTTAGCTAGCTACATAGTTGTCTTTGCTGTCTTTGTATCTAAGATAATTGTGTAGTTTAGAGTAATTATCGAGGTTAGCTAGCCAGCCACGACGTGACGCGACGCCGTTGTCCAGACTTCCAGACTTAGTCAACACACCTATGTAGCTAGCTACATAGTTGTCTTTGCTGTCTTTGTATCTAAGATAATTGTGTAGTTTAGAGTAATTATCGAGGTTAGCTAGCCAGCCGCGCCGCGACGCCGTTGTCCAGACTCCAGACTTAGTCTCAACACACCTAGTCATCACCAAACCCACTGTTAGCTAGCCAACCTTTACCGACTAGCAGCACTGTAGAAACTAATACATTACAACGGAACGATTTGACTAGTGCAGTGTTAGCTAGCTACATAGTTGTCTTTGTCATAGTTTGATAATTGTGTAGTTTAGAGTAATTATCGAGGTTAGCTAGCCAGCTATTTTCGTCCCCCGCGCAGCCATTTTTCCAAACCTAGCCAACTATTACCGACGAGCAGCATTGTAGAAACTAAATACATTACAAAGGAACGTCTTGATTAGTGCTATGTTAGCTAGCTACATAGTTGCTTATGTATCATGATAAGGTGTAGTACTGAAACTATCGAGGTTACCTAGCCAGCTACACGTTGAAACAAAGTCAACAACGCAGCCACTGCTAGCTAGCCTACTTCACCAGCCAGCAGTACTGTATTCTTTTCATCATTTTAGTCAATAAGATTTTTGCAACGTAAGCTTAACTTTCTGAACATTCGAGATGTGTAGTCCACTTGTCATTCCAATCTCCTTTGCATTAGCGTAGCCTCTTCTGTAGCCTGTCAACTATGTGTCTGTCTATCCCTGTTCTCTCCTCTCTGCACAGGCCATACAAACGCTTCACACCGCGTGGCCGCTGCCACTCTAACCTGGTGGTCCCAGCGCGCACGACCCACGTGGAGTTCCAGGTCTCCGGCAGCCTCTGGAACTGCCGGTCTGCGGCCAACAAGGCAGAGTTCATCTCAGCCTATGCTACCCTCCAGTCCCTCGACTTCTTGGCGCTGACGGAAACATGGATTACCACAGAAAACACTGCTACTCCTACTGCTCTCTCCTCGTCTGCCCACGTGTTCTCGCATACCCCGAGAGCATCTGGCCAGCGGGGTGGTGGCACTGGAATCCTCATCTCTCCCAAGTGGACATTCTCTCTTTCTCCCCTGACCCATCTGTCTATCTCCTCATTTGAATTCCATGCTGTCACAGTTACCAGCCCTTTCAAGCTTAACATCCTTATCATTTATCGCCCTCCAGGTTCCCTTGGAGAGTTCATCAATGAGCTTGACGCCTTGATAAGTTCCTTTCCTGAGGATGGCTCACCTCTCACAGTTCTGGGTGACTTTAACCTCCCCACGTCTACCTTTGACTCATTCCTCTCTGCCTCCTTCTTTCCACTCCTCTCCTCTTTTGACCTCACCCTCTCACCTTCCCCCCTACTCACAAGGCAGGCAATACGCTTGACCTCATCTTTACTAGATGCTGTTCTTCCACTAATCTCATTGCAACTCCCCTCCAAGTCTCCGACCACTACCTTGTATCCTTTTCCCTCTCGCTCTCATCCAACACTTCTCACTCTGCCCCTACTCGGATGGTATTGCGCCGTCCCAACCTTCGCTCTCTCTCTCCCGCTACTCTCTCCTTTTCCATCCTATCATCTCTTCCCTCTGCTCAAACCTATCTCCTGATTCTGCCTCCTCAACCCTCCTCTCCTCCCTTTCTGCATCCTTTGATTCTCTATGTCCCCTATCCTCCAGGCTGGCTCGGTCCTCCACCCCTGCTCCGTGGCTCGACGACTCATTGCGAGCTCACAGAACAGGGCTCCGGGCAGCCGAGCGGAAATGGAGGAAAACTCGCCTCCCTGCGGACCTGGCATCCTTTCACTCCCTTCTCTCTACATTTTCCTCTTCTGTCTCTGTCTAAAGCCACTTTCTACCACTCTAAATTCCAAGCATCTGCCTCTAACCCTAGGAAGCTCTTTGCCACCTTCTCCTCCCTCCTGAATCCTCCTCCCCCCCCCTCCTCCCTCTCTGCGGATGACTTCGTCAACCATTTTGAAAAGAAGGTCGACGACATCCGATCCTCGTTTGCTAAGTCAAACGACACCGCTGGTCCTGCTCACACTGCCCTACCCTGTGCTTTGACCTCTTTCTCCCCTCTCTCTCCAGATGAAATCTCGCGTCTTGTGACGGCCGGCCGGCCGCCCAACAACCTGCCCGCTTGACCCTATCCCCTCCTCTCTTCTCCAGACCATTTCCGGAGACCTTCTCCCTTACCTCACCTCGCTCATCAACTCATCCTTGACCGCTGGCTACGTCCCTTCCGTCTTCAAGAGAGCGAGAGTTGCACCCCTTCTGAAAAAACCTACACTCGATCCCTCCGATGTCAACAACTACAGACCAGTATCCCTTCTTTCTTTTCTCTCCAAAACTCTTGAACGTGCCGTCCTTGGCCAGCTCTCCTGCTATCTCTCTCAGAATGACCTTCTTGATCCAAATCAGTCAGGTTTCAAGACTGGTCATTCAACTGAGACTGCTCTTCTCTGTGTCACGGAGGCTCTCCGCACTACTAAAGCTAACTCTCTCTCCTCTGCTCTCATCCTTCTAGACCTATCTGCTGCCTTTGATACTGTGAACCATCAGATCCTCCTCTCCACCCTCTCCGAGTTGGGCATCTCCGGCGCGGCCCACGCTTGGATTGCGTCCTACCTGACAGGTCGCTCCTACCAGGTGGCGTGGCGAGAATCTGTCTCCGCACCACGTGCTCTCACCACTGGTGTCCCCCAGGGCTCTGTTCTAGGCCCTCTCCTATTCTCGCTATACACAAAGTCACTTGGCTCTGTCATATCCTCACATGGTCTCTCCTATCATTGCTATGCAGACGACACACAATTAATCTTCTCCTTTCCCCCTTCTGATAACCAGGTGGCGAATCGCATCTCTGCATGTCTGGCAGACATATCAGTGTGGATGACGGATCACCACCTCAAGCTGAACCTCGGCAAGACGGAGCTGCTCTTCCTCCCGGGGAAGGACTGCCCGTTCCATGATCTCGCCATCACGGTTGACAACTCCCTTGTGTCCTCCTCCCAGAGTGCTAAGAACCTTGGCGTGACCCTGGACAACACTCTGTCGTTCTCCACTAACATCAAGGCGGTGACCCGATCCTGTAGGTTCATGCTCTACAACATTCGCAGAGTACGACCCTGCCTCACACAGGAAGCGGCGCAGGTCCTAATCCAGGCACTTGTCATCTCCCGTCTGGATTACTGCAACTCGCTGTTGGCTGGGCTCCCTGCCTGTGCCATTAAACCCCTACAACTCATCCAGAACGCCGCAGCCCGTCTGGTGTTCAACCTTCCCAAGTTCTCTCACGTCACCCCGCTCCTCCGCTCTCTCCATTGGCTTCCAGTTGAAGCTCGCATCCGCTACAAGACCATGGTGCTTGCCTACGGAGCTGTGAGGGGAACGGCACCTCCGTACCTTCAGGCTCTGATCAGGCCCTACACCCAAACAAGGGCACTGCGTTCATCCACCTCTGGCCTGCTCGCCTCCCTACCTCTGAGGAAGCACAGTTCCCACTCAGCCCAGTCAAAACTGTTCACTGCTCTGGCACCCCAATGGTGGAACAAGCTCCCTCACGACGCCAGGACAGCGGAGTGAATCACCACCTTCCGGAGACACCTGAAACCCCACCTCTTTAAGGAATACCTAGGATAGGATAAAGTAATCCTTCTAACCACCCCCCACCCCTTAAAAGATTTAGATGCACTATTGTAAAGTGGTTGTTCCACTGGATATCATAAGGTGAATGCACCAATTTGTAAATCGTTCTGGATAAGAGCGTCTGCTAAATGACTTAAATGTAAATGTAAATAATTTTAATGGTAGGTTTATTTGAACAGTGAGAGACAGAATAACAACAAAAAAAACAGAAAAACGCATGTGAAAAATGTTAGGTTTGCACACATCTCAGGAGGGATTTTGTCCCACTCCTCTTTGCAGATCTTCTCCAAGTCATTAAGGTTTCGAGGCTGACATTTGGCAACTCGAACCTTCAGCTCCCTCCACAGATTTTCTATGGGATTAAGGTCTAGAGACTGGCTAGGCCACTCCAGGACCTTAATGTGCTTCTTCTTGAGCCACTCCTTTGTTGCCTTGGCCGTGTGTTTTGGGTCATTGTCATGCTGGAATACCCATCCACGACCCATTTTCAATGCCCTGGCTGAGGGAAGGATGTTCTCACCCAAGATTTGACGGTACATGGCCCCATCCATTGTCCCTTTGATGCGGTGAAGTTGTCCTGTCCCCTTAGCAGAAAAACACCCCCAAAGCATAATGTTTCCACCTCCATGTTTGACGGTGGGGATGGTGTTCTTGGGGTCATAGGCAGCATTCCTCCTCTTCCAAACATGGCGAGTTGAGTTGATGCCAAATAGGTCCATTTTGGTCTCATCTGACCACAACACTTTCACCAGTTGTCCTCTGAATCATTCAGATGTTCATTGGCAAACTTCAAACGGGCATGTATATGTATTCTTGAGCAGGTGGACCTTGCGTGCGCTGCAGGATTTCAGTCCTTCACGGCGTAGTGTGTTACCAATTGTTTTCTTGTTGACTATGGTCCCAGCTGCCTTGAGATCATTGACAAGATCCTCCCGTGTAGTTCTGGGCTGATTCCTCACCGTTCTCATGATCATTGCAACCCCACGAGGTGAGATCTTGCATGGAGCCCCAGGCCGAGGGATATTGACAGTTCTTTTGTGTTTCTTCCATTTGCGAATAATCGCACCAAATGTTGTCACCTTCTCACCAAGCTGCTTGGCGATGGTCTTGTAGCCCATTCCAGCCTTGTGTAGGTCTACAATCTTGTCCCTGACATCCTTGGAGAGCTCTTTGGTCTTGGCCATGGTGGAGAGTTTGGAATCTGATTGATTGATTGCTTCTGTGGACAGGTGTCTTTTTTACAGGTAACAAGCTGCGGTTAGGAGCACTCCCTTTAAGAGTGTGCTCCTAATCTCAGCTCGTTACCTGTATAAAAGACACCTGGGAGCCAGAAATCTTTTAGATTGAGAGGGGGTCAAATACTTCTTTCCCTCATTAAAATGCAAATCAATTTATAACATTTTTCACATGCGTTTTTCTGGATTTTTTTGTTGTTATTCTGTCTCTCACTTTTCAAATAAACCTACCATTAAAATTATAAACTGATCATTTCTTTGTCAGTGGGCAAACGTACAAAATCAACAGGGGATCAAATACTTTTTCCCTCACTGTAACTCAAAATAATCTCCCACAAACAAAGGTAGGAAAAACAACTACTTAAATATGATCCCCAATTAGAGACAACGATGACCAGCTGCCTCTAATTGGGGATCATCCAAAACCCCAACATAGAAAAACAGAAACTAGAACCAAACATAGAAAAATAAAACTAGAATAAACGTCCCCAGTCACACCCTGACCTACTCTACCATAGAAAATAAGAGCTCTCTATGGTCAGGACGTGACAGTACCCCCCCCCCCCCAAAGGTGCGGACTCCGGCCGCAAAACCTGAAACCAAAAGGGAGGGTTGGGGGGGTGTCTAGTGTTGGTGGCGGTTCTGGTGCAGGACGAAGAAGCTTCTCATCCCGCGGATCCTCCCGCATCGGAGGCGGTTCTGGTGCGGGACGAAGAACCCTCTCATCCTGCGGATCCGCCAGCATAGGAGGCGGCTCTGGTGCAGGACGAAGAAGCTTCTCATCCCGCGGATCCTCCCGTATCGGAGGCGGTTCTGGTGCGGGACGAAGAACCCTCTCATCCTGCGTATCCGCCAGCATAGGAGGCGGCTCTGGTGCAGGACGAAGAACCCTCTCATCCTGCAAACCCGCCAGCATCGGTGGAGGCTCTGGACCGCAGACCGTCGCAGGAAATTCTGGACCACAGACCGTCGCAGGAGGTTCCGGACCGCAGGCCGTCGCAGGAGGTTCCGATCCGCAGGCCGTCTCAGGAGGTTCCGGACTGTAAAACGTCGCCGGAAGCTCTGGACTGGGAACTGTCGCCGGAAGCTCTGGACTGGGAACTGTCGTCGGAAGCTCTGGACTGGGAACTGTCGCCGGAAGCTCTGGAACGGGAAGGCGCACTGGAGGCCTAATGCGTGGGGCTGGCACAGGTGGCGCCAGACTGGTAACACGCACCTCAGGGCGAGTGCGGAGAGTAGGCACAGGACGCACCAGACTGGGCAGGTGCACTGGAGGCCTAGTGCGTGGAGCCGGGACAGGTGGCACCAGACTGGTGACACGCACTTCAGGGCGAGTGCAAGGAGAAGGCACAGGACGTACCTGACTGAGGACACGCACTCCAGGGAGAGTACGAGGAGGAGGCATAGGACGTACTGGGCTGTGGAGGCGCACTGGAGACCTGGTGTGTAGAACCGGTGCAGGATATACTGGACCGTGGAGGTGCACTGGAGGTCTGGAGCGTAGAGCTGGCACAACCCGTCCTGGCTGAACGCTCACTTTAGCCTGGCAAATGCGGGGCGCTGGCACAGGACGAACAGGGCTGTGAATGCGCACTGGCGACACAGTGCGTAGAGCTGGCGCAGGATATCCTGGACCGAGGAGGCGTACTGGAGACCAGGAGCGCTGAGCCGACACAACCCGCCCTGGCTGAATGCTCACTTTAGCCCGGCAAATGCGGGGCGCAGGCACAGTGCGCACCGGGCTATGAATGCGCACTGGAGATACAGTGCGCATCACCGCATAACACGGTGCCTGACTGGTCACACGCTCCTCAGGGTAAGCACGCCCGCTCTGCAGCGCTTTCAACACCAACACCTCTCTCCGGAATCTTTCGTCGAGTTCCTCACTCGACTCCCTGACTGGCTCACCCCTCGGCTCCGCCGACCACTCCGTGTGTCCCACCCCCAATTTTTTTGTTGGAGCTGCCTCTCGGGCTTCCGTTGTTGCCGTGCTAAATCCTCGTAGCGTTGCCGTTCTGCTCTCGTTGCCTCTTATCTCCTCCTTTGGACGACGATACTCCCCTTCCTGCCTCCAGGGTCCTTTCCCGTCCAAGATCTCCTCCCAGATCCATTCCTCTTGACCACACTGCTTGGTCCTCTGGTGGTGGGAGATTCTGTCACGAATGTGTGTAGGAACGGACCAAGGCGCAGCGTGAATATCGTTCCACATATTTTATTATAATGTGAAATTATGCAAGACATACAATAAACAAAACAACAAACCGTGACGACAGAGGTGCAACATGCACTAACTCAAAATAATCTCCCACAAACAAAGGTGGGAAAAACAACTACTTAAATATGATCCCCAATTAGAGACAATGATGACCAGCTGCCTCTAATTGGGGATCATCCAAAACCCCAACATAGAAAAACAGAAACTAGAACCAAACAACATAGAAAAATAAAACTAGAATAAACCCCCCCAGTCACGCCCTAACCTACTCTACCATAGAAAATAAGAGCTCTCTATGGTCAGGACCTGACAATAACTAAAATATAGTCGTTGCATAAGTATTCAGCCTCTTTGTTTAGGCAAGCCTAAATTATTTCAGGAGTAAAATTTGCCTTAACAAATAACATAACAAGTTACATGGACTCACTCAGTGTGAAATAATTGGGGCTGACATTATTCTTTAAATGAAAGGGAAACTGCCTTGCTCAGTGGCAGAATGACATATTTTTACCTTGCCAGCTCAGAGATTCAATCCAGAAACCTTTCAGTTACTGACCCAACGCTCTAACCACTAGGCTGACTAACCCTTCTTATGTCCCGCATACATACAACCTCTGTAAGGTCCCTCAGTACTGAATTTCAAGCACAGATTCAACTACAAAGACCAGGGAGCTTTTTGAAAGTCTCGTAAAAAAGGGCAGTGATTGGTAGATGGGTAACAATAACAAATCAGACACTGAATATCTCTTAAAGCATGGTCTAGTTAATAATTATGCTGTGCATTATCTATTAAACCACCCAGACACCCCAAAGATACAGTCATCCTCCTGAACTGAGCTGCAGGACAGGAATGAAACTTCTCAGGGATGTTACCATGAGGCCATTGTTGATTTTAAAACAGCTACAGGGTTCAATGGCTGTGATGGAGGGGAACTGAGGATGGATCAACAACATTGTAGTGAAAATACAAATATTCCAAAACAACAATTCACTAAAGTAATACTGCAACAAAAAAAAACATGTCAAAGGAATACACTTGTTGGTCTAAATGCAAAGCCCTATGTTTGGAGCAAATCCAACACAACACCACTGAGTAACTGCTTCCTTATGTTCAAGAATGGTGGTGGTTGCATCATGGTATGGATATGCTTGACATTGGAAATTACTGGGGAGTTTTCAGGATAAAAAGAAATGGGCACAGGCAAAATCCTAGAGCAAAACCTTCTTCAATCTGCTTTAAACCAGACACTGGAAGAGGAATTCACCTTTCAGCAGGTCAATAACCTACAACACAAGGCCACATCTACACTGGAGTTGCTTACCAAGAAGACAGGGAATGTTCCTAAGTGGCCAAGTTACAGTTTTGACTTAAATCGGCTTGAAATATGATGGAAAGATTTGAAAATGGCTGTTTAGCCATGATCCCCAACATCTTGACAGAACTTGAAGAATTTTTCAAGAATAATAGGCAAATATTTCACACACCAGGTGTGCAAAGGTCTTACACTTACCCAAGAAGTCTCTCAGCTGTAATTGCTGTCAAATGTGTTTCTAACATGTATGGAGTCAGGGGTGTGAATACTTAGGCAACAATTATATTTTATGTATTAAATGTATGTTAATACTAATAAAAAACGATTTCTTCCACTTTGACATTACTGAGTATTTTGTGTAGATTGTTGACAAAAAAAATACAATTAAATCCATTTTAATCATACTTTGTAACAACAAAATGTGAAGAAATCCAAGGGTTCTGAATACTTTTGCAAGCCATTGTTTAGCTGACATGGAATGTTCGTATCCTGTATATTGGACTGTGATATGTGGTTGTCTCACCTAGCTATCTTAAGATGAATGCACTTACTTACTAGCAGTACTACTTATTTCACTGAGTGAGGCGGATATATAGCATTTTGCATTAAAATAACATGGTTCTTTGTCTCTCTGAAATTAAACCATCAAGTAATAGATTTTAAACAAATGCATGTCTGTCATTGAACATGTCTGCCATGCCATGATAAGATAGTGAAAAAACACACCAATCTTTAACTAAAAAAAGCTAATTTACTAAGATTTCGGAAAAACTGATATATAGCGTTGTGGAATAAAACTCTGTCTGTTTGCCTCAACTTTTGACAGAGGTTCATTATGTTTCCCTAATCAAATCTAAAATTGTGTTTTTGGAAAGTGTTTAATTGAAACAGTAAAAGTGGTAACGTAAAGGTAGAAAGATCAAGAGGGGAGAGTAGAAAGGATGGACACGGAGAACGAACCCCCGGTCTCCAAGGTTGACATAATCTAATGCTATGTGAGGTTTCTTATAATTAGCAGCATATGATCGTGCTAGACAGGTATTCCTTCAAGTTGCGCTCCAGTGATAACTAACTATAAGCTTTGAAGAGCTGAGGACTTTCGATGCCACACGGGTGTTTCCATGTGCCAAGGTCTTTGGAGCAAGGTCATAAAAATTAGCTCATCGAGTTAGCAAAATGTCAGGAATTTAGCAAAATGGGTCTGTGGGTCTGGAACTGAATCCAGTGATTCACACATCACCAAATGGTACACTTTTCACTGGGGGTAAATCTTCAGCATAAACAGCTACACCTACTGTGGGATAATCTTTTGATTTCTCCAGTCTCCTGAGGGTAGTTTAATTCAAGCAATGTATGTAGCTATGTCTTGTCTTCCATGTCTAAATAAATGACGCAAGAACCAACATATATTGAATTTTTTTTTTGGTGCTTTTTATATAATACTTATTCCATTTTAATTTTGAAGTATAAGTAATGTGATTGTAGCCTATTAAAACTGCAGATTGGATAGTTGCCCATGAAGTGTGGGTTATGGGAGAAATGTAAAAAATAATGGCAAAGATCACAAAAGTGTCTTTAATCTTTATTGAAATATCTAGTAACAGTTTAGGCGTTAGGCGGTTTGTCCATTCCAAATGCAATAACACAGACAAGTTCATATTACAACGTTAAGTTACTGCAGGGGCACAGACAGACATGCCTTACAAAGGCAACTAGGAACTTCAACAGTATACATGGAGACTGTGCTGTATGTCTGAATACATCCTTAAAACTATGGGTTTTCATAGTCCGTTGCCCATAGGTCGAGCAGATAGGTATTCTACCACGATAAGGTTAACAGTGTATGTGCAGTCACTGCCATAATAGAACATGAGAGGGTCATATTATTTTTGAACAATACAGTTTAGTGATCGTCACAATAACTAAAGCCCATTCCGGTGAGCCGTATGAACACAAACAACAGAAATCTGATGCAGGTTGAGCTGTGTAATTAGAAAACCATTCATCAGGCTGTGGGCGTTGCACAGGTTGGCTTGTCTCGAATGTTCCAGTGGAAAGCCCTACATCCAAATCCAAGTGATCACTCTGAATTTTTCGTTTTAGTGCTGGTATTATCTGAAGTGGGAAATAAGAAAGAAAGGGGTGGGTAGGGGTGTATTTTACAAAGGAGAGGGGATATACACTGCAGTGAAAAAGTATTTGCCCCCTTACACTTTTGAATCATCTGTCCATAGAACATTATTCTAAGAGTCTTGATCATCCATCTTCCAGGTGCTTTTTGCCAAACTTGAGTCAACTTTTTGGACGACATGGGTCCAATTATGCCTGGCAAAAACCAAACACTGCATTCCACCGTAAGAACCTCATACCAACGGCCAAGCATGGTAGTGTGATGGTTTGGGGATGCTTTGCTGCGTCAGGACCTGGATGACTTGCCTTAAAAGAAGGAATCATGAATTCTGTTCTGTATCAGATAATTCTAGAGGAGAATGTCAGGCCATCTGTCTGTGAGCTGAAGCTGAAGAGCAGCTGGGCCATGGGGCAAGACAATGATCCAAAACACACAATCAAGTCTACATGAAAATGGCTAAAAGCAATACATTTGAAGTTTTGGAATGACCTAGTCAAAGTCCAGACCTAATCCCAATTGAGATGTGGCAGGACTTTAAACAAGCAGTTCATGCTTGAAAACCCACATATGATGTCACTGAGTTACAGCAGTTCTGCATGGAAGAGTGGGCCAAAATTCCTCCACAGCGATGTGAGAAACTGATCAACAACTACAGGAAGCGTTTAGTTGGAGTCATTGCAGCTAAAGGTGGCACGACCAGTTATTGAGTGTAAAGGGGCAATTACATTGTTTATGAAATAAATATGTAATTGTTGTGTTATTTTTTCACTCAGATTCCCTTTATGTAATTTTAGGTTTTGGTTGTAGATCTGATAACATTCAGTATCAAAAATATGCAAAAGTAGGGTTAAATCAGAAAGGGAGAAAATACTTTTTCACGGCACTGTAGATATGCATCAGTGATTTGGTTTAGTCTTTTACAGGTCTCGCTGTCATATCCACAGGTAGACAGACATACATTGGTATTAGGGGGTCGAGTAGGGGAGGGGAGTAAAGTGGGGGCGTGACTATGTAGCTATGGACTGCATGATCTCATGGCAAAGGCATTGACAGAAGCCGTAGAACACACACAGAACTAGGGTGGAGGGCACCAGGCTGACCAGGATGACACCCAGGGTGAGCTGCTGGATCATCAGCAGGTAGATGCCCAGCGGCAGCGACGAGAAGAAGACCAGACACAGGACACCGATTAGGAAGCTGGGAAAGTTGCGCGAGGTCCAAGCGCTGCACTTCTGCAAGGGCATGTTGCAGGGCAGCGAGGCCAGGCTTGCGGGCCGGTACAGGCGCACCATATTGAGCATGCTCATGGAGTCCGATGACTGCGATTCGCCCGGCACCTCCATGATGGTGATGACCAGGCAGTCGGAGGAGCTATGCGACTGCTCACCGGTTGTGACGCAGTCACCCCCAGAATCACCACCACAGCCGTCCCCTCCACCTCCGCTCCCGTTCAGGCTGCTTGGGGTGAGCAGTACCTCCCCGCCAGGGGTGATGGAACCGCCACTCTTCCTGGCCCGGTCCTGATAGGTGAGGATGGCCAGAATGTTGCTGTCGTCCTGCAGCAGCCAGATCTCCTCGTAGGGCACGTGCGTCTCGTGGCGGCAGAAGGGGCAGCTGACGATGCTGGGGGACGAGTTCTCCACAATCTTCTTCAGGCATTTGGCGCAGACGCGGTGGAGGCAGCCCAGCACCTTGGGCTTGCGGGTGCGTGTGTCGTAGCGGTTATAGCAAATCTTGCACTCCAGCTCCTCCACGGTGTAGACCAGAGGCTGGCAGCACTGGTCCGTCTCCAAGTCCAACTTCTCCAACTTCTGGTTCATCCTGAGAGAGGCAAGGGAGGGCGGAATGCCCAGATTGCCAGGAATGCAGGTGCTGATGCAGCAGCGCTAGCCAGGAATGGTGAGTCTAAATGTTCCAAGGCGTCACCCTGCACTGATTCAACAGCAGCTGCCCGGTAAAGTTTTGTCCCTGATTCAAGATTTGTATTATTTTTTCTCAAGTGTGAAGATAGTGAATGTTATTTTTAGACTGTTATTTGTTATTGTCCACATTATAGCTCACAAGAAGTTGGGTAAGAATAATGATTTAAGACACCGATATGATGGCACAAATATACTTTTTTTTACACCTTTTCACAGTAAAAATACATTCACATATGGTATTACTTCGCAAATATTGACACCTACGTTGCACAGAGAACAATCAGGCCCTGATATATATTTTTGTCTGGTCCTGAATACCCTAAATAACTGAGTTCGTATAGTCACAGTTGAGCATGCTGATTGGTTTTACTTTCACAACGATGTACAGTATAGTGCTAAATTAGTGTTTGAGGGCATAGGATTGGGGAAGACAGGTTTGGACTGGTCCCTACCCTAACATAGTGCAGGCAGACTTCGGATCAGAGGGGTTCTTTTGCAGTTATCTACTGCTATCACACAATGCAATGCGCTCATGGTTACCCTGCACATACAATGTCTGTCTGCAGATTTGGTACAAATTCAGATCTGCAGAAGAGTTTCCAATGACAAAACCATTCCAACAATTTACTGAGAGAACCTACTGGTTTTGAAAGTTCCTGTGATGTGTAAAGTGCGTAAACAGAAAACATACACAAGTGGACAGGGAGCTGGAACCATTTTCAAATTTCCCTGTGCCACTATTGCCTCGATCGGAATATCCAAAATATGGAGGGATGAATTGGATTATATCCGTCAGGAAATCTTGTGTGAGTGGTCGTTGAACAATCAAGCTAGAGAGGGTTAGTGGTATTGCCAGTATTGGTATTCTCAGGACACTGGTACAGCAGCACGGTCACTCCTCTGTGGAAAGAACACAAAGGAATATTTGTCAGTGAACATTTGGGAAACAAAAACAAGTATAAAAACCACACAGTAGAGGCCTAGGACGATCTAGCGGTCTAAGCTGTTGCCTCCTGTGCACATACAGTACCAGTCAAAAGTTTGGACACGCCTACTCATTCCAGGGTTTTTTCTTTACTATTTACTATTTTCTACATTGTATAATAATAGTGAAGACATCAAAACTATGAAATAACATATGGAATCATGTAGTGACCAAAAAAGTGTTAAACTTCTTCGGGATCGGTGTCCCTTCCACGGGACGGTTGAGCTAACGTAGGCTAATGCGATTAGCATGAGGTTGTAAGTAACAAGAACATCTCCCAGGACATAGACATATCTGATACTGTCAGAAAGCTTAAATTCTTGTTAATCTAACTGCACTTTCCAATTTACAGTAGCTATTATGGTGAAAGAATACCATGCTATTGTTTGAGGAGAGTGCACAATTTTGAACATGAAAAGTTATTAATAAACAAATTAGGCACATTTGGGCAATCTTGATACAAAACATTGATCAGAAATGCAATGGTTCATTGGAGCAGTCTAAAACTTTGCACATAGACTGATGCCATCTAGTGGCCAAAATCGAAATTGCACCTGGGCTGGAATAATACATTATGTCCTTTCTCTTGCATTTCAAAGATGATGGTACAAAATAATTACAAAAGAACAGTTGGTTTTTTCTATGTATTATCTTTTACCAGATCTATCGTGTTATATTCTACTACATTCCTTTCACATTTCCATAAACTTCAAAGTGTTTCCTTTCAAATGGTACTAAGAATATGCATATCCTTGCTTCAGGGCCTGAGCTACAGGCAGTTAGATTTGGGTATGTCATTTTAGGCGAACATTTAAAAAAAAGGGGCTAATCCTTAAGAGTGCTTAAACAAATCAAAATATATTTTATATTTGATATTCTTCAAAGTAGCCACCTTTTGCCTTGATGACAGCTTTGCACAGTCTTGGCATTCTCTTAACCAGCTTCATGAGATAGTCACCTGGAATGCATTTCAATTAACAGGTGTGCCTTGTTAAAGTTAATTTGTGGAATTTCTTTCCTTCTTCATTTGTTTGAGCCAATCAGTTGTGTTGTGACAAGGTAGGGGTGGTGTACAGAAGATAGCCCTATATGGTAAAAGACCAAGTACATATTATGGCAAGAACAGCTCAAATAAGCAAAGAGAAATGACAGTCCATCATTACTTTAAGACATGAAGGTCAGTCAATGCGGAAAATTTCAAGAATTTTGAAAGTTTCTTCAAGTTCAGTTGCAAAAAAACATCAAGAGCTATGATGAAACTGGCTCTCATGAGGACCGCCACAGGAAAGGAAGACCCAGAGTTACCTATGTTGCAGAGGATAAGTTCATTAGAGTTACCAGCCTCAGAAATTGCAGCCCAAATAAATACTTCACTGAGTTCAAGTAACAGACACATCTCAACATCAACTGTTCAGAGGAGACTGAGTGAATCAGGGCTTCATGGTCGAATTGATGGAAAGAAACTCCTACTAAAGGACACCAATGAGAAGAAAAGACTTGCTTGGGCCAAGAAACACGAGCAATGTACAGTACATTAGACCGTTGGTAATCTGTCCTTTGGTCTGATGAGTCCAAACTGGGTGCGTTCCCAGTCATCAGCACTATCTGTGTCTGTATTGCCTCTATTCAAATGACTCTCTCCTAACACACACACACCAGTATGTTGCTGCTACTATTAGTATTTTTTGATCCTGCATATAACTACCTCATTGTCAGGTCTACTCCAGCTCTTCCCCTCCGGCGTTCAACGTCGCCGGTATACTAACCACCGGTCCTGGGATCCATCATGATACTCACCTGGACTCCATTACCTTCCTGATTACCTCCCCTATATCTGTTACTCAATTGGATTCCTTCCTCATTAAGTATTGTTCCTGTGTTCATGTGTAAACGCCACTGTTATGTTGTCTCGTTTCATGTTTGTTGTTTTATTAAACGTTTCATCTGCACCTGCTTCTCGACTCACAGCGTCTCCGATACAGAATACTGACTCAAACAATGGAAGCTGCAGGAAAACCGAAAATCTCTCAGACGGTCGACGAGCAGGGTTACCTTCTACGTCAACACCATGACCAGCAGGCACAACTGGGGACGGATATGGAAGAGGTTCTTCGCAGCTTGCAATGTTTCGAACACACCCGGGAGGTGTTGCCTTCAACTAACGGAGGATACTCTACAACCAGCCGATCCAGCGAGCCAGCACAACAGCCCATTCAGCAACCTGCTCAGGTCAGCGATGCCCGTTTGTCCCTCCCAGATAAATATGACAGTACCTCATCCAAATGCCATGGCTTCCTACTTCATGTGCTCCCTCTTCTTTACGCATCAGATGGGAGCTCCCACCACAGACAGGACCAAGGTTGCCACGGTTATTTCTCTGATGACTGGGCGGGCGTTGGAACGGGCTACGGCCGTATGGGAGAGAGGAGGAGCTAGAATCCTATGAAGGGTTCATGGCTCTATTTGAATGTATCTTCGATCATCCCCCGGAGGGCAGAGAGGGGGATGAGCATCTACTTCTATTACAGCAGGGGCACCAGACGGCTGCCGAGTATGCGCTCACCTTCCGGACAGTAGCAGCATCCAGTGGATGGAATGAGCTGGTGCTTCATACGCTATTCAGAAGAGGTCTGCACGAGGAGGTCCAGACAAAACTGGCCTGTCGAGACGACGACCTCACCTTGAAACAAACTCATTGCGATGGTCATCCGTCTGGATAACCCACTTCGTGAGTGTCGGTACTCGCATCACATCTCATCACTCTCATCTTATCAGCTAACCTTTAGCTCGGAAAGCTCTCGCCAGTTGGAACAACGTGACTCAAACCAGAGCATAACGGACCTATTCTTCTTATTTCCCCCCCCCCCCCCCCCCCATATCCCCAGATTCCTACCTCAAACTCTGAACATTTTCATCTGGATCTTCGCAACTAGCTAACCGCAATCCCGGGTGACTACTCCTGGCTAGCGTTTCCATCCTGGAGCAAGCACCAATTAGCCTGAAGCTAGCTCGGCCAGGGCTCCTGTGCTACCACCGAAGCCCACTCCTGGGCTACAATATCCGGACCCCTTCTACTGCCGGTACGGGGCACGGGACCCCGCCGATCCTCTACGACTGGAATACCGACATATTCTGCCCGAGGATTCCAACAGGCCCCTCAGGCGCGACGTCCGCTGAAGGCCTATTCTGCTAACCGGCATGCAAGCTATCTAGAGCAACTTGGAACCCTAGCCCCGGGCTGCCAACTGCTTGCTTGCTAACCGGCTAGCTTGCCAGCCCCGGTCTGCTAATTGCTAGCTTGTTTAGCCCCGGCCTACTAACTGTTAGCTTGTTAGCATCGGCCTGCTAACTGTCTGAATCACCGTGTCCCCAGTCAGGCTAACCAATCACTGGACCCATATGTTCACTTGGCTACGCATGCCTCGCTCTAATATCAATATGCCTCGTCCATTACTGTCCTGGTTAGTGATTACTGTCTTATTTCACTGTAGAGCCTCTAGCCCTGCTCAATATGCCTTAACCAACCATGTTGTTCCACCTCTTACATATGCGATGACATCACCTGGTTTAAACATCTCCAGAGACAATATCTCTCTCATCATTACTCAATGCCTAGGTTTACCTCCAATGTACTCACATCCTACCTTACCTTTATCTGTACACTATGCCTTGAATCTATGCTATCGTGCCCAGAAACCTGCTCCTTTTACTCTCTGTTCCAAACGTGCTAGACGGCCAGTTCGTATAGCCTTTAGCCGTACCCTTATCCTACTTCTCCTCTGTTCTTCTGGTGATGTGGAGGTTAATCCAGGTCCTGCGTTGCCTAGCTCCACTCCCACTCCCCAGATGCTCTCATTTGTTGACTTCTGTAACCGTAAAAGCCTTGGTTTCATTTATATTAACATTAGAAGCCTACTCCCTAAGTTTGTTTTACTCACTGCTTTAGCACACTCTGCCAACCCGGATGTCTTAGCCGTGTCTGAATCCTGGCTTAGGAAAACCACCAAAAACTGCAAAGATAGCCTGCAGAGTTCTGTATTACTATCCAAGTCTGTACCCAAACAATTCACGCTTCTACTTCTAAAAATTCACCTTTCCAGAAACAAGTCTCTCACTGTTGCCGCTGTTGCCGCTTGCTCTAGCAAGACCGCTTGCTAGAGCACCTCCTCCCAGCTGCCAACAGCTCTGAGGCTAGGAAATACTGTTACCACCGATAAATACACTATAATTGAGAATTTCAATAAGCATTTCTCTACGGCTGGCCATGCTTTCCACCTGGCTACCCCTACCCCGGTCAACTGCCCGGCACCCTCCACAGCAACCCGCCAAAGCCCCCACCATTTCTCCTTCACCCAAATCCAGATAGCTGATGTTCTGAAAGAGCTGCAAAATCTGGACCCACACATATTAGCCGGGCTAGACAATCTGGACCCTCTCTTTCTAAAATGATCTGCCGAAATTGTTGCAACCCCTATTACTTGCCTGTTCAACCTCTCTTTCATATCGTCTGAGATTCCCAAAGATTGGAAAGCTGCTGCGGTCATCCCCCTCTTCAAAGGGGGTGACACTCTAGACCCAAACTGCTAAAGACCTATATCTATCCTACCCTGTCTTTCTAAGCTCTTCGAAAGCCAAGTTAACAAACAGATTACCGACCATTTCGAATCCGCTATGCTCCGCTATGCAATCTGGTTTCAGAGCTGGTCATGGGTGCACCTCAGCCACGCTCAAGGTCCTAAACGACATCCTAATCGCCATCGATAAGAGACATTACTGTGCAGCCGTATTCATCGACCTGGCCAAGGCTTTCGACTCTGTCAATCACCACATTCTTATTGGCAGACTCGACAGCCTTGGTTTCTCAAATGATTGCCTCACCTGGTTTACCAACTACTTCTCTGATAGAGTTCAGTGTGTCAAATCGGAGGGCCTGTTGTCCGGACCTCTGGCAGTCTCTATGGGTGTGCCACAGGGTTCAATTCTTGGGCTGGCTCTTCTCTGTATACATCAATGATGTTGCTCTTGCTGCTGGTGATTCTCTGATCCACCTCTACGCAGACGACACCATTCTGTATACTTCTGGCCCCTCTTTGGACACTGTGTTAACTAACCTCCAGACAAGCTTCAATGCCATACAACTCTCCTTCCGTGGCCTCCAACATCTCTTAAACGCAGGTAAAACTAAGTGCATGCTATTCAATCGATCACTGCCCACACCTGCTCGCCCGTCCAGCATCACTACTCTGGACGGCTCTGACTTAGAATACGTGGACAACTACAAATACCTGGGTGTCTGGTTAGACTGTAAACTCTCCTTCCAGACTCACATTAAGCATCTCCAATCCAAAATTAAATCTAGAATCGGCTTCCTATATCGCAACAAAGCATCCTTCACTCATGCTGCCAAACATACCCTCGTAAAACTGACCATCCTACCGATCCTTGACTTCGGGGATGTCATTTATAAAATAGCCTCCAACACTCTACTCAACAAACTGGATGCAGTCTATCACAGTGCCATCCGTTTTGTCACCAAAGCCCCATACACTACCCACCATTGTGACCTGTATGCTCTCGTTTGTTGGCCCTCGCTTCATACTCGTCGCCAAACCCACTGGCTACAGGTTATCTACAAGTCTCTGCTAGGTAAAGCCCCGCCTTATCTCAGCTCACTGGTCACCATAGCAGCACCCATTCGTAGCATGCGCTCCAGCAGGTATATCTCACTGGTCACCCCCAAAGCCAATTCCTCCTTTGGCTGCCTTTCCTTCCAGTTCTCTGCTGCCATTGACTGGAACGAACTGCAAAAATCTCTGAAGCTGAAGACTCATATCTCCCTCACTAGCTTTAAGCACCAGCTGTCAGAGCAGCTCACAGATCACTGCACCTGTACATAGCTCATCTGTAAACAGCCCATCTATCTATCTACCTCATCCCCATACTGTATTTATTTATTTATTTATCTTGCTCCATTCATCTTCGGAACATCTACCATTCCAGTGTTTAATTGCTATATTGTAATTACTTCGCCACCATGGCCTATTTATTGCCTTAACTTACCTCATTTGCACTCACTGTATATAGACTTTTTGTTTTCTTTTGTTCTACTGTATTATTGACTGTATGTTTTGTTTATCCATGTGTAACTCTGTGTTGTTGTATATGTCGAATTGCTACGCTTTATCTTGGCCAGGTCGCAGTTGCAAATGAGAACTTGTTCTCAACTAGCCTACCTGGTTAAATAAAAGTGAAATAAAAAAAAATAATAATAATAATTGCTCCCTCCCTCAGCGAACACTCGGGATCTGAGCCTGAACCCTTGGAGGTAGGGGTCACACGCCTCCCCGCGGCAGAGCACAGCAGACGGATACAGGTGGGGCTCTGTCTGCACTGTGGGCAAGGAGGGCACAAGCTCCAGCTTGTTCCGGGATCCACAAGAGCAGAGGGACGGTCACGTGATCTTCCACCCCCTGGGGCAGCAGTGAGTATTCCATCTTCATCACTTTCTGCTAGGCTAATTTTGGTGTCCATCACACTAATTGACTGTCCCTCATGTACTGTGTCTACAGCATTAGTGGATTCCAGGGAGATGCGGCTAACTTTATTGACCAGACCCTTGCCTCCTCTCTTAATATCATCTCATACACGCTCTCCTCTCCTTTTCTGGTTCAAGCCCTCAATAGTCGACCATTAAGATCTGGAACCATCACACACATTACCCAACCACTCACCCTCACCGTGGAGTCCATTCATCACGAGAACATCCCCTTCTGCATTACCAGTGAACCAGTTCACAAGATCATCCTTAGCCTCCCTTGGCTTCAACGCCATAACCCTACCATCTTATGGTCGAGGATGAGAATCACAGACTGATCACCCGAATGCCGGAGCACCTGCTTCCCTGTCCCCTGTGGTTCCACGTCGGTTGAGAGTCCTGTGGTTGCCCTGCAGCCCAACATCCTGGAGGTATACCAAGACCTGCGGGAGGTATTCTCAAAGACCTGCGCCACCTGTCTTCCTCCTCATTGCCCCTGGGACTGTGCCATCGACCTGCTTGCAGGTTCAGCACCTCCGTGCAGACACCTCTACCCTCTGTCAGTGGCTGAGACCCAGGCCATGGAGGATTACATCCAAGAGGGGCTCAAACAAGGTTTCATCCACACAACCACTTCTCCTGCGTCGGCTGGTTTCTTCTTCGTGTCCATGCATTGACTACAGTGGACTCAATGAGATTACCACAACGTATCGGTACCCTCTCGGGTTGGTGTCAGCAGCCATCGGACAGCTCCGCGGGACCCGGTTTATTACCAAACTGGGCCTGTGGAGTGCTCACAATCCCATCCGTATCCGGAAGGGGGATGAGTGGAAGACTGCGTTTAGCACGATGTGTGGTCACTACGAGTACTTGGTGATGCCATTTGGCTTAGCCAATGCTCCGTCAGTGTTCCAGGCATTCATTAACAAGGTGTTCAGGGACATGCTTGGACTCTAGCTGGTTATGTATATCAAAGACATCTTGATCTACTCAGCTACCCTGGAGGATCACATCACTCACGTTCGAGCAGTCCTGGAACGCCTCATGACTAACCACCTGTAGGTCAAGGCTGAGAAGTGCCAATTTCATCAGAGGGCTGTCTCCATCTTAGGCTAATCAGCACACAGGAAATGAGGATGGACGACAAGAAGGTAGATGCGGTCAGGTCATGGCCAGTCCCAACCTCCATGAAGGGGTTACAATGGTTTTTTGCGTTTGCCAACTTCTACCGCCATTTCATCAGGAACTTCAGCTCTGTCGCCAGTCCTCTCACCTCTCTCCTTAACCTCTCTAGGGTATGGGGCAGTATTTGCACGTCCGGATAAAAAACGTACCCGATTTAATCTGGTTATTACTACTGCCCAGAAACTAGAATATGCATATAATTATTGGCTTTGGATAGAAAACACCCTAAAATTTCTAAAACTGTTTGAATGGTGTCTGTGAGTATAACAGAACTCATATGGCAGGCAAAAACCTGAGAAGATTCCTTACAGGAAGTGGCCTCTGACCATTTCTTAGGCTTCTACACTCTCTTTATTGAAAACTGAGGATCTCTGCTGTAACGTGACACTTCCTACCGCTCCCATAGGCTCTCAGAAGGCGGCAAACCGGTGAATGATGCCTTTGGAGCCCCTGGCTGAAAAACAGTAGCGCATTTGGATAGTGGTCGATCAGAGAACAATGAGACTGAGGCGCGTGCACGAGGCGACACCATGTTTTTATTTTTTCATCTTTGAACTAAAACAGGGTTTCCCGGTCGGAATATTATCGTTTTTTTACGAGAAAAATCCATAAAAATTGATTTTAAACAGCGGTTGACATGCTTCGAAGTACGTTAATGGAATATTTAGATTTTTTTTGTCACGAAACGCGTCGGGCGCGTCACCCTTCTTTACCCTTCGGATAGTGTCTTGAACGCACGAACAAAACAGAGGATATTTGAACATAACTATGGATTATTTTGAACCAAACCAACATTTGTTATTGAAGTAGAAGTCCTGGGAGTGCATTCTGACGAAGAACAGCAAAGGTAATCAAATTTTTCTAATATTAAATCGGAGTTTGGTGAGGGCCAAACTTGGTGGGTGTCAAATTAGCTAGCCGTGATGGCTGGGCTATCTACTCAGAACATTGCAAAATGTGCTTTTGCCGAAAAGCTATTTTAAAATCGGACATAGCGATTGCATAAAGGAGTTCTGTATCTATAATTCTTAAAATAATTTTTTTTTTTTTGTGAACGTTTATCGTGAGTAATTTAGTAAATTCACCGGAAGTTTGCGGTGGGTATGCTAGTTCTGAACGTCACATGCTAATGTAAAAAGCTGGTTTTTGATATAAATATGAACTTGATTGAACAAAACATGCATGTATTGTATAACATAATGTCCTAGGATTGTCATCTGATGAAGATCATCAAAGGTTAGTGCTGCATTTAGCTGTGGTTTGGGTTTATGTGACATTATATGCTAGCTTGAAAAATGGGTGTCTGATTATTTCTGGCTGGGTACTCTGCTGACATAATCTAATGTTTTGCTTTCGTTGTAAAGCCTTTTTGAAATCGGACAGTGTGGTTAGATTAACGAGAGTCTTGTCTTTAAAATGGTGTAAAATAGTCATATGTTTGAGAAATTGAAGTAATAGCATTTCTAAGGTATTTGAATAACGCGCCACGGGATTTCACTGGCTGTTGAGTAGGTGGGACGATTTCGTCCCACATACCCTAGAGAGGTTAAGTGAGGCCCCCGTAGGTTGGTGTGGAGTCCAGCAGCCGACGAGGCCTTCTGTCTACTCAAGGGATGTTTCATCTCCGCCCCATTGCTCAAACATCCAGATCCCACAATATCCTTTGTGGTGGAGGTGGACACTTCAGAGGTAGGCATGTGGGCAGTTCTGTCTCAACGACAGGGTAATCCATAGAAGTTGTACCCGTGTGCTTTTTACTCTAAGAAACTGTCCCCTGCAGAGAGGAATTATGACGTCGGTGATCGTGAGCGCCTGGCGGTGAAGTTGGCAATAGAGGAGTGGAGACACTGGCTGGAGGGCGCCGAGGAACCATTTGTCATTCTCACCGACCATCAGAACCTGGAGGACATACGGACAGCGAGAAGGCTGAATCCACACCATGCAAGGTGGGCCCTTTTCTTCACAAAGTTTGATTCACACTGACCTATCACCCAGGTTCAAAGAACACCAAGGCCGATGCCCTGTCCCGCCTCTACGATTCGGGAGAGGGTCCTGTCCAGAAGGTGCCTATAATCCCATCCTCTAGAGTTGTAGCTCCTGTGTTCTGGGATGTAGATGTGGACATGGTAAACCAGGCTCTGGAGAGGGAGCCCGCATCCAACTGTCCTCCCGAGCGCATTTACATTCCTACAGGGATAAGGGTCCGGCTGCTGACCTGGGCACACACAGCTGTTGTCACTGGACATCCATGTATTTCTTGCACTACCCAATCCATCTCTGGGAAATACTGGTGGCCACCTTAGCAGAGGATGTCACTCACTACGTCAACTCCTGTTCCGTCCGTGCCCAAACCAAATCCCCCCGGAACGCTCCAGCAGGAAAGCTCTTTCCCATTCCTGCGCCTCAGCGTCCCTGGTCCCATCTATCCATTGACTTTGTTACTGATCTCCCCTCCTCTAATGGTTTCACCACCATTTTGGTGGTTGTGGATAGATTTTCAAAATCCTGTCGTTTAATCGCTCTTACTGGTCTCCCTACTGCTCTCCAGGTCACTGAGGCACTCTTCCAGCAGGTCTTCCAGCATTATGGCCTTCCCGGAGGACATTTTCTCTGACCGTGGCCCCTAATTCACATCACGGATATGGAAAGCCTTTATGGAGAAGCTCTGTATCACGGTCAGCCTCACTTCCGGGTACCGACTTCAGTCCAACGGGCAGGTGGTGAGGATAAACCTGGAGCTGGGGAGGTTCCTGAGGAGTCACTGTCAGGACTGGTAGGGAGAGTGGGCATGATTCCTTCCAAGGGCAGAGTACACCCAGAACTCGCTACGTCATTCCTCCACTGGGTTGACCCCCTTGCAGTGTGTTCTGGGCCCTGGCTCCATGGACCCTGGGCCAGACCGACACTACTGCGGTTGATGAGTGGTTCCGGCAAGCAGAATAAGTGTGGAGCGATGGTCACGTGAGAATCCAGTGCGCTGTCCACCATCAAAAGGAGCAGGCAGAACGCCACTGCAGTGCGACCCCTGTGTTCCACCCTGGGGATCGTGTCTGGCTTTCTACCAGGAACCTGGAACCCTGCAAGAAACTGAGCCCCCGGTTTGTGGGGTCATTCAAGGTTCTCCGGAGGGTCAACGTGGTGACTACCGTATCTCACCTTCTTTTCATGTCTCCCTTCTCAGGCCGGTGGTTCCTGGTCCCCTAGCTGATGCTGTCCCCCACGACACCCCTCCACACCCCGGGACATCGAGGGGAGTCCGGCATATGCCGTCAGATCCCGACTGGACTCCCGGCGTCATGTAGGGCGGGTCCATTACCTGGTGGACTGGGAGGGGTTTCGCCTAGAGGAGCGGTGTTGTGTTCCAGTGGAGGACATTCTGGATCCCAAAATTATCCATGATTTTTACCTTCGCCGCACAGACCGGGCCGCTCCTCATCCTTGGGGTTGTCCCTCTGGCTGGTGTCATCCTGCGGCAGGAGCCGCACGTCGGGGGGGTACTGTCACGTCTGCTCCTGCTCCTCCCCTCCGGCGTTTGATATCGCCGGTATACTAACCACCGGTCCTGGGATCCATCATTACGCACACATGGCATCCATCATTACGCGCACCTGCAGATCATCATGATACTCAACTGGGTTAGAAACGGGTTAGAAAGGATGCACCTGAAAGGGTACACACAGTTTTGGCTGCACATATGTAAAATCTCTTGATAAGAAATCTTTAAATGTCTGCGTTACAAGGAAAGAAAAGGGAAATATACTCACTTAATGGGGTTGAATGACCTCTGACCTCTGTTCTGACTTTCTGGTAAGGCCTGATCATCCTCAATAGAAGGGCTAGAGACATTGGGTGAGATTTAAATGTAATATGTAAACACTAATAATTAGGAAGAAGTTCATAATTTATCAGATAGTCCTATGTGTGATTTGGACCACAAGAAGGACAGAGAGAGCTCTGCCCCTGAATGAGGGACACCTGTCTCTAGTCTAATTCCTTATGGATTTATCAAGGGTGTATTTGTTATTCTGATTTGTTTATTATTTATTTAATCAGAAGTGTTGTTGTTTTTTGGAACGCATGAATCATGATATGAGTCATGTGTCCAAAGGAGGATAACGAGTTTTGTATGAAGAAGTGTAATGCTGTTGTTGTTTTGTTTTGTTATTGTCTTGCTTCAATACAAATCTCACCAGATTGGGTCTGCTAAGTGGTCGGGATTTCTCCCTAAGTATTAGCCCTCTAACTTCCTGACCCTGTAACTCTGCGGTGAGATCGCCAAGATGATAGGGGAGTATTAGCCAATTTTTAAAAAAGGGTTTCAACTGTGTGTTGTTATTCTCTTTGACGTTTGTCTTACAAATCTGTTTTAAGAATATTGGTAGTAGTAATCATTTGTCATACAGTGAATAATTTGTCTGGACTTCCTGAATCAGAAATGCCATAAACTAAACTGTTCTGGTCTGTCCACTCTCAAGGTTATGGCGAAGGTGACCACAGATGGTATCTAGATGCATGGAAGGGTTCATTTGACCAAGAACAGTTTGAGCCTCACGCCCTCTAACCGGCTGAAGTAATGGCGACAATGGCGTTCACTATGGTCCTTCACCACTTCTACATTGAAACCTGAGTCCGAGCCATTAACCTGTACACAGCATCCAGTCGAAGCTATCAACTGCCTTTTCTCTTATGCCATTTCTATCAGCAGTGCAACATGAGTCCACATGGAGTGAGCATGGAGAGAGATCCCGTACAAACTTCTCTCATGCTGCAGATGTACTGGTCGGAAAATGGACAAGACATGATGGACCATAAAAGATGGTGGCGATTCAGGTGAGAGATTCATGTGCTTGTGAAAATCTAATTATTCCCCAGATATTGAAATTGGGACATTATCAAGGGCCATCCACTTTGAACATGTGCCTATTTAAACGGTTTAGACAGTTATTGTATTTTCATGACGGTCTTCATCAATAACCGTCAGTTACATGGTTATTCAATTACCATCACACCCCTAGTGCCTAGTCCTATCCGGCAGGACAGACAGGACAGATCGGCAGAGCAGCGATACAAGGTGGGATCCAGTCCTTGCGTTGGTCTGGCCGAACTACAGGGGGAGCTGATAGCCAGTGTCACTTTAGAGGATAATGGGGGCCAGGATGGTGACAGATCCAGTGCATGTAAAGGGGTTAAAACCTCTTGCCGCTCCGATCCCGTTAGCGGGATCAACAGCCAGTGAAAAAATCAGAGTGCCATATTCAAAACCAAATCTAATAATTTCTATTTCTCAAACATAGGACTATTTTACACCATTTTATAGATACACTTCTCCTGAATCGAACCACGTTGTCCGATTTCAAAAAGGCTTTACAGCGAAAGAAAAACATTATATTATGTTAGGAGAGTACATCGACAAAAATAACCACATTTTCCAAGCAACTAGCATGCATCACAAATACCCAAAACACAGCTAAATGCAGCACTAACCTTTGA
Source organism: Salmo trutta (assembly GCF_901001165.1). Classification (NCBI taxonomy): domain Eukaryota; kingdom Metazoa; phylum Chordata; class Actinopteri; order Salmoniformes; family Salmonidae; genus Salmo; species Salmo trutta. Next base: position 53,399,618 of record NC_042970.1, on the reverse strand, counting down.
CGATCTTCATCAGATGACACTCCTAGGACATCATGTTACACAATACATCCATTTTTTGTTCGATAAAGTTCATATTTATATATAAAAACAGCATTTTACATCGACGCGTGACGTTCAGAAAATATTTTCCCTCAAATACTGCCAGTGAATCAGCGCCACAATTTACAAAAATACTTGTCATAAACGTTGATAGAAAATTAAACTGTCATTCAAAGAATTATAGATGAACATCTCCTTTATGCAAACGCTATGAAAGATTTCAAAAAAGCTTTACATGGAAAGCACTCTTTGTAATAATCTGAGTACTGAGCTCAGAAAAAAACACTAGGCTATACAGATAGCAGCCATCTTGGAGTCATCTAAAATCATACATTGCATTAGAAATATTCCCTTACCTTTAATGATCTTCATCAGAAGGCACTTCCAGGAATCCCAGGTCCACAACAAATGTTGCTTTGTTCGATAAAGTCCATAATTTATGTCCAAATAACTCCTTGTTGTTCGCGCGTTCAGTAAGCTACTCCAAATGTAGGAAGCGCGCGGACGATGTCGCGACGAAAAGTTAAAAAAAGTTGTATTTGCGTTCGTTCAAACATGTCAAACGTTGTAAAACATCAATCTTTAGGGCCTTCAGAATGTGAAGATTCAGTAATATTTCAACCGGACGGTTCCTGTGTCTTGAAAAAGGTTTTGGAACGGAGGATCCACTCTCATGAACGCGCGCCAAGAAGTGATGTCATCCCCTGCCTCAACAACTTCCCCTCCTTCTCATTCGGTCTCTGTTCATCATAGACGCTTCAAACAACTTTGTAAAGACTGTCGACATCTAGTGGAAGCCGTAGGAAGTGCACAATTATTACTACGTCACTGTGTATTCAATAGGAAACGACTTGAAGAGAGCCCATGCGTCCAGATTTCCACTTCCTGGTAGGATTTCTCTCAGGTTTTTGCTTGCCATATGAGTTCTGTTATACTCACAGACACCAATCAAACGGTTTAGAAACTTCAGAGTGTTTTCTATCCAAATCTACTAATAATATGCATATCCTAGCTTCTGAGTTTGAGTAGGAGGCAGTTTAATATGGGCACATATTTTTTCCGAAATTGTCAATACTGCCCCCTATCCTTAAGGAGCTGTAAGAACTGACTTGCCTAGTTAAATAAAGGTTAAATAAATAAAATAAAAAACATGCCACGGGTGTGGCAGAGGATTCTCAAACTCAGTTACTGTAGGGCCAGTGGGGCCCTTTCGTGGGCGATGAGTACGATGCCGGAGGATGGCCAAGGCTGGAGACGGTGGCTCGCATGCTGTGGCGGAGGATTGTGGCATGCCGGCCACAACTTTCGTTAGCAGCTCATTGGCCTCTGCTGAGGTTGGTGACTCATTCACCACTGCTGAAAGCAATGGCTCCCATTGGTGGAGCAGATGGGGACCCTTGGGTGAGGCTCATCAGAGTTCTGGAGGCAGGGGCCGGCTGGGGCCCAGAGACGAGATCAGGTGGTTTCCCAGGTGCAAGAGCCGGAGTGCAGGAGGCGGGCGGCCTCCCAGAACTGAAGACAGCAGGCCCCCTGGGTCAGGGAACAATGGGTCCCCCAGGTCAGGGGGCTGAGGGCCTAGCAGTGCAGGAAGCCAAGAGCCTGACAGGGCAGGGGACTTGGAACCTACTACTAAGGCTGAGGACTGCAAGCCAGGTATGGCGGGATGCTGCAAACCTAGCTGAGCAGGGAACTTGTAGCCCAGCACTAGTATAGCCTTCTGTGATATCAACATTGTGAACAGAGTGCCCCATGGTGGCGGTTGGGTTATGGTATGGGCAGCCATACACTACGGACAACGAACACAATGGCTTTGTTAACAAAGGCAATTTGAATGCACAAAGATACCGTGACGAGATCCTGAGGCCCATTGTCGTGCCCTTCAGCCGCTGCCATCACCTCATGTTTCAGCATGATAATGCACGGCCCCATGTCATAAGGATCTGTACACAATTCCTGTAAACTCAAAATGTCCCAGTTCTTCCATGGCCTGCATACTCAGACATGTCACCCATTGAGCGTGTTTGGGATGCTCTGGATTGATGTGTAAGACAGCGTGTTCCAGTTCCGGACAATATCCAGCAACTTCGCACAGCCATTGAAGTAGACAACAACATTCCACAGGCCACAATCAACAGACTGATCAACTCTATGCTAAGGAAATGTGTCGTGCTGCATAAGACAAATGGTGGTCACACCAGATACTGACTGGTTTTCTAATCCACGCCCCTACCTTTTTTTAAAGGTATCTGTGACCAACAGATGCATATCTGTGTCAAGGCTCAGAAGCAGACCCAGAAGCAGACAGTTTCGAAGTAACAAAAGTTTATTACAAAAACGGGGGTGCAGGCAAACGACAGGTCAAGGGCAGGCAGATGTCAGTAATCCAGAGCAGAGTCCGAAAGGTACAGAACGGCAGGCAGGCTCAGGGCAGGCAGAGGTCAGTAATCCAGGGTGGTGTGACATGGTACAGAACGGCAGGCAGGATCAGGGTCAGGGCAGGCAGAATGGTCAAAACCGGGAAAACTAGAAAACAGGAAATAGAGAAAGACAGGAGCATGGGAAAAAAACTGCTTGACAAAACAAAACGAACTGGCAACAGACAAACAGAGAACACAGGTATAAATACACTGGGGATAATGGGGGAGATGGGCGACACCTGGAGGTGGGTGGAGACATGCACAAAGACAGGTAAAACAGATCAGGATGTGACAATCTGCATTCCCAATAATTTGAAATTCATAGATTAGGGCCTATTGAATTTATTTCAATTGACTGATTTCCTTAAATGAACTGTAGCTCAGTAAAATCTTTGAAATTGTTGCGTTTATATTTTTGTTCAGTATAGAACGGCTGAGGGCTGGGAGCCTAGTGCTGATAATTTAGGGCCTGACAGGAAAGCGACTCTGAACCTGACAGGGAAACTGGCTCTGGGCCTGACAGGGAAACTGGCTGAGAGTTAGGAGAGTGGTAGAGCTCTGGGCCTACAGGAGGAACTGGTAACTCTGAGCCTAGCCGGGCAGGACCCACCTGGGCTAGGGACTGAGGAACGCGTAGTGCTGGAGACAGCAGACCTAGTATAGCTGGAGACTGAGGACCTAGTGCTAGGGACTAAGGGCCTAAAAGGGCTGAGGACTGAGAACCTAGCACATGTAACTTGCCTAGTAGAGCAGGAGGCTGAAAGCCTGGCAGGCTAGGGGCTGCAGGTTTACTATGTCTGGAGACAATGAGTCTAGTGCAGCGAACTCTGGGCCTTGTAGGGCAGGAGGCCCTAAATCTGTTGGGCTAGGCAACTGTCTACCAACTATTGCAGAGGTCTGAGATCTGAGCAGGGCAAGAGACTGCAGACCTGCAAAAACGGGGCAGGTAATTTAGGGCCTAGCCTGGCGGGATAGGGAGCTGTATACCCGATAATCCATGAGGCCGCGATCCGAGCAGGGCTGGGTGGGACACCTATGGCCTGACAGAGCAGCAAACTTAGAGGTTGCTAGTGCAGGGGACTGTGGACTTAGTACTAGGGCCCCAGTTCTCTGCTGTTCTAAGGCAGCAGTCCAGGTACCAGAACCAAGGAGTGGCACTCTGACCCTACCGGGAAGGAAGGGAACTCTGAGCCAACCGGAAAGAAAGGGAAATCTGACCCTACTGGGAAGGAAGGAATATTGACCCTACTGTGGTGCAGTGTTCATTTTGGCAGTCTTTTTAGATTTAGTCTAGTCTTAGTCAATAGCTAGATTTTCATTCAATTCGAGAAGGATTTTCATGCGAATATTCTATAATCTGTCTAAAACAATATGTGCATTTTCTCACCAGAGATGTGTTTCCATAAAACGGACATATTGCGGATAAAAGGCTGTGCGTAAACGACGTAGTGCACATAAAAATAACTTTTGCAGTTAAATTCCTATGTACCGAATGAAAAATAAAAGTTTCGATAGCATTTTCATATGCGCTCTAGCCAACGGTTTGCAGCTACGTTGTGGGTAGGCTACCTACGTGATGAGATTATTATGGATAAGAGTAAGATTATTTTTATTTGTCAAACGGAAGCTAGGTATCATTCATCAGGTCACCAGAATAAGACCCTGGATATTTATTGGAAAGGAGCATCAAGCGTGTCACCATGCACTTTCACCACCCTGTGAAGTTCATCATAATTTATTTAATCTGTAGCCTAATAAACTGCATGCTTTCCACAAGTGATAGTGGGAGGACCACACAACATATCGTTGCATGACTCCAAGTTTACTTCGACATGATGGTTATTATATCAATACTTCCTTATCATCGCCATTTCTCGCATAATTAATTTAATTGACACAAAAAGGTCCGACCATGTCGAACAAACAAACTGTCTCTCTGCATTTGTATATTTGTAGTGGCATATCCTGTTTCCATCAGCCCGGTCGTTACTTTTTTCATTCTTCAGGAAATACGTCCACATTAAATGGTTGGATAGAAACCTGGTTATTTTTACAAAAATGTCATCAAGTCTTAGTCACATTTTTGTCATTTCAATAAACATTTAGTCTAGTTATTGTCAAAATGAAAACAGTGGGCCATTTTAGTCAACTAAATGTAGTTTTATTTTAGTCACATCACATTTGTATTGCCTCATTAATCTATAGTAAACATAAATAGCTGACTTCCATGTGCACAAACATACATAGCCGTGTCCTACCAAGATATTTTTCTGCATGACATCTTGTTCTCTTCCCAACAGCAAAAATATAACATATACTATATATACAAAAGCATATGGGCACCCCTTCAAATGAGTGGATTCGGCTATTTCTGACAGGTGTATACAATCAAGCACACAGCCATGCAATCTTCATAGACAAGCATTGGCAGTAGGATGGGTTTACTTAAGAGCTCAGTGACTTTCAACGTGGCGCAGTCATAGGATGCCACCTTTCCAACAAGCCAGTTCGTCAAATTTCTGCCCTGCTAGAGTTGCCCCGGTCAACTTTAAGTGCTGTTGTCTTTGAGAATTTTTAGGGCCTTCCTCTGACCGCCTGATGTAGAGGTCCTGGATGGCATGGAGCTTGGCCCAAGTGATGTACTGGGCAGAACGCACTACCCTCTGAAGTGCCTTGCGGTCCAAGGCTGAGCAGTTGCCATACCAGGCAGTGATGCAACCAGTCAGGATGCTCTCGATGGTGAAGCTGTAGAACTTTTTGAGGATCTGGGGACCCATGTCAAATCTTTTCAGGCTCCTGAGTGGGAATAGGCTTTGTCGTGCCCTCTTCATGACTGTCTTGGTGTGTTTGGACCATGTTAGTTAGTTGGTGATGTGGACACCAAGGAACTTGACGCTCTCAACCTGCTCAACTACAGCCTTTTCGATGAGAATGGGGGTGGGCTTGGTCCTCATTTTCCTGTAGTCCACAATCATCTCCTTTGTCTTGATCACGCTGAGGCAGAGGTTGTTATCCTGGCACCACACGGCCAAGTCTCTGACCTCCTCCCTATAGGCTGTCTCATCATTGTCGGTGATCAGTAACTTTCACTGTTGTGCCGTTGGCAAAATGAATGCTGGTGTTGGAGTCGTGCCTGGCCATGCAGTCATGGGTGAACAGGGAGTACAGGAGGGGACTGAGCATGCTTTGCTGAGGGGCCCTCGTGTTGAGGATCAGCATGGCAGATGTGTTGTTACCTACCCTTACCACCTGGGGGCAGGCCCGTCAGGAAGTCCAGGATCCAGTTGCAGAGGGAGGTGTTTAGTCCCAGGGTCCTTAGCTTAGTGATGAGCTTTGAGGGCACTATGGTGTTGTACGCTGAGCTGTAGTCAATGAATAGCACTCTCATGTAGGTTTTCCTTTTGCCCAGCTGGGAAAGGGCAGTGTAGAGTGCAATAGAGATTGCATCAGCTGTGGATCTGTTGGGGCGGTATGAAAATTGGAGTGGGTCTAGGGTTTCTGGGATAATGGTGTTAATGTGAGTCATGACCAGCCTTTCAAAGCACTTCATGGCTACAGACATGAGTGCTACGGGTCAGTCGTCATTTAGTCAGGTTACCTTAGTGTTCTTGGGCACAGAGACAATGGTGGTCTGCTTGAAACATGTTAGTATTACAGACTCAGTCAGGGACAGGTTGAACATGTCAGTGAAGACACTTGCCAGTTGGTCAGCGCATGCTCGGAGTACACATTCTGGTAATGCGTCTGGCTCCACGGCCTTGGGAACGTTGACCTGTTTAAAGGTCTTACATCGGCTGTGGAGAGCGTGATCACACAATCGTCCGGAAAAGCTGATGCTCTTATGCATGCTTCAGTGTTGCTTGCCTCGAAGCGAGCATAGAAGTAATTTAGCTTGTCTGGTATGCTCGTGTCACTGGGCAGCTCACGGCTGTGCTTCCCTTTGTAGTCTGTAATAGTTTGCAAGCCCTGACACATCCGATGAGCATCGGAGCCGGTGTAGTATGATTCAATCTTAGTCCTGTATTGCCGCTTTGCCTGTTTGATGGTTCATCTGAGTGCATAGCGGGATTTCTCATAAGCGTCCAGGTTAGAGTCCCGCTCCTTGAAAGCAGCAGATCTAACCTTTAGCTCAGTGAGGATGTTGCCTGTAATCTATGGCTTCTGGTTGAGGTATGTACGTACGGTCACTGTGGGGACGACGTCATTGATGCACTTATTGATGAAGCCAGTGACTGATGTGGTGCACTCCTCAATGCCATTGGAAGAATCACGGAACATATTCCAGTCTGTGTTAGCAAAACAGTCCTGTAGCTTAGCATCTGCGTCATCTGACCACTTCTTTATTGACAGAGTCACTAGTGCTACCTGCTTTAGATTTAGCTCGTAAACAGGAATCAGGAGGATATAATTATGATCAGATTTGCCAAATGTAGGGCGAGGGAGAGCTTTGTACGCGTCTCTGTGTGTAGAGTAAAGGTGGTCTAGAATTTTTTTCCTTTGGTTGCACATTTAACATGCTGGTAGAAATGATGTAAAACGGATTTAAGTTTTCCTGCATTAAAGTCCCCAGCCTCTAGGAGCGCCGCCTCTGGATAAGCGTTTTCCTGTTTCCTTATGGCCTCATTGAGTGCTTGGTCTTGTAAGTTAACCTTAGGATCTACAGTATATGCCTAGAATGATGCTTTGTTATTGTCAGTGCTGCCTTGTAACTTAAGCTTTATCGCTTGTATTTGAATCCATTAATTTAAAAAAAGTTAAATAATACATTTAAAAAAAAAATAATACTTGCTTTGATATTTGCTTCTCATGACCATCCCTTGATCTTAGTCAGCTAAACGCAAAATACTTGATTGCACATGGTTTTACTATAATGCTAAATGGAGTCAGATAATTTAATATACTTTGTTTGAACATATTAATTGCATAGTCTTATCACAAGTCGCATGTGAGGTATATATAATATACATATCAAAGATTACCCCACTACACTTACATGCTGACCACACCGCTCGCGTGAGTTACAAAATAGTGTTACAAAATAGATTTACACATACATGTTATTCAATTATTGCACCCACACTGCTCACGAGCGTCTGCGTAGCCAAGCGCTAAAGCAGAACTTGGTTCTATTTGTGATGCTTGACGCGCTACAAGTCCCGCCTCTCCCATCTCATCATTGGTTTTTAGGAGCATATACCTATGTGCCATCTCCTCGTTGGTTTTTAGGAGCATATACCTATGTGGGTGATTGAAAGATGAACTGAGGTCCACAGTCCAGTCGGTAATGGTAATGCACCTTAAAGTTGGTTGCCAACCGCGATATAAAGTCCAAAGAAGAAGAAGCCTGAAGGAGGAGACATTACTAGAAACAAACTTTACCCTTTTATCTGTGGATTAATTGTTGGAGTAGAGGACCTTGTGCATTTCAGGAAAAATTTGCTAGCAACAGCAAGCTTGCTAGCTAAATTGCCATGAATATTTAATGCTTTTTGACCTGTCCCCAAATTAATATAGCTGGTTATAAGTTTTCTTTATATTTCAACCTGGGTGTCCTGATCGCGTCTGGTGTGGGTGGACAAAATCAACATGCTCGCGATGGCAAACGCACGTGCGCGAGCGGTCTGGTCAGCATGTAAGAATGTGGACTAAGAGTATATATATTAAGATTGTTTCACAAACACACTGGGAGTAGGCTATATGTATTTTTATTTTTTTTTAATCAAAACTGAAATCAAATCCTCTAGGCCACTGAAATTCAGTCTCACTAGGCCATTATTGTATCCCACCAGAGCTCTTTGTGAAACAGAGAAACTCAGCGACAAACAACAACAGTTAACTCTGCCCAATGCTGTGGGAACTGTGAATATCATGCTACCACACAGAGACAGATACTACTGTTTGAGGTACCCAGAGAAAATAGACCACTGGTGTTGTGTGCATATCCCCAGGATTTCTATTGACTTCAACTCAGTAGAAAATGGAGCTCTTCTCGTGGCCTTTAACGATTTCCACTTGGTGTCAGTTTGGTTCTTTGCATAATCATTAACACGCTTGCTGACATAGCATAGTGTGTTTCCCTATCTGATCAGCAACAATAAATCCAGGGTGGGTTGGAAATTAACTGGTGGGTAAGGCATCACTGTTCACCAGAGATAGAACTATAAGCAAGACAATAGCCAACAGACACATTTGATGGATATCGATAACGAAAGTAAACAGGCTATCATATGGCAAAGCTAATAAACCCATAAGCAGGTCAGGCCTACCATTTCCTTAATTGAATGTCAACCTGTCGAGCAGTATTGCTTTTAATGCTAGCCTATTTATGCCTTTTGTAGTAGACAAAGAAACAGCAAATAATCTGCTAGAACATTTCACACTCGTATGCTGTCACGTCCTGGCCAGTAAAAGGGGTTATTTGTTATTGTAGTTTGGTCAGGACGTGGCAGGGGGTGTTTGTTTAGAGTGTCTCGGGGTTTGTTGTTCTATGTGCTTATGTAAGAGGGGTGTTTGTTTAGAGTGTTCCGGAGTTTTTGGTCTACGTCCTATGTTAGTGTATTTCCATGTTCAGTCAAGTCTTTCTATTTCTATGTTTAGGGTTTGTTGATTGACCTTCAATTGGAGGCAGCTGTTCCTCGTTGCCTCTGATTGAAGGTCCTTTGTATAGGGGTGTTTGTGCTATGGGGGTTTGTGGGTAGTTGTCTCCTGTTTTGTGTCTGTGCACCTGACAGGACTGTTTAGTGTCGTCCATTGTTTTGTATATGTGATTTGTTTGTTTTTCCTTCTTTTAAATTAATAAAGAAGATGAGTATACACGTTCCCGCTGCACCTTGGTTCAAGCCTTACGACGCCCGTTACATATGCATTGACTTTTTTCAAATGTTGTTGTGTTACAGCCTGAATTTAAAATGGATTAAATGTAGTATTTTTTTCACTGGCCTACACACTAATACCCCATAATGTCAAAATGGAATTATGTTTTTCATATTTTTTTACAGATTTATTAAAAATGAAAAGCTGAAATGTCTTGAGTCAATAAGTATTCCAGCCCTTCGTTATGGCAAGCCTAAATAAGTTCAAGAGTACAAATTTGCTTAAGTCACATAAGTTGCATGGACTCATTCTGTGTGCATATATAGTGTTTAACATGATTTTTGAATGACTACCTCTGCACCCCACACATACAATTATCTGTAAGGTCCCTCAGTTCAGCAATGAATTTGAAACACAGATTCAACCACAAAGGCTAGGGAGGTTTTCCAATGTCTTTCAAAGAAAAGCACCTATTGGTAGTAATGTAATATCCCTTTGAGCATGGTGAAGTTATTAACTACACTTTTGATGGTGTATGAATACAACCTGTCACTACAAAGATATACGAGTCTTTCCTAACTCAGCTGCCGGAAAGGAAGGAAACCACTCAGGGATTTCACCATGAGGCCAATGGTGACTTTAAAACAGTGGCTGTGACAGGAGAAAACTGAGGATGGATCAAAAACATCGTAGTTACTCCACAATACTAACCTAATTGGCAGAGTGAAAATATTCCAAAACATGTATCCTGTTAGTAACAAGGTACTAAAGTAATACTGCAAAAAATGTGGCAAAGCAATTAACTTTTTGTCCTAAATACAAAGTGGTTATAAAGATGTTATACTGTTGGGCATTGTTTTCTAGGAAATGTAGGATTAGCTAACATATGGAATTGTTATATATCATTTAGCTATTTGATTTAGAGTTTTAGGACCCCTTTAGGTGTAAAAAAAATATTTTAAAGTATAAAATATTGAATTTGGCCTTCAGTAATAATCTGTCCAGTGTCTGTGTTCATTTGCCCATCTTAATCTTTTCTTTTTATTGGCCAGTCTGAGATATGGGTTTTTCTTTGCGACTCTGCCTAGAAGGCCAGAATCCCGGAGTCGCCTCTTCACTGTTGACGTTGAGACTGGTGTTTTGCGGGTACTATTTAATGAAGCTGCTAGTTGAGGACTTGTGAGGCGTCTGATTCTCAAACTAGACACTAATGTACTTGTTCTGTTGCTCAGTTTTGCACCGGGGTCTCCCACTCTTTCTATTCTGGTTCGAGACAGTTTGCGCTGTTCTGTGAAGGGAGAACTACACAGTGGTGTACCAGATCTTCAGTTTCTTGGCAATTTCTTGCATGGAATAGCTTTCATTTCTCAGAACAAGAATAGACTGACGAGTTTCAGAAGAAAGTTCTTTGTTTCTGGTCATTTTGAGCCTGTAATCGAACCCACAAATGCTGATGCTCCAGATACTCAACTAGTCTAAAGAAGGCCAGTTTTGTTGCTTCTTTAATCAGAACAACAGTTTTCAGCTGTGCTAACATAATTTCAAAAGGTTTTTCTAATGATCAATTAGCCTTTTAAAATTATAAACTTGGATTAGCTAACACAACGTGCCATTGGAACACAGGAGGGATGGTTGCTGATAATGGGCATCTGTACACCTATGTAGGTATTCCATAAAAAATCTTCCGTTTCCAGCTACAATAGTCATTTATAACATTAAGAATGTCTACACTGTATTTCTGATCAATTTGATGTTATTTTAATGGACATAAAATGTGCTTTTCTTTCAAAAACAAGGACATTTCTAAGTGACCGCAAACTTTTGAACGGTAGTGTATGTATCTTTTTTTACCCCCTTTTTCTCCCGAATTTCGATCTTGTCTCATTGCCGCAACAGACTTGGGAGGCAAAGGTCGAGTCATGCGTCCTCCGAAACATGACCTGCCAAACCGCGCTTCTTAACACCTGTGCGCTTAACCCGGAAGCCAGCTGCACCAATGTGTCGGAGGAAACACCGTTCACCTGATGACCAGGGTCAGCCTGCAGGCGCCCGGCCCGCCACAAGGAGTCGCTAGAGCGCGATGAGCCAAGTAAAGCCCCCCTGGCCAAACCCTCCCCTTATTCGGACGACGCTGGGCCAATTGTGCATCACCCTATGGGACCCCCAATCACGGCCAGTTGTGATACAGCCCTGGATCAATCCCGGGTCTGTAGTAACATATCTAGCACTGCGATGCAGTGCCTTAGACCGCTGCGCCACTCGGGAGGCCCTAGCGGAGCAATGCTTAATATTATCAGCTGAGAAATAAATATAGTAGCAGTAGAAGGCTGGGATCCTCCTCTTTTTAATGGCAACCATCAAGACTCTGCTTTCACACAGGATTGCATATAGGAATGTTTGGGCTTATAAGAACACTTATTTCACTCCATGCATCGACCACTGTTTGAGGTGCATGCAGCCTCATGGATAGAACGTTTGGAGTGTAGCATAAGGTAACCAGTCCATCCAGTATGCATGATACTGTCCACACTCAAAGGCGATTGCTCTACCAAAGACATCTTAAATCTAGGTTGATATTTTTGTAATGTTTTTCTGCCATGTGTAATATGCGGTAGGCTATTAAATCAAAATTAAATCACATTTTATTGGTCATGTACACATTTTGTAGATGTTATCGCAGGTGCAGCGAAATGCTTATGTTTCTAGCTCCAACAGCAGTAATAACTAACAATACAAACAATACACAACTTAAAAAATGTAAAGAAAAAAGGCTAAAAAGACTATACTATCGACTACACTACTTTGGATTTTCAGGCAGTTAGATCGCATATTTTATCACAAATAACTACACTCAGACTAGCCTACTACACTTTTATACACTGTCCTACTAGAATACCACAGTATATGCAAGCTGTAATAATAGAGCACAGAAGACAATGAGGCATAGTTGAAGTTGAAAACACATTTAAAAACATTATTTTATCCCAAGTGTTTATCCCTTCAACCATACTTAAATTTCTTAATAAAAAAATATAGCTATAAATGATCTTATGACTGGATAGATAAATAAATAGGATATAGAAATATATGGATATATTAACAGGGATGGAAGTCCTAATAGATGTAGGGATTAAAGAAGGTTAAATTGGACAGATTGGTATGATAAAGGAATGATGGGAGGTTCAAGGTGGATGGGTGTGTGTCTGTATTCGGGTTGATTATTTTCCCTGTATTTTACAAATGGTCTATCCTGAGAATCAATCACTTTTCTCCCAGTTAACCAAGGAATTTCCCACAAAAACCGGATGTGTCATTCAAAAGCATTATATGTGTGGATTTGATTAGGGCTTTGATCTGCATGAAAATTCAAACCTGATGCTACCTGAGCCTGATTAACCATATATTAAATACATCTTATGAGCCCTACATTAACAACATTTAATGAGCCCAAATGATTGTGACATTACATATATACAGGTACAGTATTCTGTAACAAGTGTTGTTTTTGCGCTCAATGGTGGATCTATTCATAATTATTTAAGAGATGCTTAATATAGGGGGTTTATATACACTATCTATTAATAAATGCGCTACAAAATGTTGTCGTCAGGTAAATAAGCCCAAATCTATGCAATGCCTAGACAGCATATTTATGCACAACATATTTACGCAGATTACGCACAACAAAAAACCTGCGAGGACCCAAAAGATCAGGTTACAGTGGATCAGCTCTGCAAAGCTGGAATGCTGGATGTGCTGTTTGTAGAGAGAGGCTCTTGTCTAAAAACTTTAACATCAAACAATGGACATTGAAACAATATTTCTAACAAAGAATGTTGAGAATGGCTTTCAACCCATACCAAAGACCATAACTAAATCGACAAAATATACATAACCTAACTATAAAACGTGGGCGAGCATCCACGAGTATCCACACTGGAAAAATGTTTATCGTTCTACAGTAGGCCTACATCTGTCAATCAACTGATGTCCTAAATCAATTTAGCCAGGGAAACACAAACAAATCAAATAAAAAAATCTAATCAAATTATTCACATGCACCAAATAAAACAGGTGTAGACCTTACCGTGAAATGCTTACTTACAAGCCCTTAATCACACCTTTATTTTGTGACAATGGATAGGCTAATGGGTACCCTACAGAATGTAGCCTGTTGGAATATAGTCAAATAACATGGGGCTTATTGCAAACATCGATGGTGCTAGATTAATGCCAGCTGATGTCTCGTTAAACCATCAATCCCCGCTAAATTCACCCGCACAGCTGATCTCCATTGCAACCATTATTGGTCACCTCATTACTGCTCCCTAAAAGATGTCGGTGTTGCCTAGCCCTGCTTGCGTACCGGATATGAGTCGATCATGGTCACGTGATGAGGTAACCCCACTTGCGAACTTCAAAACCAGTGTCTGCCCTCGGCCCAAGAGTCTAATGGTCTAAGATGCTGAGACCCGGGTTAATATCCTGCGTGTTACACTTGCAACCGAAGTCTGTCAAGAAATGTTCGCCCTCTGGTTGGTGTTGTCATCAGAACAACTTAGTCCTTTTTGAACAGACTAAAAGCGATTGACAAGCATTCCGTACAATAGAAAAAATGATTTCCTCGTATACCACGGTAAATCTATTGTGGCAATTTACCAGACACTTTCATGAATGGAAACTCATATTGTTATTATGGGACAGAATCTAACCCACGCCTACATGGTAGCCCTATACTGTATGTGCGCACTGAACGTAGCGTGCCTAATCGCTAGATCACCCCAGGCCGCATTTGAATTTCCTGGTGCAGCAGGAAAATCCTCAGCAACAAAAGAGTGATCAAGTTAAGAGCCGACATCTGTAGATGCGTGTTGATTCACAACATTGTGAGACATGTACTGTTGGACCTGTATACATTCATCAAATTCACTTGTTGTATATAATGCTGCTATATATAAAATAATCAATAATTCAGTGATTTACTGAGTCCACCCTCTCCTCCAACACATTGTTTTACGGTTTTAGATACTCTAGTTATTGGGGATACATTTTTCAAACCTGTCCAAGTATTTACATAAATACCAGTTGACATTTCTCTAAGACATTGAACTTTTTATATTTAACCATGTTAAAACAATTTAGGCACTAATGAAACTACTACTTTGTGATTGAAAACATGTCCAATGAAGGCTTATGAAGATTTAAAACAATAACCTATTCCAATTAGGTGGGCATGTGTGTCAAAATTGTACAATCCGACACCCAGTTTTGATCAGAAGCAAGCTTCTGGAACTCCTGTTGCAATATAATTTCACTATATTTACTTCAGGAGATTTTAAAACGCCTTTTAAAATGGACCCCATATTTAGTTTTGGCAACTAAACTGACCAGGCTGATTCTAACCTATTGATAGGCTACATATTTATTTCAGCATAAACATGTTTTACAGAAGTTGTTGTTGCTGTGGTTCTTTTTATTAGCCTGTTGTGTTGCATAAATTAATGCATTATAATTCCCAGCAAGAAAAACAAATGGCAGCCCTGTTTATTTGGAGTAGGCTGTATTTGAAAAGCCTCGTTTGAATTCAGTCTTAATATCATTCACATAGTGGTCCTTTGTAGCTCAGTTGGTATAGCATGGTGCTAGTAACGTTAGGGTAGTGGGTTCGATTCCTGTGAACACCCTTCGTAAAATATATGCACATATGACTTTAAGTCACTGGATAAAAGCACCTGATAAATGACAGATATTATGTAACCTATACTCATGTATAATAACCTATAGGCCTATAATAGAAAATGTAAATGTATTTGTTAGATAGAACATAGGCCTATACTACGTGTGACAATTTGTTATGCATATTGAAATTGAATATAACCTAGTTGCAACAAGCCTCATTTACATTCAGTAGCCTACATTAGACTAATCCAACAATCACATATCGCCGCAGTCATGTGCACTCGCCTTTGATAGGAAAGTGTAGGACGAAAAACCTGGCTCACCGTATGACGGTCTTCCCAGTGTCTTCCCGTCAAGGTCCAAGGTAACCGAGGATTATCGCCATCACATTTCTTCTTCCCTTGTTATCTAGTGTCGCGCCCTGTCGGTGAGTCACTGTGGATCTTGAGGTCCCATCTGCCCGTGTCGGACTGCTATCTCCCCTTCAATGCAGTAGCGCGAGCACCGTAGCATCAAGACTTGCACAGATTTATCTTCAGTGGTTGCTGTGGCAACAACACCAAGTGCAAGCTGCATGCAGCTGAGCTGCGCAAGATTCAACGGTCAAGCGTGGCTGTGGTCTGTTATGGCTGGAGACAGCAGAATCTGTGGCAGAACCATTCAATTTCAATGTCAATCAGTGGTAGGCTGTATAAATCTCTGCAATCAAATATATGTTCTGTTTGCAATTTAAATGCTCATATCACAATTTGTTTTTGTCCAGGATATGTATATTGATGAATAAGCCTGTACACCAATAGCCTACACAGGGCAGTAACCAGGGTAAAAGTTTTTGGAAGTTGAAGCTCATTTACTGCATTTCTATACAATTAATGAGTCATGACCTCAGTACAATTACACGTGACTGTTTGAGTCACATATCTCCTCTTATGCCCCCTGGACATACGTTGGTAGTACCCAACTCTCTAACGACCAGTGCATCATTTGTAAAACGGGAGGGGGGTTCCCAAACACAATGTAGCAGCGCAGCAGACAGATTAAACAGTCGAATAGTCTACTGTCTATGGTGGTGAAATGGACAGCACTCTCCAAGGTGCTGATTCAATCAAAACACTTTAGACGACACTGCAGTATGCCCAAATACTTGAGTGTAGCTGCGGGGCTTACACAAGTCCGCATTTCTTATAGCTTAATTTTCTAGACACTAGTGTACAGCAACAATTTCAGATGCCACTGCAGAACACCCTCCATTTGCCAATGCACACATACTCAGCTGTTGGGCTTACAAGACCTGAATTTCATATCATTTTCAAGACATCAATGTAGAAGTAGAACAAATATCACAACATTTGAATATAACTTCAAATAAAATAAATAAATGTAGGCTACACCAGAACACACATATGATAATATATAGGCCTCCTGCCTATGTGATAATATGAGGCACATATTCCGATTAACTTCACAGTACATAGGTTTTCAAAACCTCCCACAATGACTCTCCCCATGCCAAGTCCATTTTACTCCTGACAGTCACTTTCTTGCTCATAGCCATGAACGGGCTTGTGGCTGTGACGTTTAGTCTCCTAAGGCTGTCCGGAAGACTCTGGCTTTTTCCTAAGAGCTCTTCGTTTTTTTTTATGTCGGAGGCAGAGGATGAGGTGGCAGGTAGCCTAGGAGTTAAAGTGTTGGACTAGCAACCAAGAGGTTGCAAGATCAAATCCCTGAGCTGACAAGGTAAAAATCTATTGTTCTGCCCCTGACCAAGGCAATTAATCCACTGTTCCTAGGCTGTCATTGAAAATAAGAATTTGTTCTTAACTGACTTGCCTAGGTTAATAAATATAAAAAAAATGTTACTGTACATTCCACCCACACCTTTGATCCCTCCCGTTGTTTCTAGACCCAAGCTCCCTACCTTTTTGCATGTTGAATTCTGCATGACTAGCCAGGGGTTATATGTTTGCTTGTTCTTGAACTGTAAAGTGCACCTGCTCCGAGCACTTCGTCGGTGGATGCACTGTCCCCTGTCTCAAATCAAATCAAATTTTATTGGTCACATACACGTTTAGCAGATGTTACTGCGGGTGTAGCGAAATGCTTGTGTTTCTAGCTCCAACAGTGCAGTAATATCTAACAAGTAATATCTAACAATTCACAACAATACACACAATACACAAAAATCTAAAGTAAAGGAATGGAATTAAGAATATATAAATATTTGGACCAGCAATGTTGGAGCGGCATAGACAAAAATTCAGTAGAATAGAATAAAGTACATACATATGAGATGAGTAATGCAAAATATGTAAACATTATTAAAGTGACTAGTGTTCCATTATTCAAGTGGCCAGTGATTTCAAGTATATGTATATAGGGCAGTAGCCTCTAAGGTGCTAGTGATGGCTATTTAACAGTCTGATGGCCTAGTGATAGCTGTTTTTCAGTCTCTCGGTCTCAGCTTTGATGCACCTGTACTGACCTTGCCGTCTGGAAGATAACGGGTTGAACAGGCAGTGGCTCCGGTGGTTGTTGTCCTTGATGATCTTTTTGGCCTTCCTGTGACATCGGGTGCTGTAGGTGTCCTGGAGGGCAGGTAGTTTGCCCCCGGTGATGTGTTGGGCAGACCGTACCTTCCTCTGGAGAGCCCTACAGTTGAGGGCAGTGCAGTTTCCGTACCAGGCGGTGATACAGCCCGACCGGATGCTCTCAATTGTGCACCTGTAAAGGTTTGTGAGGGTTTTAGGTGCCAAGACAAATTTCTTCAGCCTCCTGAGGTTGAAGAGGTGCTGACGCGCCTTCTTCACCACACTGTTTGTGTGGGTGGACCATTTCAGTTTGTCAGTGATGTGTATACCAAGGAACTTGAAGCTTTCCAACTTCTCCACTGCGGTCTCGTCAATGTGGATAGGGGGTGCTCCCTCTGCTTTCTCCTGAAGTCCACGATCAGCTTGTTTGTTTTGTTGACGTTAAGTGAGAGGTTATTATCCTGGCACAGTGCCCTCACCTCCTCCCTGTAGGCTGTCACGTCATTGTTGGTGATCAAGCCTACAACTGTTGTGTTGTCTGCAAACTGGATGATTGAGTTGGAGGCATGCGTGGCCACACAGCCATGGGTGAACAGGGAGTACAGGAGAGGGCTGAGCAAGCCCCCTTGTGGGGCCACTGTGTTGACGATCAGCGAAGTGGAGGTGTTGTTTCCTACCTTCACCACCTGGGGGCGGCCCGTCAGGAAGTACAGGACCCAGTTGCACAGGTCGGGGTTCAGACCCAGGGCCCCAAGCTTAATGATGAGCTTGGAGGGTACTATGGTGTTGAATACTGAACTAAGAACAGATACAGATATAGCCCTATAACTCCAGACTTGACTGCCCTTGACCAGCACAAAAACATCCTGTGATGTACTGCATTAACATTGAACAGCCCCCGTGATATGCAACTTTTTTTTTATCTTGGCCAGGCCGCAGTTGTAAATGAGAACTTGTTCCCAACTGGCCTACCTGGTTAAATAAAGGTAAAATAAAAAATAAAATAAAAATGTCAGGGTAGGCAACCCTGTTCCTGGAGTGCCGCAGGTATGGGAGGCATAGCAGGGAATATAAATATGATTCAAATGTATTTAGCCTGTTGTGCATGTTATTTGGGCATTCATACATATCACATATCAGTTTGTAAACAATATAATAAAAAAATTATAATTTAGTTAATAAAGCCGCACACAAACATGGTCTATTTTTTGCTTTCTTGAGTAAGGCATCTCCAAAATGCAGGTGTTTCAGCCTAGCTTTGTGTGCTGGTGGGGCAGCCAGCGGAAAATACAGAGCATAGGGGTTGGTAATGTTCTCTAATTGCGCCATGATTGGCTCAGTGTTCTGGCACTCATGGGGACATTACGTGCAAAATCTACGGGAGAGCTCGAAAATTCAAGCTCCTTGGGTGCTGCCATAGACTTACATTAGAAGTGCTCATCAAAGAAGTCTCAAGGTCATTGGGCACAGATAAAATAACATCAAATCACATTATCTACTGTAGCTTGATTGGACTGATCATGTCAAAATCATACTTTCAAAATCTTAGCTAGCGAGCTAGCAGTCATCATCATGAATCAAGTCGATAATCTACAGGCAAATCCTTCTCAATTCTTGTCATATGAAGAGAAATTATGAAGAGAAATTATAGATAAAATGTGTCGGTGCTCATCTGCAATTGGACATAAACAAATTCAACAATGAGTTGTTTGGAATGAATCAGTGGCTAACTGCAAGCATTGCAAAGCAATTACTAGCCTGCTATTTAGTGGAGTGGTGTGTGGTCCAAGTCTGGGTTTAAGGGTCTCTTTCCAAGTGTCGTGTCTTGACTATCATTAAAAGTGAAGACTGATATATTATCAAATCAATTCTCTAGGTTTAATTATTACGTGATTAAACTAATCATGTAAACATTAACTAGAAATTCAGGGCACCACGGGAAAATGTCGTTACAGAGTTACTATTTCCTGAAAATAACTGTCACGATATTCTCCTTCGTCTGAGGATATCTCAAAATCACTGTCAGAAAAAGTGGACCAATACGCAGTGGATTGCGTGCTCAACATCATTTTTAATAAATTATGATGTACACGGACAAAACAATAAACACGAATGAAACGGTGACAGTTTTACAGGCTATACATAAATCTAGCAGTGTAAAATAAAACAACCCACAACCCCAAGAGAAAAACACACACCTAATATATGACTCCCAATCAGGAACAACGATATCCAGCTGTTCCTGATCGGGAGTCACAAGACTAACACAGAAACAGAACAACTAGAAACTACATACAAACACACAACTTCTGCCACGTCCTGACCAAATACTAAACAACTACTCCCTCTGCTGGTCAGGACGTGACAATAACTCTTCTGATATTTTTGTATCTTATCAAAACAGTCGCTTGTTAATTAATTTTTCCTCGATCAGTTTCGTTCTTGAACATCGTAATTCCTTCGTCTGCACGAATGCAGACTTTACTTGATGAATCATCCATACACAAATTGGCTCAATTATTTATTTACTAGCTAATTAAACAATGACAGAAGATATAAAACATCCTAACATTATACAGTAAATACTGTCCCTAGAGGACTTAACAAAACATGACAGTTTGGTTATAACATGATAGATACAGAGAGAAAAGGGGGTGGAAGGAAGGGAGACAAATAATTTGGTCTTTAGGACAATGGGGAAGCTACTCTCACGGAAATGCAAATACATATGCCACTAATAAATCACTAATTCGAAAAAGTAATGAAATGTTTTTATGTGAAGCTGGCTTCGATAGTTGGTCGATGAGGTAAGATTCTGGTTTGTCCAGTAGAGATCGCCATTGTCCTTTGTAGAATCTTCCAGGTCGTAGTGGTGTGAGAGGTTCATCTCACTTTTTAGATGCTTTCATGATGTTGTCAGTGTTCTCGGACTAGACTTGCACAAATTTTCAGCTCCAGATTGATATAGGCTGTAGTCTAGGATTCACTTCTTTTGTGATCAATAGTTCAGAGTTCATACCATTTCCAGCCGTGTAGCTCATGCTCCACGCTGTCTGGTCTTTTGGTAGAGTTGTAGTTTCAAACCATTTGTAACACCCGGCTTACAAATGGTTTGCATGGTCTGGTGTGAATTGCGTCACGGGGGCTTTTATACTTGGGTAGAAAAGGGGCCGTCTCATCATGTTTGTGCCCACATGGGCATGGCTATTGACTGTGCATAAGTTACCATAAAACTAACTAGCTAGCTTGCCTACTCCGACAATTAATCCACAGATAAAAGGGTAAACCAAGTTCATTTCTAGTAATCCCTCCTTCAGGCTTCTAATTCTTCTTTGAACTTTATATGGCAGTTGGCAACCAACTAAGGTGCATTACCACCACCAACTGGACTGGAGTGTGGACCTCAGTTCATCTTTCAATCACCCACGTGAGTATATGCTCCTAAAAACCAATGAGGAGATGGGAGAGGCGGGAATTTCAGCACATCAAGCGTCACAAATAGAACCAACTTCTATTTTAGCGCCTGGCTATGCAGACCCTCGTTGACGCGCGCAAGTTGTGTGGGTGCAATGATTGAATAACATGTATGTGTATATTTATTTTGCAAAGCTCGCGCACATGACGCATGTGGTGTGGTCAGCATGTAAGTGTATGTTGTGTAGTAAGCTGTTAGTAGCCCATGTGCCTCACCCTAATAATATGGTCCCTTTTCCTCTTATAACTAATCCTACAGTTCTGACTTGGTGTACAGGGAGAATACTGTAAGAACAGCCCATGTTCTGAATTCTGTCGCTGTACATTTCAAAAGAGCTGAACAAATATTTATATTGACTACGTCCGTCCTAGCTCGCTCATTAATGACTTAATCGATAGCCTCTTATCCGCTCATTTTGTTACATTACAGCATTATCGTGCTGAGGGGATGTTTTTCAGCGGCAGGGACTGGGAGACTAGTCAGGATCAAGGGAAAGATTAACAGAGCAAAGTACAGAGAGATCCTTGCTGAAAACCTGCTCCAGAACGTTCAGGACCACAATCTCTGGGGAAGGTTCAACTTCCAACAAGACAAAGACTCTAAGCACACAGCCAAGACAATGCAGGAGCGGCTTCCTTAAGTGGCCAAGTCAGAGCCCAAACTTGAAGCCGATCGAACATCTCTGGAGAGACCTGAACATAGCTGTGCAGCGACACTCCCCATCCAACCTGACAGATGTTGAGAGAATCTGCAGAGAAGAATGGGAGAAACTCCCCAAATAAAGGCGTGCCACGCTTGTAGCGTCATATCCAAGAAGACTCGAGGCTGTAATTGGTGCCAAAGGTGCTTCAACGAAATACGGAGTAAAGGGTCTGAATACTTATGTAAATGTGATATTTCAGGGGGGGGGGGGGTTTATACATTTGCAACTCTGTTTAAAAAACTGTTTTTGCTTTGTCATTATCGGATATTGTGTGTAGATTGATGAGAAAATTAAAACAATTTAATCAATTTTAGAATAAGGCTGTAAAGTAAGAAAACGTGGAAAAGGTAAAGGGGTCTGAATACTTTCCAAATGCACTGCAGATAGGACCCATTATTTATGGACTGAATATATTTTCACCCAAAGATAATTGCTTTTTAAACGTAGAAATTCGGGGTCTTGTTCATTAGGCACCAAACAGAAGAAAAACAAACAGAGATGGAGTACCTGGACTTGTCCTATAAGAAATGATCATTTTTGTTTCTGTTGCAAAACATTTTAAAGCATTTTCCGTTGTGTGAATGAATACGGACAGATTTCAGACTTTCACTTGTTTTTTTTCTAGTGAAAAATAAGTGCATTCTTTGGCCTCCCGGGTGGCGCAGCGGTCTAAGGCACTGCATCGCAGTGCTGAGGAGCCACTACAGCCTTGTGTTCGATCCCAGGCTATGTCACAGCCAGCCGTGACTGGGAGCCCTATGGGACGGCGCACAATTGGCCCAGCGCTGTCCGGGTTTGGTTCGGGGAGATTTCCTTGGCTAATCGTGATCTAGCGACTCCTTATTGGCGGTCCGGGCGCCTGCAGGCTGACGTTGGACATGGTTTCCTTCGACACATTAGTGCGGCTGGCTTTCAGGTTAAGCAAGCAGTGTGTCAAGAAACAGTGCAGCTTGGCAGGTCATGTTTCAGAGGACGCATGCCTCTCCCGAGTCCGTTGGGGGGTTGCAGCGATGAGACAAGATTGTAACTACCAATTGGATATCATGAAATATTTTGTAATTTCCGCACCGTAAAAGTGTCCATAATTTGCAGGATGCTGGATGAGTACTTTGAGGAGCAGATGAAGGAGATCATCAGGATGTGTGCCTACCAGAGACAGACCATGCTCTTCTCTGCCACCATGAGCGAGGAAGTAAGGACACAACCTGTATTCCTTTATTATCACATTGGTCACCAAACCTGGTCTTGGGGAGCTACAGGGTGTGCAGGCTTTTGTTCCAGCTCAGCATTAACTCACCTGATTCGACTTGTCGCCGTCATCTTGATGATTGGCTGATGAGTTTAGTCATGTGTGGTAGTGTCTGGTGATGGTATGCCATTATGGTTTGTGTTGACAAATATGGAATATTGTTCAATTAGATTCTGATCATTGTTGCTTTGTTTTCCATTACTTTACCC
Source organism: Salmo trutta (assembly GCF_901001165.1). Lineage (NCBI taxonomy): Eukaryota > Metazoa > Chordata > Actinopteri > Salmoniformes > Salmonidae > Salmo > Salmo trutta. The sequence goes on along the minus strand of NC_042970.1, from coordinate 53,376,506 downwards.
TCCAGTGGCTGTATTGTTTATTGAAATGGTGTTATCTTTCTCTCTCTTTGTCCTCCAGGTGAAAGACTTGGCGTCGGTCTCTCTGAAGCAGCCAGTGCGTATCTTTGTGAAAAGCAACACAGACGTGGCGCCCTACAGGAGTTTGTCAGGATCCGACCAGCCAGGGAAGGAGACAAGGAGGCCGTTGTGGGCGGTGAGTTGTCTGGACAACTATCACAATCCAGTGCTGAGTTATTGTGAAGTAAAGTACAACATGTAGCAGAAAGTTTACTGCTCACCTTTTTCAACTTCGTCATTTTCCATTGAACAGAAATGGAAAACCATGAGGTTGAAAAAGGTGAACATTGAACTTTCTGATACATGTAGCAATCTTGACTAACTGTTTGTGTGTCACCAGTCTGTGCATGTGTGTCTCTTGTTGTGTCTCCTGCCTGTGTGTGTTTTGTGTTTGTCTCCTGTGTCTATGTCTGTGTCTCAGCCCTGCTGACACAGACGTTCCAGGACCACGTGATGGTGTTCACTCAGACTAAGAAGCAGGCCCACCGGATGCACATCCTCCTGGGCCTGATGGGGCTAAAGGTGGGGGAGCTGCACGGGAACCTGTCCCAGACCCAGAGACTGGAGAGCCTCAGGTACCTAGACACTTTCCAACTAACTGGTCTTTCACCTGGGCTTGCGCTGCTCCGCAAAGAATTACACTCTGTTTTTATTTACAACAATTGAACGTGTGGCTCATGCCCAAGAACACTTGATAAAGTGCTATGCAAAAGCTATGCATCCCGTGTAGCAGCTTAAAACCTACTCTTTTTGCGATGCCCCAGTGTAGCTCCCCTGTAACACTGTCAGTGTTACACACTATTACCTACTTACACACCGTTGCCTAATTTACACTATTGGACCAAATGAAGTCGAGCTGTAGTGAGCTGGCCTGGTTACGCATCCACCATAGTTGCGGCTGTCACGACTACTGCCGAGGGAGGTTCCTCTCCCTGTTCGGGTGGCGCTCGGCGGTTGTCGTCACCGGCCTACTAGCTGCCATCGATCCCTTTTTCGTTTTTCTGTTAGTTATGTCTTTGTGAGTTACACCTGTTTCCCATTAGTAATTAGTTTTATTATTTAAGCCCGCCTCTCCACCTGTTCTGTGTGCGGGCTTGTTACGTGTCATAACTTTGTATGTTTTGTGGTACATGTATTTTGGACTTCGGGGTTATTGTTTCGCCCTGTTGTGTTTGGACATATTTCCTCGGTTTTCAGTACTTATTAAATTACATATTGTACCAAACATTTTCCTGCTTCCTGCGCCTGACTCCACACCCACGAAGCCCAAAGTGTTACAGCGGCAACCGTGCTGAAAAGGACAATGTGAAATGAAACAACGTTCTGTGTGTTTTTTTTGTGTCAATCAGGCATTTGACATTGCTAAAATAATAAGTATGCATAATACATACCCAGCCATCTTTTCCCAGAAATTAATTGAGTAGCTGGTGCAAGATTTTTGTTCTGTTGTGCTGAGATAAGTGAGTAGTGGTCAGGGTGGGAAATACATTTTTGGGTCAGACAGCAAAAAAATCTACCAGCAACTCAATATTTACCAGCCAAAATATATAATTTTACATACATATTTTTTTTAATCAATGGATGAGCATGCTTTGTAATGTTTCTAAAGCAAAAATGTATTACTAATATGTATTACATTCTCAATCAAGCACAAACATTTCAGCTGCCCCTTTAAAGGATGGGACGTTACCGTGGTAACTGGGCACACTCTTGTCTTCCTAGCAGCAAACTCAAACTAACATTGAAAAACAACCTAGTGTGTGAACAAAACTATGTAACTGGCCAAGAAACACAAGGACAAAGTCACACTTTAGTAGCTTTTCTTGTCAATTGTGACCAACTTCTACAGTTCCCAAATGCTCTGTGTGACTACCCACCAACATGGCTAATGAAATAGTCATTCTTACCCACCAATGACAAAATCTGCCCGCGTTTGGCGGGTGTTCATTTTCCACCCTACTAGTGGCTATAGTTTATATCAAAGCTGCCCTTCACTGTAGAAATGAACCATTTCTCCTCAGATGATCAACTTGACCATGCCGAGGAAGCCATTTTCAGATTGAGATGCACCCGCTAACATTGTCGTTCTCCTCCACAGGTGATCAACTTCACCATGCCCAACACGGTGGAGCACTACGTTCACAGGGTGGGCCGCACGGCCTGAGCCGGCATGGTGGGTTGCTCTGTGTCCCTGGTGGGCGAGACAGAGAGGAAGATGCTCAAGGACATTTTCAGGAAGGCCAAGATCCCCTGTGAAAGCCCATGTCCTGCCACATGGAGTAAATGGTGTATTGTCTATATCTTTAATAGGCAGTTCAAAGATGAGCAGATTGACATCCTGGTGGCCACTGACGTTGCGGCTAGAGGTCTGGATATCGACGGAGTCAAGACGGTAAGGGCTCAATAAAGTGTTTGTTTATGTGCTAGGAAATGTAAATGTAATCCCCCAAAAACATTTCCAAGGCATTTCAGCCTTGCCACAAAAGGACCAGCTGACATCATGTCAGTGATTCTCTCATTAACACAGGTGTTGAGTGTTGACGAAGACAATGTTGGAGATCACTCTATCATGCTGATTGAGTTCGAATAACAGCCTGGAAGCGTCAAAAGGAGGGTGCTAGGAATCATTGTTCTTCCTCTGTCAACCATGGTTACCTGCAAGGAAACACGTGCCGTCATCATTGCTTTGCACAAAAAGGGCTTCACAGGCAAGGATATTGCTGCCAGTAAGATTGCACCTAAATCAACCATTTATCGGATAGTTAAGAACTTCAAGGAGAGCGGTTCAATTGTTGTGAAGAAGGCTTCAGGGCGCCCAAGAAAGTCTAGCAAGCACCAGGACTGTCTCCTAAAGTTGATTCAGCTGCGGGATTGGGGCACCGCCAGTACAGAGCTTGCTCAGTGAGGCGAAGACCTTTGGAGGATGGCCTGGTGTAAATAAGGGCAGCAAAGAAGCCACTTCTCTCCAGGAAAAACATCAGGGACAGACTGATATTCTGCAAAAGGTACAGGGATTGGACTGCTGAGGACTGGGGTAAAGTCATTTTCTCTGATGAATCCCCTTTCCGATTGTTTGGGGCAACTGTTAAATAAATGTCTCATGAAGCCAATACGGTTGGTTTCTCCACTGTATAGTTTGGGTGAACAGGGTGAACAGTGCAATGCTTCAGAGGTTAAGAGCTGTGTGAGGGTGAATGTTTGTCCGGAGAAGACAAGGTGAGCGCTACCATCAGTCCTGTGTCAAGCCAACAGTAAAGCATCCTGAGACCATTCATGTGTGGGGTTGCTTCTCAGCCAAGGGAGTGGGCTCACTCACAATTTTGCCTAAGAACACAGCCATGAATAAAGAATGGTACCAACACATCCTCCGAGAGCAACTTCTCCCAACCATCCAGGAACAGTTTGGTGACGACCAATGCCTTTTTCAGCATGATGGAGCACCTTGCCATAAGGCAAAAGTGATAACTAAGTGGCTCGGGGAACAAAACATCGATATTTTGGGTCCATGGTCAGGAAACTCCTCAGACCTTAATCCCATTGAGAACTTCTGGTCAATCCTCAAGCGGCGGGTGGCAAACAAAAATCCACAAATTCTGACAAACTCCAAGCATTGATTATGCAAGAATGGGCTGCCATCAGTCAGGATGTGGCCCTGAAGTTAATTGACAGCATGCCAGGGCGGATTGCAGAGGTCTTGAAAAAGAAGGGTCAACACTGCAAATATTGACTCTTTGCATCAACTTCATGTAATTGTCGATAAAAGCCTTTGACACTTATGAAATGCTTGTAATTATACTTCAGTATTCCATAGTAACATCTGACAAAAATATCTAAAGACACTGAAACAGCAAATTTTGTGAAAATTAATATTTGTGTCATTCTCAAAACTTTTGACCCCGACTGTAGTCCTCCAAAGTTGTACAATTTGATGTTATTCTTAAAGTATTATTCAATTTGATGACAACAAGTTAAATTTATTTTTTTTCTTTCTGGTTGTGCTTTTTTTGATGACTGAGCTGTTCTCTCTCTCCGTCATAGGTGATTTTAAAGTTCTGAGACCTGATTGAGAAGCTGGAGAAGGACGTGTGAGAGGGCCATGGCCTACACGGAGGCTCAGGTTAAAAGCAGCATATTGTGTGTATTCAAATAGATGGTAGTGTGTTCCTGTGGTCATATGTGTGTATGTGTATTTTGTGTGTGTGTGTGTGTGTGTGCGCACGTGTCATTCAGATCAGTGTGGCACAGAAGCAGCTAGCACAGAACGCAGACGAGACAGACCCCCAGAGGACGTGGTTCCAAATGCACGATGAGCGCAAGAAAGACTGCAGTGAGTACCACAGACCAACACTTATTATAGGCTTGCCAACCTCCCTACCATGTTCCTCGCTGCTACTAGATGGCATCTTCATATCACAACATCCTGCCCTTTCGATGTTATATATACAGTACATGCAGTGCATTACCATGGACAGCATAGCTCATCTCACTGCAACCAATGCCCACGACCTCAACTACAGCTCAACTAAAACAGGCCCTTGACTAAGACCCAGCTATGGTCAGCACTTTGTTGGTCTCTCTTGTATGTACATTGAAATTAGCCTTTTGAGGCTTAACTGTCTGTGTGCAGATGTATCTGTTTTCTTTGAGCCGCTCTCTCCACTGGCTTCCATTTGAAGCTCGCATCCGCTACAAGTCCATGGTGCTTGCCTACGGAGCTGTGAGGGGAACGGCACCTCCGTACCTTCAGGCTCTGATCAGGCCCTACACCCAAACAAGGGCACTGCGTTCATCCACCTCTGGCCTGCTCGCCTCCCTACCTCTGAGGAAGCACAGTTCCCGCTCAGCCCAGTCAAAACTGTTCGCTGCTCTGGCACCCCAATGGTGGAACAAGCTCCCTCACGACGCCAGGACAGCGGAGTCAATCACCACCTTCCGGAGACACCTGAAACCCCACCTCTTTAAGGAATACCTGGGATAGGATAAAGTAATCCTTCTAACCCCCCCCCCCCAAAAGATTTAGATGCACTATTGTAAAGTGGTTGTTCCACTGGATATCATAAGGTGAATGCACCAATTTGTAAGTCGCTCTGGATAAGAGCGTCTGCTAAATGACTTAAATGTAAATGTAAATGTTGTAAAGCCCAAAGGCAGCAAAAAGCTCTATCTGCATAATTCATGATTTAACTTTATTTCACCTTTGTTTCTGCCAGTGACCAAAGCTCTGGCGGACTTTGACTTGGCCCTAAGGGGAAAGAAGAGTGAGAAGTTCATCAAAGAGGGGAAAAGGAAAGATTTATCGGTACGAGTGCTCATATTAGTTCTCTGTTTGACTGGTACCATGTTTCAATTTTGTATGTTTTTTTCCAAGATTTCTGTCTTTTTTTCTGTATAATTAAAATTAATGTTAACAGAATTCCCCATCAACGGTGTTTCCACTCAGGAATATTTTACTTAATCATTTACATACTTTATAGCATCAAAACCATTACATTTGACTACCGTAATTTCCGGACTATTAAGCGCACCTGAATATAAGCCGCACCCACTGAATTAAAAAATATATATTATTTTGAACATAAATAAGCCGCACATGTCTATAAGCCGCAGGTGCCTACTGGTACATTGAAACAAATGAACTTTAAATTGGCTTTAACGAGACACGGCTTGTAACAAAAATAAATAGGCTTTAACCAACCATGCTATTTTTTTTTTTTTGCGTTGTTCGTAACTTGTTTTGTACATAATGTTGCTGCTACCGTCTCTTATGACCAAAAAGAGCTTCTGGACATCAGAACTGGGATTACTCAGCTCAAATTGGACAAAGAGTTCTTCTTCAATGAGTCGGACGGGAGAGATACACTACTACAGACACCCGACCAGGCCCAGATCGCCGTGATTCGATGGAAAAGGAAATGGAGGTTTCGCGGAAAGAGATCAGGGTGCCTTGTTAGGATCAGACAACAAGTGGCTAATCTGCCCTTGCCTTCCATCCTGCTAGCTAATGTTCAATCGCTGGAAAATAAATGGGACGAACTGAAAGCACGTATATCCTACCAACAGGACATTAAAAACTGTAATATCCTATGTTTCACCGAGTCGTGGCTGAACGACGACATTAAGAACATACAGCTGGCGGGTTGTACACTCTATCGGCAGGATAGAACAGAAGCCTCTGGTAAGACACGGGGCAGGGGCCTATGCATGTATGTAAACAACAGCTGGTGCACAACATCTAAGGAAGTCTCAAGGTTTTACTCGCCTGAGACAGAGTATCTCATGATAAGCTGTAGACCACACTATCTACCAAGAGAGTTTTCATCTGTATTTTTCGTAGCTGTCTACATACCACCACAGACTGAGGCTGGCACTAAAACCCCAATCAATGAGCTGTATTCTGCCATAAGCAAACAGGAAAACGTTCATCCAGAGGCGGCGCTCCTAGTGGCCGGGGAATTTAATGGAGGGAAACTTATTATATCAGTTTTACCTAATTTCTATCAGCATATTAAATGGGCAACCAGAGAGAAATAAATTCTAGACCACTTTTACTCCACACACAGCGATGCGTACAAAGGTCTCCCTCGCCCTCCATTTGTCAAATCTGACCATAACGCTATCCTCCTGATTCCTGCTTACAAGCTAAATTTTAAGCAGGAAGCACCTGTGACTTGATCTATAAAAAAAGTGGTCAGATGAAGCAGATGTTAAACTACAGGACTGTTTTGCTAGCACAGACTGGAAAATGTTCTGGGATTCTTCCCATTGCATTGAGGAGTACACCACATCAGTCACTGGCTTAGTCAATAAGTGCATCGAGGATGTCCTCCCCACAGTGACTGTTTAAAAAAATATATTTCACCTTATTTCACCTTATATGTCACCTTTATTTAACCAGGTAGGCTAGCTGGTTTGCAATTTGCAACTGTGACCTGGCCAAGATAAAGCAAAGCAGTTTGACACATTCAACAACATAGAGTTACACATGGAATAAACAAACATGCAACCAATAATACAGTAGGAAAATCTATATACAGCATGTGCAAATGAGTTAGGATAAGAGAGGTAAGGCAATAAATAGGCCATGGTGGCAAAGTAATTACAATATAGCAAATAAACACTAGAATGGTAGGATGTGCAGATGAATGTGCAAGTTGAGATACTGGGGTGCAAAGGAGCAAGATAAATAAATAAATACAGTATGGGGATGAGGTAGATTGGATGAGCTATTTACAGATGAGCTATGTACAAGTGCAGTGATCTGTGAGCTGCTCTGACAGCTGGTGCTTAAAGCTAATGAGGGAGGTAAGAGTCTCCAGCTTCAGAGATTTTTGCAGTTCGTTCCAGTCATTGGCAGGAGAGGCGGCCAAAGGAAGAATTCACTTTGGGGGTGACCAGTGAGATATGCGTGCTACGGGTGGGTGCTGCTATGGTGACCAGTGAGCTGAGATAAGGTGCGGCTTTGCCTAGCAGAGACTTGTAGATGACCTGGAGCCAGTGGGTTTGGCAACGAGTATGAAGCGAGGGCCAGCCAACGAGAGCATACAGGTTGCAGTGGTGGGTCGTATATGGGGCTTTGGTGACAGAATGGATGGCACTATGATAGACTGCATCCAATTAGTTGAGTAGAGTGTTGGAGGCTATTTTGTAAATGACATTGCCAAAGTCGAGGATCGGTAGGATGGTCAGTTTTACGAGGGTATGTTTGGCAGCATGAGTGAAGGATGCTTTGTTGCGAAATAGGAAGCCGATTCTAGATTTAATTTTGGATTGGAGATGTTTAATGTGAGTCTGGAAGGAGAGTTCACAGTCTAACCAGACACCTAGGTATTTGTAGTTGTCCATATGTTCTAAGTCAAAACAGTCCAGAGTAGTGATGCTGGACAGGCGGGCAGCGATCGGTTGAAGAGCATGCATTTAGTTTTACTTGCATTTAAGAGCAGTTGGAGGCCACGGAAGGAGAGTTGTATGGCATTGAAGCTCATCTGGAGCTTAGTTAACATAGTGTCCAACGAAGGGCCAGAGGTATACAGAATGGTGTCATCTGCGTAGAGGTGGATCAAAAAATCACCAGCAGCGAGAGCGACATCTGTACGTACATACCCCAACCAGAAGCCATGGATTACAGGCAACATTTGCACTGAGCTAAAGGGTAGAGGTGCGCTTTTAAGGAGCGGGACTCTAACCTGGAAGCTTATAAGAAATCCCGCTATGCCCTCTGACGACCCATCAAACAGGAAAAGCATCAATACAGAAGAAAGATTGAATGCACTACACTGGCTCCGATGCTCGTCGGATGCGGTAGGGCTTGCAAACTGTTACAGACTACAAAGGGAAGCACAGCTGAGAGCTGCCTAGTGACACGAGCCTACCAGACGAGCTAAATAACTTCTATACTCGCTTCGAGGCAAGCAACACTGAAACATGCATGAGAGCATCAGCTGTTCCGGACGACTGTTTGATCACGCTTGCCGCAGCCGATGTAAGACCTTTAAAACCTGTTGGGGATAGGGGGCAGTATTGAGAATTTTGGAAAAAATATGTGCCCATTTTTAACTGCCTCCTACACCAACTCAGAAGCTAGAATATGCATATTATTGTTCAGGTTTGGATAGAAAACACTCTGAATTTTCTAAAACTGTTTGAATGGTGTCTGTGAGTTTAACAGAACTCCTATGGCAGGCAAAAACCTGACAAGGTTTCAAGCAGGAAGTACCCTGTCTGACAAGGAGTCGTGCGTCTTGCATCTGTTTATTGAAAAGTAAGGATCTTAGCTGTAACGTGACAATTCCCAGGGCTCCGATAGGCTCTCAGAACCCGGGAAATACCTGAAGGTTGACGAGGGAGCCTCAGGCTGAAACACATTATCGGCTTTGGTAAGTGGCGGCTCAGAGGACCTTTGAATGAGGCGCGTGCACGATTCGCTCCTGAGGAGAAATTTAATTCGGCTGTTTAGGCTCAATGCATATTCCCGGTCGGAATATTATCCCTTTTCTACGAGATAAATGGCATAAAAATTGGTTTTAAACAGCGGTTGACATGCTTCGAAGTACGGTAATGGAATATTTAGACATTTTTTGTCACGCCAATGCGCAAGACCGTGATGAAGCATTCTGATAGTGTCTAGAACTCACGAACAAAACGTCGCTGTTTGGATATAACGATGGATTATTTGGGACCAAACCAACATTTGTTATTGAAGTAGAAGTTCTGGCAGTGTATTCTGACGAAGAACAAGCAAGGTAAGAACATTTTTCTTATAGGAAATGTGATTTTGGTGGAGGCTGACCTAGGTGGGTGTCTAAATAGCTAGCCCTGTGATGCCGGGCTATGTACTTAGATTATTGCAAAATGTGCTTCATCCGAAAAGCTATTTTAAAATCGGACATATCGAGTGCATAGAGGAGTAATGTATCTATAATTCTTAAAATAATTGTTATGCTTTTTGTGAACGTTTATCGTGAGTAATTTAGCAAACTGTTAGTAAATTCCCCGGAAGTTTGCGGGGGTTATGCTAGTTCTGAACGTCACATGCTAATGTAAAAAGCTTTTTTTTATATATAAATATGAACTTGATTGAACAGACATGCATGTATTGTATAACACAATGTCCTAGGTGTGTCATCTGATGAAGATCATAAAAGGTTAGTGCTGCATTTAGCTGTGGTTTGGGTTTATGTGACATGATATGCTAGCTTGAAAAATGGGTGTCTGATTATTTCTGGCTGGGTACTCTGCTGACATAATCTAATGTTTTGCTTTCGTTGTAAAGCCTTTTTGAAATCGGACAGTGGGGTTAGATTAACGAGATTCTTGTCTTTAAATAGCTGTAAAATAGTCATATGTTTGAGAAATTGAAGTAATAGTATTTCTAACGATTCAAAAATCGCGCCACTGGATTTCAGTGGCTGTTACGTAGGTGGGACGAGTTCGTCCCACATGCGCCAGAGAGGTTAAACAGGTCAACATTCACAAGGCCGCAGGGCCAGACAGATTACCAGGACGTGTACTTGAACCTGACCGTGTGGTGCCAGGACAACAACCTCTCCCTCAATGTGATCAAGACTAAGGAAATGATTGTGGACTACAGGAAAAGGAGGACTGATCGTGCCCCCATTCTCATCAATGGGGCTGTAGTGGAGCAGGTTGAGTGCTTCAAGTTCCTTGGCATCCACATCACCAACAAACTATCATGATCCAAGCACACCAAGACAGTCGTGAAAAGGGCACGACAAACCCATCCCCCTCAGAAGACTGAAAATATTTGGCATGGGTCCTCAGATCCTCAAAATGTTTTACAGCTTCACCATCGAGAGCATCCTGACGGGTTGCAATCACTGCCTGGTATGGCAACTGCTCGTCCTCCGACCGCAAGGCACTACAGAGGGTAGTGCGTACGGCCCAGTACATCAACGGGGCCAAGCTTCCTGCCATCCAGGACCTCTATACCAGGTGGTGTCAGAGGAAGGCCCTAAAAATTGTCAAAGACTAGGCACCCTAGTCATAGACTGTTCTCTCTGCTACCGCATGGCAAGCGGTACCGGAGCACCAAATCTAGGTCCAATAGGCTTCTAAACAGCTTCTACCCCAAGCCATAACACTCCTGACCAGCTAATCAAAGGGCTACCCAGACTATTTGCATTGCCCCCCACTCTTCTATGCTGCTGCTACTCTCTGTTATTAACTATATAAAGTCACTTTAATAACTCTACCTACATGTACATTATGTCACACCCTGATCTGTTTCACCTATCCATGTGATTGTCTCCACCCCCTCCAGGTATCACTTATTTTCCCTGGTGTATTTATCCCTGTGTTTCCTGTCTCTCTGTGCCAGTTCGTCTTGTTTTGTCAAACAGCGTGTTTTTCCTGTGCTCCTGCTGTCACGTCCTGACCAGTAAAAGGGGTTATTTGTTATTGTAGTTTGGTCAGGGCGTGGCAGGGGGTGTTTGTTTTGTGTGTTTTAGGTTTTGTTCTATGTTATTCTATTTCTATGTGTTTATCTAGTTTTTCTATTTCTATGTTGGGGTTTTGGAACAACCTCCAATTAGAGTCAGCTGGTTGTCGTTGCCTCTAATTGGAGGCCATATTTAAGTGGGTTAGTTTTCTCTTGTGTTTGTGGGTGGTTGTTCCTTGTATAGTCTGAGCACCTTACGGGACTGGTTTCGTTGTTTGTTTTGTGTAAGTGGTTTGTTGTTTTTCCTTCAAATAAAATTAGATGATAAATATACCCGCTACAGTTTGGTCCACTCCAAACGATGAACATTACACCTGCTTTTTCTTATCTCTCTTTTTCTAGTCCTCCTAGTTTTGACCCTTGCCTGCCCTGACTTTGTACCCACCTGCCTAACTATTCTGCCTGTCCTGACTTCGAGATTGCCTTCCACTCTGTATCTCCTGGACTCTGACCTTGTAATGAACATTTTGCCTGTACACGACCATTCTCTTGCCTGCCCCTTGGATACTAATAAATATCAGAGACTCAAATCATCTGCCTCCCGTGTCCGCATCTGGGTCTCGCCTTGTGCCCTTATAGTACGAACTGGCCATGATAGACCCAGCAGACTTGGACCGGCTTCGCCACGCTGTCTCCCTGAGACTACTGAACCTTTTGGAATGGCTTTGTTCAATGTGTACTGTGTACATGTGCACTGTAGTAATCTTTTGAAATGTTTGTTCTGTTTCAGGTTTAGGAGAAAGTAAGGGTCATATCGATGGAAAAATGACAAGACAAGCAGTTTGGATGGATCTATTCACCTTCAGTGTATTTTTTCATTGACGTTAAAAGTTTCTTTCTTCATAAAGCAGTGCTTTCCCACTTTTCAGTGAGGGCATGATAAAAAGACACTCACACAGGTTGTGTGGTTGCGGTGTATAACCATACCAGGGTTTCATGTAACCTGTTGAAGCCTCACTTCAAAAATACGGTGCTGAGAAAAATGGCCTCTGTGTTAATGAAGATGTCAATTTTATAAAGGTTTAATCTGTATTATTGTGAGATGGGTTTTCGAATGGCCATCAACATCCTTGCAGCAGTGAAATCCATGTAGGTATTATCTTGGTTATAGCTGCAATAATTGGTATCAATAAAGTACAAAACGGTGACGCATGGCCTGTTTTAAATGCTGAAACAACTAGCCCGCTATAACCTCCGCCCCATGCTCAACACAGAGAAAAAGATACGGCTGGGTGGACGGGTTTAGCCCACTGCATTGGCTATCTTCCAAGGTCTTCATGATTAGACATACTGATGAAAGAAGAGTACACCTTAGTATTGCTCAATATCAACCTATAGGGCTTCAACTAGGGGTTCCGGACGTGGATTCTCAATCCTCCAAACCCGTGGTGATATAAAATACTAGCGATAGCGATATTACTGTGCAACGTAGACATTGTACTTTCTACTGAAATTGCAAAACAATTTGTTATGAACGTTTCAACCATTGAGAATGATAAGCCTCTAGTGGCCAAAAGGCAGTTTTAGCATGGGCAGCGCCATTGAGGGCTTCCACCATGCTTCTGCCATTTTAAAGTAGTCAACTGGGTGGGGATTCCTATGGGTTCAAATGATATTTTATTTGTCACATTCACCGAGTACAATTAACGTGAAATGCTTACTTACGAAATTAATGAGGCTATATACAAGGGGTACCGAGACAATGTGCAGGGGTACGGGTTTGTCGAAGTAATTGAGCGGTGGAGGCTCCTCAGAGGAGGAAGGGGAGGACCATCCTCAGTGAATTTCATAAAAATAAAGATCTAAAAGTTATCCTTTTTAGATAAAACTATACTAAATATATTCATGTCACCAAATAATTGATTAAAACACTGTTTTGCAATGAAGGTGGACAGTAGCCTCAGCAGCACTCCGTAGGCTAGCACCATGGTGTAGCCGGAGGACAGTTCGCTTCTGTCCTCTGGGTACATTGACTTCCAATAGAAATTGTTGCTAATTCATTAAAAATAAAAACCTTGATAACATACAGTACCAGTCAAAAGTTTGGACACCTACTCATTCAAGGGTTTTTCTACTATTTTATACATTGAAGAATAATAGTGAAGATATCAAAACTAGGAAATAACACATATGGAATCATGTAGCAACCAAAAAAGTGTTAAACAAATCAAAATATGTTTTAGATTTTAGATTCTTCAAAGTAGCCACCCTTCGCCTTGATGACAGCTTTGCACACTCTTGGCATTCTCTCAACCAGCTTCATGAGGAATGCTTTTCCAACAGTCTTGAAGGAGTTCCCACATATGCTGAGCACTTGTTGGCTGCTTTTCCTTTATTCTGCGATCTAACTCATCCCAAACCATCTCAATTGGGTTGAGGTCGGGTGATTGTGGAGGACAGGTCATCAGATGCAGCACTCTCATCACTCTCATTCTTGGTCAAATAGCCCTTATACAGCCTGGAGGTATGTTTTGGGTCATTGTCCTGTTGAAAAACAAATGATAGTCCCACCATGCGCAAACCAGATCGCTGCAGAGTGCTGTGGTACCATGCTGGTTAAGTGTGCCTTGAATTCTAAATCAATCACAGACAGTGTCACAGCAAAGCACCATCACACCTCCTCCTCCATGCTTCACGGTGGTAACTACACATTCGGAGATAATCCGTTCACCTACTCTGCGTCTCACTGAGACATAGCGGTTGGAACAAAAAAATCTCAAATTTGGACTCCTCAGACCGAAGGACAGATTTCCACAGGTCTATTTTCCATTGCTCGTGTTTCTTGGCCCAAGCAAGTCTCTTATTATTGGTGTCCTTTAATAGTAGTTTCTTTGCAGCAATTTGACCATAAAGGCCTGATTAATGCCGTCTCCTCTGATCAGTTGATGTTGAGATGTGTCTGTTACTTGAACTCTATTAAGCATTTATTTGGACTGCAATTTGAGGTGCAGTTAACTCTAATGAACGTATCCTCTGCAGCAGAGGTAACTCTGGGTCTTCCTTTTGTGTGGCGGGTCTCATGAGAACCAGTTTCATCATAGCGCTTGATGGTTTTTACGACTGCACTTGAAGAAACCTTCAAAGTTCTTGAAATTTTCCGTATTCCTGACCTTCATGTCTTAAAGTAATGATGGACTGTCGTTTCTCTTTGCTTATTTGAGCTGTTCTTGCCATAATATGGATTTGGTCTTTTACCAAATAGGGCTATCTTCTGTACACCACCCCTACCTTGTCACAACACAAATGATTGGCTCAAACGCATTAAGAAGGAAAGAAATTCCACAGATGCACACCTGTTAATTTAAATGCATTCCAGGTGACTGCATCATGAAGTTGGTTGAGAGAATGCCAAGAGTGTGCAAAGCTGCCATCAAGGCAAAGGGTGGCTACTTTGAAGAATCTCAAATATAAAATATATTTTGATTTGTTGAACACTTTTTGTTTACTACATGATTCCATATATGTTATTTCATAGTTTGGATAATTTCACTATTCTACAATGTAGAAAATAGTAAAAATAAAAAACCCTTGAATGAGTAGGTGTCCACACTTTTGACTGGTACTATATATGCTTGTCAACAACAGTCAGTGTTTATTAATATTATATATATTTTTTACCTGCACCCTAATCTGACTGACTGTTACCATCAATCAAATGCTTTTTAACAACTGATCACGGTGTGGTGGGGGGACTAAATAGCCTATCTAGAACTGCTAAAAAGTTGTCATGACGTGCGGGCCTCTCTCACTCACGTGATTCATCCAATAGTGGATTAAGCTGCCTGCTGCAGCCCTCTGAACACACACACACCTCCCCACAGCCTGATAGTCAGCAGCAGCAGGTCACAGTGAAATATATATAAGCCTATATTTTTTTTAAATGTAACAAGGCAAGTCAGTTAAGAACACATTCTAATTTACAATGACAGCCTACTGGGGAACAGTGGGTTAACTGCCTTGTTTAGGGTTGGAAGGACAGAATGACCTCATCAGGTCAGGAATTCGATCCAGAAACCTTTCAGTTACTGGCCCAACGTTCTAACCACTAGGCTACCTGCCATGGCGGCAGCAATGCAACTTAGAAGTAGCCCAAAAACCTGCAACCCGCGACCAATACATTTTCATCCACGACATCGTTTTCAAAGTAGACCAATTTCGGGAAAACCTAGAACATGGCAACCGTGTGCGTACTTGACGTATAGCAAATGTTTATAACTAACCCAAGACAGACCACAGCCTGCCATTCCCATGGGAACAAATGAGTCATAGGGCAGAACAAGCTGGGAGGGGGGCGGAGCCAAGAACGAGCTAGCTAGCGGGACCCTGCTTGCTCCTTGTAGCATGTATTTGCATATTTCTGTTAGGGAACGCCTTCGCTGTGCTAAAACTCACTTTGTCCTTGTGCTCCTAAACAACAACTTTTTATAAACGTTTACAAAGGATACAGTCTACAAAACTTAATTCACTCTGTTCGTAGCAGATTCTAGTTTTGGGAATAGAAAACTGTATTGACATCAAATATTTAATCAATGAGAACATTTGCAGAATGGCCTGGGATTACTCTCACCATCATATTTACTATTTTTTTGAAAATGTAATTTAACCTTTATTTAAAAAGGCAAGTCAGTTAAGAACAAATTATTATTTACAATGATGGACTACACCAGCCAAACCCTGATGATGCTGGGCCAATTGTGCACCACCCTATGGGACTCCAAACCACAGCCAGTTGTGATACAGCCTGGATTTGAACCAGGGTGTCTGTAGTGACGCCTCTAGCACTGAGATGCAGAGCCTTAGACCGCTGCGCCACCCGGGAGCCCTCTTAGTACTAAGCAGAACCGCTAAGCAGATGCTTCACATTTATACATCCAGTGAAATATCTGCCTCATTGTTCTATTTGTGGTATAGGCTTTGTTGGCATTTAAAGCGCACTTCCGACTTTTCTATCACTAAATCCTATTACGAGTTTCAAGTGTGATAAAACGAATACGACGAGTTCGGCACACGCCTACTGTATATTGCCGCATTCAAAACAACTGGGAACTCCGAAAAATACGAGGTCAATTCATGACTTCAGTGATTTTCAGGTCAGAAATTCAGAGCGCTAGAAAGAGGCCAGAATCCCGAGTTGAAATTCCAAGTTGTGTGACCGTTCAAATCGATTTTTCCCAGACAGAAGCAATTTATTTCCCGAGTTCCCAGTTATTTTTTCGAACACTCGGAAGTCGAACATTTCCGACTTCCCACTGGAACGCAGCATATCATTTGGAAAACGAAACTAACAGGAAACGGCCAGGGCCCATTTGAAGAGCGCCTCATGGAATCAGTGTTGCCAACTATTTTTATGTGAGAATCGCTATTGGCTCCTTGATTTGAAGCTAGATTACGTTTCGATGCCGCGACGACATCACAACACCAATTTGGTTTGCTGTCGCACGACCGCTGGACGAAAAAGGTATTCAAATGTATGCAATCACTACTGTAACTCGCTCTGGATAAGAGGGTCTGCTAAGTAGTACATTTTTGCCCGACGTTAAGCTGTGAAGCTGTGAAGCTGGCCACAATAAGGATTATTTTGCCACAATAGCGGAATTTGCGTGTTGCCTTCAAAATAAAAGTTCCCAATTGAAAGTGATTCCAACGGCAAATAGTAGAATCATGTCATATTTGAACTAGACGATGATAGTCAAGGTCAGAATATTGTTACATAAATTCAACAAAAGTCAATAACTAGATAATTTGACAAAAAAAAGATATTGAAATTGCACTGTTGATGAGACTTTAGAATAGCATTGGGGGCATACTTATATACACTATACAGCCGCCCTAACCTATGGATGTTGGACCCATGAAATGGGGTATCAGCCTACTTCGTGATACTCACAGAACACAACTATGTAGAGTTTACACAAATATTAGCATCTTAGTGTAACAGTCTTATTTCCATCCCTCGCTTTGCCCCAATCTGGGCTCGAACCAGGGACCCTCTAACAAATCGACAACATTCACGCTCGAAGCATCGTTACCTGTCGCTCCACAAAAGCTGTGGTCCTTGCTGAACAAGGGAAACAACTACTTCAAGGTCTCAGATCGAGTGACGTCGCCAACTGAAACACTGCTAGCATGCACCGCTAACTAGCTAGCCATTTCACACTGGTTAGCCTCACAACCCTTTGACCTCCTGCAATAAGAGCTAAGATGCTACTATTTGTGTAAACTCTACACAGTTGTGTTCTGTGAGTGTCACTGAGTAGGCTGATCTCCCATTTAATGGGTGCAACATCCACAGGCTGTACAGTGCTATAATACAGTTCAAACGGCCCAAAACAAACCAATGAGAATTATTCTCAAGCTCAGCTCTAGGACAGCATTGGTCCTAATAATTTCAGGGAACTGAACAAACTGTTGATGGTCATGGCCTTGCCCCCAGTTAGCTGTCTGGTTATTTTAATTTCATTAGAGGCTCAAGCCATGGATTACAGGCAACATCTGCACTGAGCTGAGCTAAAGGGTAGAGCTGCCACTTTCAAGGAGCAGGACTCTTTTATTTAACTAGGTAAGTCAGTTAAGAACAAATCCTTATTTTTAATGACAACCTAGGAACAGTGGGTTAACTACCTTCTTCAGGAGCAGAACGACAGGTTTGTACCTTGTCAGCTCAGGGATTCGAACTTGCAACCTTTCGGTTACTAGCCCAACACTCTGGCCACTAGGCTACCCTGCCGTCCCAAGCTCTAACCCGGAAGCTTATAAGAAATCCTGCTATGCCCTCCGACGAACCATCAAACAGGCAAAGCGTCAATACAGGGCGAAGATTGAATAGTACTACACCGGCTCCGACGCTCGTTGGATGTGGCAGGGCTTGCAAACTATTACAGACTACAAAGGGAAGCACTGCCGCAAGCTGCCCAGTGACACGAGCCAACCAGACGAGCTGAATTATTTCTATGCTCGATTCGAGGCAACTAGCACTGAAACATGCTTGAGAGCATCAGCTGTTCCAGACGACCGTGCGATCACGCTCTCCATAGCTGATGTGAGTAAGACCTTTAAACAGGTCAACAATCATGGGCCGTAGGGCCAGACAGATTACCAGGACATGTACTCTGAGTATGCACTGACCAACAGGCAAGTTTCAACCTGTCCCTGACTGAGTCTGAAATACCAACATGTTTCAAGCAGACCACCATAGTCCCTGTGCCCAAGAACACTAAGGTAACCTGCCTAAATGACTACCGACCCATAGCACTCACGTCTGTAGCCATGAAGTGCTTTGAAAGGCTGGTCATGGCTCACATCAACACCATTATCCCAGAAACCCTAGACCCACTCCAGTTTGCATACTGCCCCAACAGATCCACAGATGATGCAATCTCTATTGCACTCTACAATGCCCTTTCCCAGCTGGACAAAAGGAACACCTACGTGGGAATGCTGTTCATTGACTACAGCTCAGCATTCAGCACCATAGTGCCCTCAAAGCTCATCACTAAGCTAAGGACCCTGGGACTAAACACCTCCCTCTGCAACTGGATCCTGGATTTCCTGACGGGCCGCCCCCAGGGGATAAGGGTAGGTAACAACATATCCACCACGCTGATCTTCAACACGGGGGCCCCTCAGTAGGGCGTACTCAGCCCCCTCCTGTACTCCCTGTTAACTCATGACTGCATGGCCAGGCACAACTCCAACACCATCATTAAGTTTGCCGATGACACAACAGTGGTAGCCCTGATCACCAACAATGATGAGACAGCCTATAGGGAGGAGGTCAGAGACCTGGCTGTGTAATGCCAGGACAACAACCTCTCCCTCAACGTGATCAAGACAAAGGAGATGATTGTGGACTACAGGAAAAGGAGGGCCGAGCACACCCCCATTCTCATCAATGGGGCTGAAGTGGAGCAGGTTGAGAGCTTCAAGTTCCTTGGTGTCCAACAAACTGTCATGTTCCAAACACACAAGAGAGTCGTGAAGAGGGCACGACAAAGCCTATTCCTCCTCAGGAGACTGAAAAGATTTGGCATGGGTCCTCAGATCCTAAAAAGTTATACAGCTGCACCATCGAGAGCATCCTGACGGGTTGCATCACTGTCTGGTATGGCAACTGCTCGGCCTCCGACCGCAAGACACTACAGAGGGTAGTGCATACGGCCCTGTACATCACTGGGGCCAAGCTTCCTGCCATCCAGGACCTTTGTACCAGGCAGTGTCAGAGGAAGGCCCTAAAAATTGCCAAAGACTCCAGTCACCCTAGTCATAGACTGTTCTCTCTGCTACCGCATGGCAAGCGGTACCGGAGCACCAAGTCTAGGTCCAATAGGCTTCTAAACAGCTTCTACCCCCAAGCCATAAGACTGCTGATCAGCTAATCAAATGACTACCCGGACTATTTGCATTGTCCCCCTCCTTTTAGGCTGCTGCTATTCTCTGTTTATTATCTATGCATAGTCACTTTAACTGTACCTACATGAACATATTACCTCAATTACCTCGACTAACCGGTGCCCCCACACATTGACTCTGTACCGGTACCCCCTGTATATGGTTGGATACTTATATTTTACATTTTTTACTTATCTATTTTTTACTTAACACTTATTTTTATTAAAACTGCATTGTTGGTTAAGGTCTTGTAAGCATTTCACTGTAAGGTCTACCTGTTGTATTCGGCGCGTGTGACAAATAACATTTCATTTGATAGCCATCACACCAGAGCTAGTGTTGCCAGTATCAGACCGCTGCGCTATAGGAGCATGGCAGTAAAACACTTTTTCCTTAACACTGGTGCAGAGGAATGGGATGGTGTACCAAACCATATAAAATCCATCCCTACGCTAGAGAGTTTGAAGATACAGTAAACCTTAAGTAATGGTTTATGGGCAAAATGCTTAATACAGCACAGGTTTAACCTCTTATGGCTAGGGGGCAGTATTTTCACGGCTGGATAAAAAACGTACCCGATTTAATCTGATTATTAGTCCTGCCCAGAAACTAGAATATGCATATAATTATTAGCTTTGGAGAGAAAACACTCCACAGTTTCTGAAACTGTTTGAATGGTGTCTGTGAGTATAACAGAACTCCTATGGCAGGCAAAAACCTGAGATGCTTCTGTTCAGGAAGTACCCTGTTTGAACATTTCTTGCCCTTGTTGATTCTCTCTATCTATTACAAGGGATCTCTGCTGTTACGTGACACTTCCCACGTCTCCAATGAAGTCTCAGAGCCCGGGAAAAACAGGAATGACGTAATTCAAAGCCCTGGCTGAAACAAGGGAGAGCAAAAGCTAAGTGGTCACTCAGTGGACTAAGCCTTACGCTCGCGACCCGCCCCGTCCCCGGCTTTCGGTTTTTCCCTCAGTATACAGACAGGCAGATTCCCGGTCGGAATATTATCGCTTTTCTACGAGATAAATTGCATAAAAATTGGTTTTAAACAGCGGTTGACATGCTTCGAAGTACGGTAATGGAATATTTAGAATTTTTTTGTCAAATTCTGCGTCATGCTCGTGGCCGAGATTTAGCGTTGGGATAGTGTCTAGAACGCACGAACAAAACGTCTTGATGGAACATAACGATGGATTATTTGGGACCAAACCTACATTTGTTATTGAAGTAGAAGTCCTGGCAGTGTATTCTGACGAAGAACAAGCAAGGTAAGAACATTTTTCTTATAGGAAATGTGATTTTGGTGAAGGCTAAACTGGTTGGGTGTCTAAATAGCTAGCCCGTGATGGCTGGGCTATGTACTTAGATTATTGCAAAATGTGCTTCATCCGAAAAGCTATTTTAAAATCGGACATATCGAGTGCATAGAGGAGTTCTGTATCTATAATTCTTAAAATAATTGTTATGCTTTTTGTGAACGTTTATCGTGAGTAATTTAGTAAAATCACCGGAAGTGTTCGGTGGGAATGCTAGTTCTGAACGTCACATGCTAATGTAAAAAGCTGGTTTTTGATATAAATATGAACTTGATTGAACAGACATGCATGTATTGTATAACATAATGTCCTAGGTGTGTCATCTGATGAAGATCATAAAAGGTTAGTGCTGCATTTAGCTATGGTTTGGGTTTATGTGACATGATATGCTAGCTTGAAAAATGGGTGTCTGATTATTTCTGGCTGGGTACTCTGCTGACATAATCTAATGTTTTGCTTTCATTGTAAAGCCTTTTTGAAATCGGACAGTGTGGTTAGATAAAGGAGAGTCTTGTCTTTAAATAGCTGTAAAATAGTCATATGTTTGAAAAATGGAAGTTTTTGGATTTTAGAGGAGTTTGTATTTCGCGCCCCGCCCATCATTGGATATTGGAGCAGACGTTCCGCTAGCGGAACGTGTAGATGTAAAGTATAATTATTTCAATGAATGTTACTTGGTAATCTATTTTATTTCTTGTACGGTTTCCTCCCTATTGATGAGATGTATTTTGTTTTCATGTTATAATCTTGTTTAGGTTTTCTTTTCATGAATTTTCATGAGGACCATAATGGAAATGCGTCTTAAATTTTTGTGTCATCCTTGATGATTTTAATGGCATTGTACTGTATCCACATGTGTGGTTTCATTGTGCCTAAAATTGTTAATATATATATATATATATATATATATATATAATAATAATATGAATGTCCAATACATACAATAGACTGACTGGAAAGGTGATTTCGCACAGTCAAAGTCCTGCAATGAGAGCTAAGATGCTAATATTTGTGTAGCTCTACACACAGTTGTGTTGTGTGAGTGTCACTGAGTAGTCTGATACCCCATTTCATGGTTTCAACATCCATAGGTTAGGCTGTACAGACAGTGCTTATAAGTATGGCCCCAATGCCATTCTAAAGTTTAATACATCGACAGTGTGATTTCAACTGCAAATTTTTTGTTGTGTCAAATTAACAAATTATTGTCTCTTGTTGGATTTATTTAACAACATTATGGCCTTGTTTAGCATTATTTACTCCAAATATGGCATGATTCCACTATTTGTATCCATTTGATTCACTTTCAATGGGGCTTTTATTTTGAAGGCGACCTGCAAATTCCACTATTGTGGTTTATCCTTATTGTGGCTAGCTTCACATAGGTGAATTCACCAACACTGACCCGCAGAGAAGGACTAAACTGATCATTACTGTCAACCAGACAAGGACAACTGAAATCCACATATTAAAACGTTTGATGTAGTCTGAAAATTGGGACAGGAATCACAAAAACAATCACAAGTTCATAACAAGGTATGTTTTTCATTTTATATCGCTTTGTTTTATCGAACGCTCTAGAATAGAAAATGTATCAGGCGACCACACTTTCGGCTCTAGTAAATAACAAGTAAATATATTGAATAAAAATATAAACACAACATTCTGAGTTACAGTTCATATATAAACACATAAATATAAACACAAGTTTTACTGAGTTACAGTTCATATAAGGAAATCAGTCAATTTAAATGAATGCATGAGGCCCTGATCTATGGATTTCACATGACTGGGGAGGGGTGCAGCCATGGGTAGGCCTGGCTCCCATGTGGGTG
This sequence comes from Salmo trutta, assembly GCF_901001165.1. Lineage (NCBI taxonomy): Eukaryota > Metazoa > Chordata > Actinopteri > Salmoniformes > Salmonidae > Salmo > Salmo trutta. The sequence continues at coordinate 53,353,951 of NC_042970.1, read as the reverse complement.
GGCCTATGCCCTACCCAATCAGAAGGAGTTTTTCCCCACAAAAGTACTTTATTACAGACAGAAATACTCCTCAGTTTCATCAGCTGTCTGGTAGTCTGGTCTCAGACGATCCCGCAGGTGAAGAAGCCGGATGTGGAGGTCCTGGGCTGGAGTGGTTACACGTGGTCTGTGGTTGTGAAGCCGGTTGGACATACTGCCAAATTCTCTAAAACGACGTTGGAGACGGCGTATGGTAGAGAAATGAACATTCAATTCTCTGACGATAGGGCCGGTGGAAATTCCTGCAGTCAGCATGCCTATTGCACGCGCCCTCAACTTGAGACATCTGTGGCATTGTGTTATGTGACAAAACTGCACATTTTAGAATGGTCTTTTATTGTCCACCACAAGTTGCACCTGTGTAATGATCATGCTGCTAAATCAGTTTATTGATATGCCACACATGTCAGGTGGATGGATTATCTTGGCAAAGGAGAAATGCTCACTAACAGGGATGTAAACAAATTTGTGCACAACATTTTTGGGAAATAAGCTTTTTGTAGGTATGGAACATTTCTGGCATCATTTATTTCCGCTCATGAAACATGGGGACCAACACTTTACATGTTGCGTTTATATTTTTCTTCAGTACACAAAATTGTATGTAATATCACAATCACTTGGTTTACACACTTGGCAAATTTTGTTTTTAATTTCAAAATTAGCAAAGCATTCACTATTTGCATCATTGCATAACTGTCATAAAAAGACAGTCCATGCTGAAACTGACATTTTGAGGGTGAAATCGTCACCTTTGGTTTCGAAGGTATACAGATTTAGTTTGACAACAGACTGTTATATTGTATTATGTATTCACTGACTGTATCCAAGTGATGAAATTTCTGTAGAAATTAAACCTATGCCATTTCAATGTAATCTCTTGCTGTATCCATTAGATGGCACCAGGGGCGAAAATCTGATATCAACTTTGGAGGGGACAATTACATGAAATTTTCTCAAGAGCAATTCCTGAGGGGGACACCAAAAGTAGTGCTGTAACACATAGCCTACATTGTAATATGGTAAATGTATATTGAGGAACCAAAGAAATAAGGTGTTTGCCGTACTCCTAACTACCGGTACCCAAAACTACACAACTAATCACAACAGCAATACCATTGCCTTTAACAAATCTTAGTTCAGTCACCAGTTTAAGTTGAGAGTGGGTGTATCCATGGCATTTTCCAATTATGTTCCTATTTTACAAGTCAAAAAAATTGAGAACCTTTCATAATGTTGCCAAACAAAGACTCAACAAACTTACCTGAGACTCCCTGTCTCTGCCAATCTGTCCCTGCATATCTGTCCCCAACTCTGCTGTCTGTGTGCCATCTGTTGCCTGCTCTGCCTAATGACATCATTGTGAAACATTTCCATTAGAATTTCATTTCTTTCTTATGAACATTTTATCAACTAGTCTTTGAGATATTAGGCTACTAGGGTTCTTACTATGCGTTTTGGTGTATTGAAAAATACTCTGATGTCCGTCTTTTATTTTTCTGCCATTTTTCTACCTGGCTGGCTGGCTGTTACAGTAGGAGATGGGCTTCTATCATCTTCAATCATTCTATTTGGGCTTCGATCTAAAAGGTAGCTAGCAAATGTGAAACGGATTAAAATGACAAGAGTTGACAGCTGTATGAGTTCACCATTTACACAACATATGCTGCAACCTTTTGTAATTTTAATAGTTTGTTTCATATTGGCTGGCTTCCAACAATAGCTGAATTTGCAAAGCTAGCAAGCACCAATTCAGTTTCAGTGGTGTTTGCTATAATCTTTGCTACCCGGGTTAAATAAAGGTGAAATAAAATAAATAAATAAAAGTTCACTTGCGACAATTTAGCTTTTGCAACGAGACCATTAAATATATTTAAGACAATGGTAGAAGAGAGTGTAGTTCTGTTCTGGATTTCAGTTTATCGCTAACCTTATCACAGGGACTTTGAAGCACTAACTTGCATCATCTGCATGCTGATTCCATATTTGACGACGCCACATAAATGGAATAGGTACTAGCTAGCTTAATAGTTAATATTTGCACGCTAGCTCTGCATATTCAGCTAGTGTGTGTGCGCGATTGACTGGATTAGCCTCACGTCAGTTACGTGCATTGAGTGCCTTTCAGACAGTAGATACGACCTCTCTGTTACCTAGCAAGCTAAGGAACTGGCAGTGGATCAAACCATTGTGAGGCAAAGGGTGGGGGGGTTGCAATCTTTTGAAACGTAAAAACGCGCTATTAAGTGTCTATTATCAGCACAATTGCTTTCATTGCGTATTATTAATATTATTTAAATTACATAGTTATGTTTCAGTGGTATATTGGGGGGGACAAAACATATTTTTCCCAGGATGGGGGGGTTGTGTCCCCCCCGTCCCCCCCGGGATTTCCGCCCCTGGATGGCACACATAATCCACCACAATATAAAACAATCATGCATAAATATCAAGTTTGCCTCTGTTTTGGAATCCATTTTAAGAAATTGTAAATTTCATTGTTATAAACATTAAAATTGTGTTGGGTTTCATTACTTGTCTTAGAGGACCAATAGTAAGTCATCCTGAATGGATCCCCCAAACAGAGGGGGGCAACGGAGAGGTAGAGGAGGAGCCAACCATGTCGATCACAGAAGAGGTAAGGAAATTTCTTTTTTCTTTTGGAGAAGCAAAACATGATTGGCATTTCCTTCTTTAAATTGATATAGATTTCCCTGTTGTTTGCCTCAGGTGCTGAGGCTGGTCAGAGAGAAGAGGAAGGGATAGCCAACCAAGGGAGAGGGGGAAGAGGTAGGGGGGCCAGGGAAGAGAGGAGAGGGGTTAATGGGGGGAATCCGAGGGAGGATAGGAGAGAGCGAGATGACAGAGCAGGGAAGGGAAGAGGAAGAGCAGGGGAGGATGCCAGGGGTAGGGATGGTAGAGTGGGAGGAGGAGGAGGAGGAAGGGAGATAGTGGGAGGCAGAGAAGATAGAGGGGGAGGGAGAGGCAGAGGAGGAGAGAGAGGGGGAGGTAGAGGAAGGGGTGGTAGAGGAAGAGGGGGAGGGAGAGGAAGATCTATAGACGGTGGCACCCCTCAGGTTCATCCAATAGAGTACAAAACCTTGGAGGAGCTGTCAGGGAAAGACCCTTCAGAGGTAGCCATCACTCTGGCCTCCAACGATGGACTGCAAGATCTCCTCGACGAGAGAGAGATGCGACAGGACCTTGTTCAGCTTCTCTGCCAAGTATTATGCAAGGCCTTCTTGTCCAAAACCGACCGCCAAACCGTACAGTACTTGACTGGCTTAATCAAGGATTCCGGATTCCTCCGAACCATCCTGCCCCATTACGTGATGGGAATGGGATCCGAGTTTGACCACACTCGCCGGGAACAATACCCCCAGCACTTGGACAACATCATGACCCTTCTCTCCAAGGTGCTCAGCATCTTCCCAGCCAGCTCTATAAAGGGCGTGTCCATGATAGTGGCCCTCTTCAGACCAGTCATCAACAGCCTGCGAGCCGTGGGGGTGGACGTCCTGGAGCAGACGAAGGAGAACCTGGATAGGATCCAGGGCCTGGTCGAGCACCTCCAGGAGAGAGCCAGGGAGGGCACTCTGAGGTCTGACAACTACTCCTTCATCACCCCCCAGGAAGACGCCCCACCTGGGGAGGCCGACTTCAGGACCCTGCCCATCTACCCCACCCCCAAAGAGTTCCACCAGGACCAGAGATCCTACCTCAGGCCCAACCTCATCTCCCAACGCTACGCCAGCGGACTGCTCTACCTGGACACGCACTTCCGGCTCATGCGAGAGGACTTTGTGAGGCCTCTTCGAGAGGGCATCCAGCAGCTGATTCAGAGCCAGCAGGACCTGGGCAATAAAGACATCCCTTTGAGAAAGTGCCGCTTTGATGACATCAGAGTGTACTTTGACACTCGACTGGTGGTTCCATTGTGTACCCCGTCTGGTTTGGCCTATAAGGTCCAGTTTGACTCCCATCCTCTTAAGGTCAGTGAGTTTGATTAAGAGTATTTGAATAGAAAAATGATTACTTACCAACATTGTGTAGTTATATAACTTAAAATATAGTGAGATTATACAATACTCTTTGAAATTACATTAATACATACAATGTTTTTCCATATCCGACGAGTGTATTCAAATATATGTTCATGTTCTTCTCTGTCCCGCACAGTTTGTCCGCTGGCAAAACTCCAAGCGGCTGATATACGGCTCCCTGCTCTGCATGTCATGTGACAACTTTGACACCGTCCTGTTTGCTACTGTGTCGGATCGGGTCCCCAAGGAGCTAGAGAAGGGCTTTGTCCAGCTCAGTTTCTTAGGGGAGAGCAGGCGAGCCCTGGCCGGAGTGGAGGCCCACCAATCCTTCCTCATGGTGGAGACCACAGCCTACTTTGAGGCCTACCGTTACGTCCTCGAAGGGCTGCAGGAGCTGGAGGTAGAGAATCTTCCCTTTCAGAGGTCGGTGTACTGTCTGTCTGTCGTTCTTAATTTCAACAATTAGCTTGTGAATGCACCAGTGTTGTTGATGCTATGAGATAGAGAGTCGGCTAATCAGCTTTGGGACAAGCTTAAGACTAAATATTGGGTTTTCATCATGCTTTTCTGACAATGAGAATTACAGATTGTATTGATACAGTTCCATGCTTCTGATCTTAAAGTGCTTAACATGGTTTGTGAGTGACTTAATTCTTCCACCAGCTGCTAGATGAATTTGGCAGAAATTATGTTCACCACATGTCAATTCTTGTAATGAAGAATGACATTTATGATTTATGACGACATGTAAATTACAGGTATATAGTGGAATGCAGCTCAGACGTCGAACCTCCTGCCTACCTGCCCAGGGCAGATATGTATGACCTGTCTGCTATTGCGGTGCCTGAGTTTAAGAGCAGTATCAAGAGCTTCCACACCCTGGAACCTGAAGCCTGGCCCCCCATGACGCAGCTGGGATTGGACGAGTCTCAGATGAGAGCCCTTCAGCTCGCACTCACCAAGGAGCTGGCTATCATCCAGGGACCCCCAGGCACAGGTGGAATACATTTTGAATAAGTCATACATATTGAATAGATCATGTTTACGTAAATGTACAGTACCGGTCAAAAGTTTGGACACACCTACTCATTCAAGGGTTTTTCTTTCTTTATTTTTTTACTGTTTTCTACATTGTAGAATAATAGGGAAGACATCAAAACTATGAAATAACACATATGGAATCATGGAGTAACCAAAAAAGTGTTAAATCAAAATATGTTTTATATTTTAGATTCTTCAAAGTAGCCACCCTTTGCCTTGACAGTTTTGCACACTCTTGGCATTCTCTCAACCAGCTTCATGTGGAATGCTTTTCCAACAGTCTTCAAGGAGGTCCCACATATGCTGAGCACTTGTTGGCTGCTTTTCCTTCACTCTGCGGTCTAACTCATCCCAAACCATCTCAATTGGGTTGAGGTTAGGTGATTGTGTAGGCCAGGTCATCTGATGCAGCACTCCATCACTCTCCTTCTTGGTCAAATAGCCCTTACACAGCCTGGAGGTGTGTTGGGTCATTGTCCTGTTGAAAAACAAGTCCAACTAAGCGCAAACCAGATGGGATGGCGTATCGCTGCTGAATGCTGTGGTAGCCATGTTGGTTAAGTGTGCCTTGAATTCTAAATAAATCACAGACAGTGTCACCAGCAAAGCACCCCCACACCATTATACCTCTTCCTCCATGCATCACGGTGGAAACCACACATGCAGAGATCAACCATCCACCTACTCTGCGTCTTACAAAGACATGGCGGTTGGAACCAAAAATCTAATTTGGACTCACCAGACCAAAGCATAGATTGCCACCGGTCTAATGTCCATTGCTCATGTATCTTGGCCCAAGCAAGTCTCTTTTTATTGTTGTCCTTTAGTAGTGGTTTCTTTGCAGCAATTGAACCATGAATGCCTGACTCACGCAGTCTCCTCTGAACAGTTGATGTTGAGATGTGTCTGTTATTTGAACTCTGAAGCATTTATTTGGGCTGCAGATTCTGAGGCTGGTAACTAATAAACTTCTCCTCTGCAGCAGAGGTAACTCTGGGTCTTCCTTTCCTGTGGCGGTCCTCATGAGAGCCACTTTCATCATAGCGTTTGATGGTTTTTACGACTGCACTTGAATAAACGTTAAAATTTCTTGAAATTTTCCGCATTGACTGACCTTCATGTATTAAAGTAATGATGGTCTCTCGCTTCTCTTTGCTTATTTGAGCTGTTTTTGTCATAATATGGACTTGGTCTTTTACCACTATTATTATTCTACAATGTAGAATAGAGTCAAAATAAATAAAAACCCTTGAATGAGTACGTGTGTCCAAACTTTTGACTGGTACTGTATACACATAAAAATGTCCAGGCCAAAAGCTGAGAAATTGTGCCACGTTGCTTCATGTAACATAGTCTTTAGTGCAACAGCTCTGCAGGAGTGTAACACTTTTAGACATTTGTTTTCTTTCCTTACTCATAATCCCAGGGAAGACCTACACAGGACTTAAGATCGCCCAGGCTCTGCTTACCAATCAGGAGATGGGGAGAGGTTTCACCTCCCCCATGCTGGTGGTTTGTTACACCAACCACGCTCTGGACCAGTTCCTAGAAGGTAGTCCTCCTTTTTTCTCAACATTGCACTATGGATGCAATGCACACATCTCACGCTACTTTTGCTTCTCAAATTAAGTTATTTTCCACCTCAAGCCATTCTTGAAGAATTTCAGATGCTACATACCATAATTTTGTGTTTGACCAAACATAATTCTGAAGGGCACTTTTGTTGTATGTACTATGAGCACCTTTTTAATTTGTTAAATAATGTGCACCATAGGCATCCACAAGTTTTTACCAGACGGTATTGTGAGAGTGGGTGGGCAAAGCAACAGTGAGGTCCTGAAGCGTTTCACCCTGAGGGAGCTGAAAAGCTCCCATTACTTCCGCCGCAAACTACCGCAACATCTTCGCCGTGCCAACAGTGAGGTGAGGCCCAACTTGAAACCTGAAAGTTACACTGACCAATATGTGAACATTTTAGAAATAGTCTTCAAATGTAAATTGTAAATGTAGCTATTGAAGTGAATGTAGCTCAGCTTTCATTTTTGTCAGGAATGTAACAGTCAGGTTGGCTATCTTTTGGGAAAAGTCAATCAGCGAAATAATATCACATAGTGATGTTCAGAATATTGTTTCCCCTCAGATCTATGATGCATTGCGGACAGAAGAGACTAAGATCCAGACTCAGTCTGTGCAGCTGGAGTGCAGTCTTCGGGGCGTCCTAAGGGAGCAGTACCTCCAAAAGTTCATCTCAGAGAAACACTGGGATAGCCTGACGCTACAGCCAGTGAGTCTTTGATAGCACTATAAAATATAAAGATTTTTAGCCTCTCTGTCCGACCTTTATAATTACAACTATCAGGCTGGTGACTACTTCTACAACTAATCATTTGTTACATTTTACATTTTAGTCATTTAGCAGACGCTCTTATCCAGAGCAACTTACAGTAGTAAATGCATACATTTCATACATAATTCTTTTACGTACTGGTCCCCCGTGGGAATCGAACCCACAACCCTGGCGTTGCAAACACCATGCTCTACCAACTGAGTCACACGGGACCACTAATAGTTCCATCACCATAGCTACTACTAGAACTATGTACCCGCAATCGCGCGCATGTTGATTTTGTCCACCCACACCAGACGCGATCAGGACACGCAGGTTGAAATATCAGAACAAACTTTGAACCAGCTATGTTAATTTGGGGACAGGTCGAAAAGCCTAAACATTTATGGCAATTTAGCTAGCTTGCTTGCTGTTGCTAGCTAATTTGTCCTGGGATATAAACATTGGGTTGTTATTTTACCTGAAATGCACAAGGTCCTCTACTCCAATAATTAATCCACAGATAAAAGAGTAAAACGAGTTTGTTTCTAGTAATCCCTCCTTCAGGCTTCTTTGGACTTCATATGGCGGTTGGCAACCAACGTTAAGGTGCATTACTACCACCAACTGGACTGGAGTGTGGGCCTCAGTTCATCTTTCAATCACCCACGTGGGTATATGCTCCTAAAAACCAATGAGGAGATGGGAGAAGCAGGACTTGCAGCGCATCAAGTGTCACAAATAGAACCAACTTCTATTTTAGCACCTGGTTACGCAGATGTGTGCGAACAGTATGGGTGCAATGATTGAAAAACATGTATGTGTACTTTTATTTTGCAATGCTCTCGCATTCGACATGGGCGGTGTGGTCAGCATGTAAATGACTACTGACCCGTAGCACTCTGTAGCCATGAAGTGCTTTGAAAGGCTGGTTATGGCTCACATTAACACCATCATCCCAGAAACCCTAGACCCACTCCAATTTGCATACCACCCCAACAGATCCACAGATGACACAATCTCTATTGCACTCAACACTGCCCTTTCTCACTTGGACAAAAACAACACCTAAGGGAGAATGCTGTTCATTGACTACAGCTCAGCGTTCAACACCATAGTGCCCTCAAAGCTCATCATTAAGCTAAGGACCCTGGGACTAAACACCTCCCTCTGCAACTGGATCCTGGTCTTCCTGACGGGCCGTCCTCAGGTGGTAAGGCTAGGCAACAACACATCTTCCACGCTGATCCTCAACACGGGGCCCCTCAGGGGTGAGTGCTTTGTCCCCTCCTGTACTTCCTGTTCACACATGACTGTGTGGCCAAGCACGACTCCAACACCATCATTAAGTTTGCCGACGACACAACAGTGGCAGGCCTGATCACCGACAACAGTAAGACAGCCTATAGGGAGGAGGTCAGAGATCTGGAAGTGTGGTGCCAGGACAACAACCTCTCCCTCAATGTGAGCAAGACAAAGGAGATGATCGTGGACTACAGGAAAAGGATGGCCAAGCACTCCCCCATTCTCATCGAACGGGGCTGTAGTGGAGCAGGTTGAGAGCTTCAAGTTCCTTGGTGTACACATCACCAACAAACTATCATGGTCCAAACACACCAGTTGTGAAGAGGGACGACAATGCTTATTCCCCCTGAGGAGACTGAAAAGATTTGGCATGGGTCCTCAGATCCTCAAAAAGTTTTACAGCTGCACCATCAAGAGCATCCTGACTGTTTGCATCACTGCCTGGTATGACAACTGCTTGGCCTCCGACCGCAAGGCGCTACAGAGGGTAGTGTGTACGGCCCTGTACATCACTGGGGCCAAGCTTCCTGCCATCCAGGACCTCTATACCAGGCAGTGTCAGAGGAAGGCCCTAAAAATTGCCAAAGACTCCAGCCACCCTAGTCATAAGACTCTTCTCTCTGCTTCCGCACAGCAAGCAGTACCGGAGTCCCAAGTCTAGGTCCAAAAGGCTTCTAAACAGCTTCTACCCCTAATATGACTGCAGAACAGCTAATCAAAGGGCTACCCGGACTATTTCAATTGACCCCCACCCCCCCTTTTTTTACACTGCTGCTACTCACTGTTTATTATCTATACATACAGTGGGGGAAAAAAGTATTTGATCCCCTGCTGATTTTGTACATTTGCCCACTTACAAAGAAATGATCAGTCTATAATTTTAATGGTAGGTTTATATGAACAGAGAGAGACAGAATAACAACAAAAAGTTAAAGTAAAACGCATGTCAAAAATGTTATAAAATTATTTCCATTTTAATGAGGGAAATAAGTATTTGACCCCTCTGCAAAACATGACTTAGTACTTGGTGGCAAAACCCTTGTTGGCAATCACAGAGGTCAGATGTTTCTTGTAGTTGGCCACCAGGTTTGCACACATCTCAGGAGGGATTTTGTCCCACTCCACCAGTTGTCCTCTGAATCATTCAGATGTTCATTGGCAAACTTCAGACGGGCATGTATATGTATTCTTGAGCAGGGGGACCTTGCGGGTGCTGCAGGATTTCAGTCCTTCACGGCGTAGAGTGTTACCAATTGTTTTCTTGGTGACAATGGTCCCAGCTGCCTTGAGATCATTGACAAGATCCTCCCGTGTAGTTCTGGGCTGATTCCTCACCGTTCTCATGATCATTGCAACCCCACGAGGTGAGATCTTGCATGGAGCCCCAGGCCGAGGGATATTGACAGTTCTTTTGTGTTTCTTCCATTTGCGAATAATCGCACCAAATGTTGTCACCTTCTCACCAAGCTGCTTGGCGATGGTCTTGTAGCCCATTCCAGCCTTGTGTAGGTCTACAATCTTGTCCCTGACATCCTTGGAGAGCTTTTTGGTCTTGGCCATGGTGGAGAGTTTGGAATCTGATTGATTGATTGCTTCTGTGGACATGTGTCTTTTTTACAGGTAACAAGCTGCGGTTAGGAGCACTCCCTTTAAGAGTGTGCTCCTAATCTCAGATCGTTACCTGTATAAAAGACACCAGGGAGCCAGAAATCTTTCTGATTGAGAGGGGGTCAAATACTTATTTCCCTCATTAAAATGCAAATCAATTTATAACATTTTTGACATGTGTTTTTCTGGATATTTTTGTTGTTATTCTGTCTCTCACTGTTCAAATAAACCTACCATTAAAATTATAGACTGATCCTTTCTTTATCAGTGGGCAGACATACAAAATCAGCAGGGGATCAAATACTTTTCCCCCCCACTGTAGTCACTTTACCCCTACCTACATGTACATATTACTTAAATTACCTCGACTAACCTGTACCACCGCACATTGACTCGGTACCGGTACCCCCTGTATATAGCCTCATTATTGTTATTTTATTGTTGCTCTTTTATTTTTTACTTTAGTTTATTTAGTAAATATTTCTTCTTAACTATTATTTTTCTTAACTGCATTGTTATTTAAGGGCTTGTAAGTAAGCATTTCACGGTAAGGTCTACACTTGTTGTATTCTGCGCATGTGACAAATACAATTTGATTTGATTTGATGTTATCGTCGGATAGGACAACTAATATGAGTACGCTGACCCCAACTGCCTCTACAAGGCTTGAGATTCAAAAAGTAGGTCTGGCATTCCCAGAAAAGCTTTATGAAACAATGTTGAACTGTGATAATCTGTCATTGGCCAGTGAGGAGACAATACTTACTATTAATATGTAATCCTCAGGCACTGGATGGCTTTGAGAGCTATGGTGGGAAGAAGCCGTCTCTTGTTATGGAGTGGCTGGGATTAGGTTTCACTGTCTTCCAGCAGAGGACGCCACATCCTCAAAATTGCAATGCAGGTGAGAAGACACTGCAGTACCACAGAGAGAAGACAAGACAATATGATCAGACAGATAATAAACGGAACAGGTGCAGAGAAATGCTTCTCTTTGTGGGATTGTATTTGTCAACCTTGCTTGTGAATATATTATTCATGTAGCTATCAACACAATCATTTCGCTGCTCCTGCGATAACATCTACAAATCTGTGTAGGCGACCAATAAACTTGATTGATTTTATTTGGTATTATTTAGTCTCTTTGAACTCTTTTTGTTTAATTTAAAACTCCCTTTGATCCTAACTGAAACTATATGGGGGAAAAAAAGAGTTCAGTGCTCATTTTCATGTTGAGAGAACTACTAGGAAGTTAGAAACTCTGGTCCTCACCCATTTTCACCTCTCTATTTTATGATAGATGGGGAAATGGACGAAGCTGAAGAGGAAGAGGACGACCTGATCGAGATAGCGGAGGAGGCAGACCTGATCCAGGCGGAACGCTTTGTAGAAGCCTCAAACATACATCATGGTCGGGAGGAAGATCTTAGAAAGACTGAGGAGATAGTCAGAGATATGGCGAAACTGATGCTGGCCATGAACCTGGAGAACACTGAGATACAGGCAGAGCAGAGTGAAGAAGGCTGGGAGGTGAGGACCAATAATTAACCTTGATCCAACAATATAACCAAAAGACATTGCATCATAAATCATGTGAATCATAAACCAATTGAGCTGCTTATTTATTTAAAATGACAACCTCCTGCTTTAAAGTATTTAGCTTAGGAGTATTGTAGAAAGACAGGTGCTGAGTTAAAGTGTTGTTAAAGTTATTTGAAAAGCCTGCGTGTCTCTCTGTATGTGTGCAGATGCAGCGGGTACAGAAGAAGAAGATGAAACATCATATTAGGAGGGAGCTGGGCAGGAGCTCAGCCGTGAGTGAGGATGAGGAGGACACCATTCTGGATGTGTGGACTCTCAGTCTGCCAGACAGATGGAGACTGTACCGGTAATACTCCCCCTCATCCCCTAGGCAACGGCATTCTGCAAGAGCGTTTATTCCCATTGAGCATAATTATGTCAACTAATTACAGAGAAAATGTATGCACTAATCCCCTCACCTCAAAGGCAAGATTTTTGCTCTATAAAACTTTCTGTCACCGTGGCAATGTAATTGTGCTTAGCTTGTGAATGCAAAGACATCATGACCACACAGGTGTAAAAAAAAAAAAAAAAAAAAAAAAAGACCACACAGGTGGCTTGATCTGACTGGGGAAAAGACTAGTGCAAGGCTCAGTTGTGTGCCGGCCAAAAAGATATCTTGGATTAAACCCAAAAATGTAATGGTAAGTCACAGCTTCAGCCTGTTTGATTGATTCCGTAAGTCACACAAGTAATAAAGGACTCTGCTCAATGCATTATTACGAATCTCAGATATTCTGATTTTGATTGTGCTGTATAATTATGTCTGGTAAACACACCTGTTCTATGGGTTTTATATAATTGTTATGACATACTTATTTCGACTATATAAAAGTGGTCTTGCAGTGAAATGCTACTCAATGACGTAATCTACTGCTGCTCTGTGTCTGCAGGTTATGGGTGAGGCGTTACCGGACTGAGCTGCGTATGCGAGCCCAGCAGGCTGAGCAGGACTATCAGGACGCAGCCGAGCGTCTGGCTGAGATTCGTCTCCGTGAGGACTTATTTGTCCTGAAGCATGCCAAGGTCATCGGCATGACGACTACGGGGGCTGCTAGATGCCGCAAAGCTTTGCAGGAAGTGAGTCCCCGCCTGGTGATCGTGGAAGAGGCGGCGGAGGTACTGGAGGCCCATACCATCACCACTCTGAGCCAGGCTTGCCAGCATCTCATCCTCATTGGAGACCACCAACAGGTACAGGACACTCATTGGTCAGGCATGGTCAACTCCCTCTTAAAGATTTCACTGTTATTCCAGTAAATCCAGGAATCCAACTGGACATCGTGCTTGAACATTTTTCAAGTTCCTAATGTAAACTGGGCTTTTTTAAAATTGAAAGTCCATGGTCATTTTCATTTCTTAATTGGCTGGGATTGAAATGCAATCAACATCCAACTCTGCTTGGAGCTAAACTACGAGTTCATTCAGCACACCCAGCTATAAGGTCTTACATAACTTGACTTAATTCCTTTTAGCTCTGAGTGAATACAGTGTCGTCAGTAAGTATTCACACCCCTTGACTTTTTCCATATTTTGTTGTGTTACAGCCTGAATTTAAAATGGTTTAAATATACATTTTGTGTCACTGGCCTACACAATATACCCCATAATGTCAAAGTGGAATTACGTATTCAACCACTTTGTTATGGCAAGCCTAAATAAGTTCAGGAGTAATAATTTGCTTAACAAGTCACATAAGTTGCATGGACTCTGTGTGCAATCATAGTGTGTAACATGATTTTTGAATGAGTACCTCATCTCTGTAACCCACACACACAATGATCTGTAAGATCCCTCAGTCGAGCAGTGAATTTCAAACACAGATTCAACCACGAAGATCAGGGATGTTTTTCAATGCCTCGTAAAGAAAAGTACCTATTGGTAGATGGGTAGTGCTGAACAATTTTTTTAAACAACTAATTGATCAACATCAGTTCAATTATTTGAATTCAATTTAGTTCATATTTTTTCTGTGAGCTCAATGTGCACGTTGCACAGAGATAAATCAGATCCAGTAGGAAGTTGTAGTTTCCAACAGGCCAATATTCTACTTAGTATTCACATAAAACGTGGAAATTAACTACAGTGACCATAATTCATTGTGCATCTACTTATCCATTCTGCGTTTCTTTTACGTCTGCTACGGAATAGACAAGAATGCGCAATCGTGACGGTATATAGAGAGCAGCTGTTGCTTTGTGAGGTACGCTACATGACCAAAAGTATGTGGATACCTGCTTGTCGAACATCTCATTCCAAAAACATGGACATTAATATGGAGTTGGTCCCCTCTTTGCTGCTACTGTATAACAGCCTCCATTCTTCTGGGAAGGCTATCCACTAGATGTTGGAACATTTCTGCGGGGACTTGCTTTCATTCAGCCGCAAGCGCATTAGTGAGGTCGGGCACTGCAGTTGGGCAATTAGGCCTGGCTCTCAGTCGGCGTTCCAATTAATCCCAAAGGTTTTTGATGGGGTTGAGGTCAGGGCTCTGTGCAGGCCAGTCAAGTTCTTCCACACCACTCTCTACAAGCCATTTCTGTATTGACCACGCTTTATGCACGGAGGCATTGTCATGCTGAAACAGGAAAGGGCCTACCCCAAACTGTTGCCACAAAGTTGGAAGCACAGAATTGTCTAGAATATCATTGTATGCTGTAGCGTTAAGATTTCCCTTCACTGGAACTAAGGGGCCTAGCCTGAACCATGAAAAACAGCCCCAGACCATTATTCCTCCTCCACCAAACTTTACAGTTGGCACTATGCATTCGGGCAGGTAGCGTTTTCCTGGCATCTGCCAAACCCACGTTCATCCATCGGACTGCCAGATTCATTCCAGAGAACGCATTTCCACTGCTCCAGAGTCCAATGGCGGCGAGCTTTACACCACTCCAGCTGATGCTTTGCATTGTGCATGGTGATCTTAGGCTTGTGTGTGGCTGCTTGGCCATGGAAACTAATTTTATGAAGCTTCCGACTAAATTTTCTTGTCCCAGTCCTGTTCTGTGAGCTTGTGTGGCCTACCATTTCTCGGCTGAGCCGCTATTGCTCCTAGACGTTTCCACTTCACAATAACAGCACGTACAGTTGACGGGGCAACTCTAGCAGGGCAGAAATTTTACCAACTGACTTGTTGGAAAGGTGGCATCCTATGACGGTGCCATGTTGAAAGTCACTGAGGTCTTCAGTAAGGCCATTCTCCTGCCAATGTTTGTCTATGGAGATTGCATGGCTGTGTGCTTGATTTTATACACTTGTCAGCAATGGGTGTGGATGATATAGCTGAATCCACTAATTTGAAGGGGTGCCCACATACTTTTGGAGATGTAGCGTATCTCTACCTGAAAATACATAAAAGTATGAACTCCAGAATAGTGATTTTGTCAGACAGCATAGGCAGCAGCTCAATAGAGATGTGATGATGACTTGGAATAAAATAATAAAGTCATCAAATAAAACAAATGAAATATAAGCAACTGAAATATTTTAGTAAAGTAATGTGAATAAATTATGGTTAATAAGTGATAAGCAGTAATAGGCAGTCACTACCACCAACACAAGGCCAAATCGACACTGGAGTTGCTTACCACGAAGACAGTGAATGTTCCTTAGTGGCCAAATTACAGTTGACTTAAATCTGCTTGAAAATCTATGGCAAACATTTTTTGTTGTTGTCTAGCAATGATCAACAACTAATTGGACAGAGCTTAAAACATTTTGAAAACAATAATTGGGCAAATGTTGCATTATCCAGGTGTAGAAAGCTCATAGAGATTTACCCAGAAAGACACAGCTGTAATCGCTGTCAAAGGTGCTTCTACAAAGTATTGACTCAGGGGTGGGAGACCCATGAGGCGGGGTCATGTTTCGGAGGACGCATGGCTCTCGACCTTCGCCTCTCCCGAGTCCATACTGGAGTTGCTGCGATGGGACAAGACTGTAACTACCAATTGGATATCACGAAATTGGTGAGAAAAAGGGGTAAAACGTACCCCTAAAAATAAAAAATATACAAAGATTTTACTCAGAGTTTATTTGCATATACACTGAGTATACAAAACATGACATGGTGAATCCAGGTTGAAGCTATGATCCCTTATTGTCACTTGTTAAATCCACTTCAAATCAGTGTAAATGAAGGGTAGGAGACAGGTTAAAGAAGGATTTTTAAGCCTTGAGACAATTGAGACATGGTTTGTGTATGTGTGCCATTCAGAGGGTGAATGGGCAAGACAAAAGATTTAAGTGCCTTTGAACGGGGTATTGTAGTAGGTGCTAGGCGGACCAGTTTGTGTCAAGCGCTGCAACGCTGCTGTTTTTTTAATGCTCATCACTTTCCCTGTGTATCAAGAATGGTCCACCACCCAAAGGACATCCAGCCAAATTGACACAACTGTGGGAAGCATTGAAGCCAACATGGGCCAGCATCCTTGTGGAACGCTTTCGAAACAGTCCATGCCCCAACTAATTGTGGCTGCTCTGAGGGCAAAAGGGGGTGGGGGGGGGCAAGTCAATAATAGGAAAGTGTTCCTAAAGCTTGGTATACTCAGTGTATATTTTCCATACTCTTTACTTTATTACATTTATTTGACAGGGACAATGCACATTAAAATCAACATTTCTGCAAATGTTTCAGGTTTAGTCGAAAGCCTAATATTCATCTGTAGTGAGCAGCATATTAAAAACAGTGATCTCTTCGACTCTATTGTTTGTTTATATTGTCTAAAACTGTTGAAATGAGGTGGTCCATGCCATCCTCTCTTGAGGTTCAGGGGTACTTATGTAGCTTGCAACCTCCATTGTCCCCCTAGCTCCGGCCCAGTGCAACAGTGTTTGACCTGGCCAAGAACTTCAATCTTGAAGTGTCCATGTTTGAGAGGCTGATCAAGATGGATTTTCCGTATGTCAGACTTAACTACCAGGTATGTGTGGGAATCTGTAGGGAAGTTTATATGGACAAACCAGATAAACCAATTACCCTTGCTCTTCATTCTCCAATGACCAATCCTCTCACTCTGGGTCTATCCTACACAGCATCGTATGAGGCCAGACATTGCCCGTCTCCTGGTCCCTCACATCTACTCTGAGCTGGAGAACCACCCCTCAGTGATGGACTTTGAGAATGTTAAGGTAAATTAATGCATACATAGATTTTTGACATGGTAGTTTCCCTCCTAGCAGGAGTACATTTGAAGCTGTTTATCAATGAATTTCCCCATGTGGTCAATTCAATGTACCATTAATAAAGCATGATAAACTGTCCATATGTGTAGGCTTTAGAAGTTAGTTGCGGTCCAATATACATTGTATTCAACCTCCTGTTGTCTTGCAGGGGCTTCACTCAAACATGTTCTTTGTGGAGCATAATTATTATGAAGAGGAGATCAAGGATGGAAAAAGTCACCAGAACCGCCACGAGGCCCTCTTCGTGGTAGCGCTGTGTCGCTACCTCCTGTTACAGGACTACCAGCCGTTCCAGATCACCATCCTCACCACTTACACAGGCCAACTCCACTGTCTGCGCAACCTCATGCCAGCCAAAGAGTTCAATGGGGTCAAAGTTCATGTTGTTGACAAATATCAAGGGGAGGAGAATGATATTGTCCTACTGTCCCTGGTTCGAAGTAACAAACAGGGGAAGGTGGGTTTCTTGAACATCCCCAACCGTGTCTGTGTAGCCCTGTCAAGGGCTAAGAAGGGCCTCTACTGCATTGGAAACATGGACATGTTGAGAAAGGTCAAGCTTTGGAGCAACATCCTGCACATGCTGCGAGAGAAAGACCAAGTGGGCCCTGCAATGACTTTGTGCTGCCAGAACCACCCTGAGCGACACATTAAAGTGTCCTGCGGAGACGACTTCAAACAAGCTCCCGAGGGAGGCTGCAACCTGCCCTGCGAGTTCCGCTTGAACTGTGGTCACGTGTGCTCCAGTGCCTGCCACCCGTACGACCAAGAGCACAAAAAGTACACATGTAACAAGAAGTGCCAGAAGGTCCTTTGTGTGCTGGGGCATCGATGCCAACGTCAGTGTTACCAGGAGTGCCCTACTGACTGCCTTAAGCGGGTAGAAAAGATTGTACCACAGTGCCAGCACAAGCAGATGGTACCCTGTCACCAGGCTCCGGAGAAGTTTGTGTGCCAGGAGCCCTGTCAGCAGAAGCTCATGTGTGGGCATCCATGTGCCTTGGTGTGTGGGGAGTCCTGCACCACCACCTGCATGGTGATGGTCACATTGGAGCTCAAATGTGGACACAAGCAAGAAGATCCCTGTCATTATAAGACATCTACCATACAGCCAGA
Source organism: Salmo trutta (assembly GCF_901001165.1). Classification (NCBI taxonomy): domain Eukaryota; kingdom Metazoa; phylum Chordata; class Actinopteri; order Salmoniformes; family Salmonidae; genus Salmo; species Salmo trutta. The sequence continues at coordinate 53,335,708 of NC_042970.1, read as the reverse complement.
ATGCAGGACACAATGCAACCAGATGCTGAAGTGTGGCCACTCCTGTCCTGGTTCCTGCCAGAGGTGCCACCAGGGCCGCTTCCACATGGGCTGTTTCCACCAATGTGATCGCCTCCTAGTCTGCTCCCATAAGTGTCGGGAGCCCTGTACACGTGGATGCCCACCCTGTCAAATGCGCTGTGAGAATCGCTGCATCCATAGTGTCTGTATGAAGCCATGCGGCCAGCTCTGTGCCCCCTGCATAGAGCCTTGTGCCTGGAAGTGCCCTCATCAGCGCTGCAGCAAGCTTTGCCATGAGCCTTGTGACCGTCCACCATGCACCCAACCCTGTACCAAAACCTTGCACTGTGGGCACCCATGCATCGGCCTGTGTGGAGACCCCTGCCCCAACAAGTGTCGTGTTTGCCACCACGAGGAGGTAACAGAGATCTTCTTTGGTACGGAGGATGATGTTGAGGCTTGTTTCATTCAGCTAGAGGACTGCGGACACTTGTTTGAGTCCACGTCCATGGACACATACATGGGAATGGATGAGAACCAGCAGGCTACCGGAATAAAGTTGAAGGAGTGCCCCAAGTGTCGCACACCCATCCGCAGGAATCTCCGGTACGGGGCTCATGTCAACCGGAGTCTGGTGGAAATTGAAAAAGTGAAGGAGAAGATTAATGGAACACAGTCAGATATTGAGGCACAGAAGGTGGTCCTTAAGCAGCAATGGATTGACAAGGAGGACTTGCTAAGGTATCTACCTATGGAGTACATACAGATTAGAGATACACTGAGAGCCTCCGACCTCACAGCAAAGGAACTATGGATCACTGAGAACAAGATGGCCTTACTTGAGAGACTGAACAAGCTGCTGAAGATTCGTAGGGGGCACATGTCAAGCGTAGAAACCTTTTACTTTGACGAGAAGGTTCCGGAGTTCCTGAGGTGGCTGATGGATCATCACCAAAAGTTCTCAGAGCAGCAGGCATCTGATCTGCAGAGCGAGCTACAGAGGCTCTTCTTTTTGGCGGAGCTTAACGCCCGCTGCAAGATGGCTAATGGAACAGGCCGTAGGGTCCACGTTCAGGCTGAGGTCACAGCCATGAGGAAGGTTCTGGAGAGAATGCAGCCATTCACTCAGCAAGACAAGGACTTGGTAAAGCAAGCACTTAAAGAACTGGATAAAAAGCTACCAAGCACTGGCCTGGGGATCACTGATGAAGAAAGGATGATGATTGTTAAAGCTATCAACCTGAGTGTTGGACACTGGTACAAGTGTCCCAACAATCACATCTACGCCATCGGAGAATGTGGACGGGCCATGGAGCATAGCAACTGCCCAGAATGCAACGCTACGATTGGTGGAGCAAGTCATGTTCTGGTTAGTGGCAACAGAGTGGCATCAGAGATGGATGGGGCGCAAGAGGCTGTGTGATCCGAAGTCAATAATGTGCTGAACTTTGATCTGATGCACCTTGATGATTTAAAAACAGATTGTTTTCAGTTTAATTGTGACTTGTCATAACTGATGTGACAGTTATCCCAATTGGCACTCCAGAAAGCATAGCTGTATTAAATTGATATATTTAATTCTGAAATTACAGTAAATGATTCATTGAATGTGATGAAATTAATCTGCTTCGCGAAGTATAATACTTCTTCATTTTTATTTTGCAGAGGTGTTGTTTAATAATGTCACCCCAGAGTACAATACTGAAATTATATGTGACTTTTTGCTACTGTATCTGTGTGATCTTGAAAGTTGAAAATGAACGATTGATCCAAAAGAAATCATTACACACTGAACAATAATGAATTATGCAAACAATTAGACTGGATTTTTATGTGTGATGATGGGCCTACATTTTTAGACAACTGAGTGTGTTTTTTCCAGTCACACCAATGGATGGCAGCAGTGTATTGTTCATTTAACAAAGAGTTGGCTTGATACTTGCAATTTTGGCCTTTTACACATATGTAATACAATTATCTGAGATGATCCAATATGTTTGCAAAACGATTTTCTAACACACACATTCACACATTAATCATTCAGCTGACTCAGTTCATATAATATGATAAAGGGGCTGAAAAACAACTCTGGCATGAAAAGAAAACACTGTAAAAGTAAGTAATATTCACACACTTGTGCACAAACCAAGTGTTCAGGATACAAAGTGCTGGATACTGTATGTATTTTGTGGGAACCCATATTATTTTTTCTACTGTCTGCAACTTGATATGGAAAATTGCTGTTATTTGAATAGCACTGGGAAAAGAGCAGAGATGAGATGTGGGCAGGGTGAGCATCCACAACATCCTTGCATGGAGTAGATTAGGGTTAGTGTCTCTCCCATTTTGACCTGGTTAATTATGGAGATAAACTGCAACTCCACTTTGTGTCTTGGACATCGGCCATTTATTTAAATTAGGATAGGCCTACTTTATGTATTAGTTGAAAACATTTACTGAACATTTTGTTAACTGAGTTATAGCGTATTTGACCCTAACCTGTAAGTGATGGTCAGGTGACTAGGTGGCAGGGCGGAGGGGTTTGACTTGGTGTGGACCCATCCAGAGACAACCCTTACTCCCTAGGCACTTAAGGCACTGGCAGATCAGTGTAAGCAATATATAATGAACAATGGTCCAATGTTTCATGAGCTGAAATGAAAGATCCCAGAAATGTTCCATATACACAAAAAGCTTATTTCTCTGAAATTGTGGGCACAAATTTGTTTACATCCCTGTTAATGAGCATTTCTCCTTTGCCAAGATAATCCATCCACCTGACATGTGTAGAATATCAAAAAGCGGATTAAACAGCATGGTAATTATACAGGTGCACCTTGTGCTGGATACAATAAAAGGCCACTCTAAAATGTGCAGTTTTGTCATACAACACAATGCCAAACGCCTCAAGTTTTGAGGGAGAGTGCAATTGGCATGCTGACTGCAGGAATGTCCATCAGAGCGGTTGCCAGAGAATGTAGTGTTCATTTCTCTACCATAAGTTGTGTCTCTGTCGTTTTAGAGAATTTGTCAGTACATCAAACCGGCCTCACAACCGCAGACCACGTGTAACCACGCCAGCCTAGGACCTCCTCATCCGTCTTCTTCAGCTGCAGGGTCGTCTGAGACCAGCCACCCGGACAGCTGATGAACTTGTGGGTTTGCACAACCGAAGAATTTCTGCACAAACAGTCAGAAACCATCTCAGGGAAGCCCATCTGCGTTCTCGCCGTCCTCACCAGGGTCTTGACCTGACTGCAGTTTGGCGTCGTAACTGACTTCAGTGGACAAATGATCACCTTCAATGGCCAATTTCGCAAGAATCTGTACCCAATTCCTGGAAGCTGAAAATGTCCCAGTTCTTCCACGGCCTGCATACTCACCAGACATGTTACCCTTTGAGCATGTTTTGGATGCTCTGGATCGATGTGTACAACAGCATGGGACAACATTTCAGCCTGATCAACTCCATGTGAAGGAGATGTGTCGCACTGCATGAGGCAAATGTTGGTCACACCAGATACTGACTGGTTTTCTGATCCATGCCCCTACCTTTTTTGTTAAGGTATCTGTGACCACAGATGCATATCTGTATTCCCAGTCATGTCAAATCCATAGATTAGGGCATCATTTATTTATTTAAATTGACTGATTTCCTTATATGAACTGTAATTATATGTAACTATTTATATTTTAGATCAGTGTAGTAGTAGCTTTACCTTGCTCTCTGATAGGTTGGGAAGATTTTGTACCATATTTCTTATACCTATCCAATCTTCTCAGATCTACACAAGTTCATAGGTTTAGGTGCGAAGGGTTGATTCTGGATGGGGCCAGGGTTCTTTGTATGTAGCCTTATTTTTTTTCATCAGCTGCAGATGTGGTTGCCGAGCACCAGGACCGTGAGTCAGATATGAGACACATACACACACAACTACACCTGAAAGTTTGAAGTTATAAAGATGACCGAAACACCCTTTATGCATCATTTAGAAAGGTACTCAAGGCTGCGTGGCAGGATCAGCAGATTTCTCGCAAAACAGATTTCTCAGTCAAAACATGACACACGGCTAGCTGGCCAATAATAAAACATTACCGGAATTTCAAACAGAACATTCTTGGCAGAGAAGCAGCAAGACCTAAACTGACATTTGTTTTCTCCTATTCATAGGATTCAGGGCTGACATCCATTTTGGGTGTTTTGCAGCAGCTTGCATCACTTTATTACATGATGAATGTAGCCCTGTCACAAACCCAGATCTAATGCAAACATTTCTAAAAACCTGTTTTTGCTTCGTCATTATGGGGTATTGTGTGTAGATTGATGAGGAAAAATAATAATTCAATTCATTTTAGAATAAGGCTGTAATGTAACAAAAAGTGTAAAAAGTCAAGGGGTCTGATTACTTTTCGAATGCACTGTAGAACAGATCTGATTCTTCAACTTACTTTCAATGATAATGACAGATCTATAACTCACATTTCTATTTGAATTTGGGCAGGTCAGGGCCTACCTGGTGGCACAGTGGTCTAAGCCACTGCATCATTGTGCTAGCTGTGCCACTAGAGATCCTGGTTCGAATCCAGGCTCTGTTTGAGTTTAATTAAGCCTATGTTACGGGACTGTGCAGCCATGGCAGATTATTTTGTTTATTAAACAGACAAGACACACCTACCAGATCACAGTCAACAAACATATATTTTGCAGTAAGAATATAATGGAAAAGGCTTTAACAGAATAAAATACAACACATTTTTCCAACACAACTTGTCACAAGAACATTTGTAACCACTGGGAGGCGCATGCTCGTACCGATAGGATGCATGGGGTGTGAGGATCTCCATTTTGTACCGACAAAACTGTGGTTATATGTAGAAACCAGACAAAGTTTAAATCAAGCCTCTAAACTTGATAAATCAACATTTTCCCAAGAAACTTGGGTGTGAGCGATCAGCTTTGTACAACAGCTAACCAACAATTTGTAAATCAGAGCAGAGACACGAATCCAACAGACAATGGCTTCCTTCAAAAGGAAAAGCCAAAGAGCAACTTGGAGATGCAAACAGGAGTAATTAATAGTTAAATGCTATCTAGGAAAACATAGCTAAACTACTCTCAATGCACACCAAAACAAACAAACTGCTCAAATCTGTTTGCTCGAAAAGACAGTAGAGGCTATCGTGTCAGACACGAACAAACAAGACAGAACAAGATAACAAAATGTGCCTTTTGGAAACAAAGTTTCAAACTTTAGAAGAGGAATAGGACCAGCAAGAAAACTGAATGAGACGTGAGAATATTGTCCTTACCAGAAGACGCAGAAAAAGGAGACCTTTCCGGCTACATAGTCAAACTGATATCTGAGGAACTTGATGTAGGTATATCACCAGAGGATCTGGAATGATGCCGAAGAACGCCAAATACCCACACATGGTTATCTTCAAACTATGGAACTATCAGACCAAAGTCAACATTCTGAAGGCAAAAGGGGGAAAGGAGATAAAATTCCAAGGCTAGACCAATTGATTTGTCCAGGAACTGTCTGCTAAGCTGAAAAAAAACGCAAGTCACTGGAGGAAAAGGGGACCAAATCTCAACTCTGCTTCCCAGGAGTGCTGTGGGTATGGAAGGGAATGCAAAGGATGGAATTCACAAGTGCCGATGAAGCCCTAATCAAGCTGCAAGAAACCTTTCCAGTCAAAGGCCTACAAACATTGCTCGTAATGGAGACTGGCAGAGTGGGATCCCCTGCACAAAGTGGGAAAAAGCAAAGGGTGCACTGTAAGCTACATACAGTGATGCCTAAGACCAGCTTATCGTAAATTGTGACAATATTATTTTCCCCTCCCCAATACAATCTATACTCTACCTTCCCCAAGTAACTGTTCTTCTCTATGAAGTAACGATAGAAGTAGCTGATGCCAGCGGGCTACATGGACACTGATAAGACATTTGAAAGGGGGAAATATAGAAATGTATGTCATTAACTGTTCGAAATGTAACAAGTACTTTTGGTTTTCAGGGAAAATGTACAGAGGAAAAATACATTATTTTCTTTAGGAATGTAGTGGAGTAAAAGTAGTCAAAAATATAAATAGTAAAGTACAGTAGTACTTTAAAGTATTTTTACACCACGGTGTGTGTGTGTGTGTGTATATGAATGGGTGTGTGAGAGAACAGTGGGAGAGAATGGGTGTGTGGACGCACAGGGTATAGACTGAGTCAACAAAACATTAAAAACATCTTTCTAATATTGAGTTGCAACCCCCATTTTGCCCTCAGAACAGCCTTAAATCATTGGGGCATGGACTCTACAAGGTGTCGAAAGCTTTACACAGGGATGCTGGCCCATGTTGACTCCAATGCCTCCCACAGTTGTACCAAATTGGCTGGATATCCTTTGGGTTGTGGACCATTTCCAGCTACAATATTACAACATTAATAATGTCTACACTGTATTTCTGATCAATTTGATGTTATTTTAATGGCAATTTTTTTTGCTTTTCTTTCAAAAACAAGGACATTTCTAAATGACCACAAACTTTTGAATTGTAGTGTATGTATACAATAACTATGTATTCATACTATGACTCTCCCATATCCATGCCCTCTTATGCTTTGTCTGGTTCTTCGATGATAGACAGAAAAGACAAAGTTAACTTTGATTCTATACAAGTAAAGGCCAACAAAATCCAATTTATTACATGAAATATGCACAAGCGCCACGATGGCAAAAAAAAGCATAACGTTCTTGAACAATTAACGAGGTTGTCAGCAGATGTGGTTTTCCTGCCAGAGCTACACTTCAAAAAAGGAGAAATTTTATATTTAAAGAGCAGCTGGGTTGGATAGGCCTATGCCGCCACATCCTGCAGTAACAGCAGAGGTGTAGGCATCCTGATAAATAAGAATACACCATTTTACCTTATATCATAGTACATGTACCAAGAAGGCCGTTTTCTAATTTTGAATTGTACAAGGTGAAAAATACAGTCAGGTCCATAAGTATTTAGACAGTGACACAACTTGCATCATTTTGGCTCTGTATGCCATCACAATGGATTTGAAAGGAAGCAATCAAGATGTGCTTTAAGTGTAGACTTTCATCGTTAATTTAAGGGTTTTGTCAAAACTATTGTATGAACCGTGTAGGAATTACAACCGTTTTTATACATAGCTCCCCAATTTTAAGAGCTCAAAAGTAATTCATCATAAATTCAATTGTGAGTTTTAATACTTGTTTGCAAATCCTTTGCAGTCAATGACTGCCTGAAGTCTGGAAACCATAGACATCACCAGATGCTGGGTTTCTTCCCTGGTGATGCTCTGCCAGGCCTTTACTGCAGCTGTCTTCAGTTCCTGCTTGTTCTTGGGGCGTTTTGCCTTCAGCAAGTGAAATGCACGTTCAATTGGATTCAGGTCAGGTGATTAACTTGGCCATTGCACTTGGCCACTTTGCCTTAAAAAAGTATTCACAGTATATTTTGGGTCATTGTCCATCTGCACTGTGAAGCGCTGTCCAATGAGTTTTGAAGCATTTGGCTGAATCTGAGCAGATAATATTGCCCAAAACACTTCAGAACTCATCCTGCTGCTTTTGTCAGCAGTCACATCATCAATAAATACAAGGGAACCAGTTCCATTGGCAGCCATACATGCCCATGCCATAACACTACCTCCACCATGCTTCCCTTCTCCATACTCTTCTCATCCCATCATTCTGGTACAAGTTGATCTTTGTCTCATCTGTCCATAGGATATTGTTCCAGAACTGTACAGGCTTTTTTAGATGTTTTTTGGCAAACTCTATTCTGGTCTTCCTGTTTTTGAGGCTTACAATTGATTTACATCTTGTGGTAAACCCTCTGTATTTAGTCTGGTGAAGTCTTCTCTTGATTGTTGACTTTGACACAGATACACCTACCTCCTGGAGGGTGTTCTTGATCTGGCCAACTGTTGTGAAAGGGTTTTTCTTCACCAGGGAAAGAATTCTTCTGTCATCCACCACAGTTGTTTTCTGTGGTCTTCCGGGTATTTTGGTGTTGCTGAGCTCACCAGTGCGTTCTTTCTTTTTAAGAATGTACCAAATAGTTGATTTGGCTACACCTAATGTTTTTGATATTTCTTTGATGGGTTTGTTTTGATTTTTCAGCCCAATGATGACTTGCTTCACTGGCAGTGACAGCTCTTTGGGCTTCATATTTAGGGTTAACAGCAACAGATTCAAAATGCAAATGCCACACTTGAAATTAACTCTAGAACTTATCTGTTTACTTGTAAATTAACTCATGAGGAAATAACACACACCTGGCCATGGAACAGCTGAGCAGCCAATAGTCCAAATACTTTTGGTCCCTTAAAAAGGGGAGGGGCACATATAAAAAGTGCTGTAATTTCTATACCGTTCACCCGATTTGGATGTAAATACCCTCAAATTAAATATTCATTATTAGACAGCTAAAATAATAATAACTTGGTCAATGTCCAAATATTTATGGGCCTGAATGTACACATTGATTTAATTATATAACCCCCCATGGGCAAATCTGGAGTTTTTAGAGCTATATTAGATCAAACCCAGACAGGAACTATTATTTTAGCAGGCAACCTAAATCACACACTCGGTAAGTTAGACAGACATAGTGTGGTTGCTAATTTCTGTATTACCAAATGAGGAGAGACAAACTTCACACACACCAGTCAGAGTTTATACTTAAACTACAATTTTTATTATAAGAGCTATGAAGTAGCAGTTGACTTTCAACGATTCACCATTTCTAATGGCCCGTTGAGAGTGTTGAACACATTGACTTCTGAGATCTTTATAGTAAGATCCAACCCCTTTTGACATGACAAACCACAGATAGTTAGGAACGGTTCACAAAGAAAGACTGTTTACTTTAGAGAGGAGTATCCACAGCTAGATAACATTCACTATAAATTATCGTTCCGTTTGATCCCTAATGACGAGGTTCTAATCTCGTCCCTGGTACTTCATAGAACAAAAACACCATTTCATCCAATGGCATATATCAATTGTCAACTCTAAATACTCCCATCTCAAGCAAACCCCCTCTTGACCCCACTCCTGGAAAGGCTCACTGGGGTGAGTGAGCCTCTAGGCCATATACTACCACAGGATAAGTGTGAGATCTAAGAGACCATGGTCCCAGACACTGCCATAAACCTCCCCACAATAAGGAAAAGGAGGGTGTGACTTGCTCACAGACATTGTGGAGACAAGTCATTGGTTCCCCAGTAATCACGCCATCCCTTCACATGGTTTAAGCATAGGTAAAGAGACATTCACATATGAAGACAATATTTCATTCTGTCCTCCTCTCTTGCTGATATTCTGCAGAGCAACAGAGACAAGTAAAAGACAAGTCTGACCTCTTCCCCTCTCTGGGCCCCAAGTGTCTGAGCCCCAGCTAAGGGAAATGTGTAACTGAAACATTCCAGAGTCAAAGGACACTTTCTAATGACAAGTATCTCACATAAGCATATTATACTAATAAAACATCTTAATTATCTATGTTACCCAACTAATTCTGATTCATCCCCCACAATAGCAATAAAAAAGGCAAATTCAAAAGCTATTTGAGAATTGGGTTTAAAAAAATCCATGACATAATGGTATTGGATCATTCTCCTGTATCATGCTTCATTACACCAACAGAAAATACACTTAGCGACAGAATATGGAGAATGAACAGAGTGTATCTTCAAAACCCGAAATGTATTAAATGCGTGAACTAAAAAATAAAGACTTTAACCATCACAAATGAGGACAGAAAAGCCGACCCCGACATAATTCGGGATGCTTTTAAGGTGTGCATAAGGGAAATGACTCTGCAAAAGCTAAATCTGAGTTAGAAAAAAAAAAAAGTAATCACTATCTTAGAAAAATAAATAAAAAAGTAATCTGTAATGGCTGTCGTCTGAAGTTGAAGGAGTGGACCAAAGCGCAGCGTGGTAAGTGTTCATATTTTATTTACTATGAAACACACAAACAAAAAGCCAAACAGTTCCGCCAGGTACAGAATCACTAAACAGAAAACAACTACCCACAAACACAGGTGGGAAAAGGCTGCCTAAGTATGATTCCCAATCAGAGACAACGATTGGAAACAAAGAAATACATCACATAGAATGCCAACCCCACACCCTGACCTAACAAAATAGAGAAATAAAACGGCTCTCTCAGGTCAGGGCGTGACAGAATCACTATCTTAGAAAAAGGCCATACAAATCTTTACAAGGTAAAAAATCTAATTAAATGTAGGAACTTAAGCAGGAATATGATGTTTGTCTTTTGAAGAAATCCAACAACTGCAGGTTAAACTCAAATAAAGCATACTATTTAAATGGCAAATAAACAAGGTAAACACCTCGCAGACCTCACAAAACAAATACACAACAAACCAGTTAATTAAAAAAAATAAGAATACAAATGCTTTAATTAGAAACAACAACGCTATTAATAGCAATTTTAAAAGTTTCTATGAAAATCTATATAAATCAGAATTAAAAAACAATTCGACTGCTCCTACAGCCTTCTTAGCCCCAATAACCCTGAAGCAACTATCAACAGACAAAAAAATAATCACTAAAAATAGAAATTACCCAAAAATAAATATTAGACACTGTTAAAACATTTCCGAGGAGAAAAGCACCAGGTATGGACGGCTTTACAATATACTTTTTATTTGACATTCTGGGACAAAGTAGCACCCCTATTTATGCAAATGACAACACGTCACTCAATTCAGTGCTTCAGAGTTCCATGAATCAGTTATTTCAGTTATATTAAAACCAGGAAAATCTAGTCCCCTGAAGATTACAGACCCATACGTGTCACGCCCTGACCATAGAGAGCCCTTGGTTCTCTATGGTATAGTAGGTCAGGGCGTGACTAGGGGGTGATCTAGTAAGTCTATTTCTATGTTGGTGCTAATATGGTTGCCAATTAGAGGCAGCTGTTTATCGTTGCCTCTGATTGGGGATCATATTTAGGTAGCTATTTCCCCACCTGAGTTTTGTGGGATATTGATTGATTGTTAGTGTGTTTGGGCACTACATGCTCACAGTATTTGTAAGTTTTGTTATTTTGTTTTGTTAGTTTCACTTAAATAAATATGTGGAACTATACTCACGCTGTGCCTTGGTCCACTCATTTTCAAGAACGTGACAATACGTTTAATAAACTGTGACAAAATAATAAAACTCACAAGCAACAGAATGGCAAAAGTCTTACCATATTAATCAATGGTTTATAAAAAATAGACATAAACAAATACAAGAACATGTTTCAGTATAGTAAACTCAGCAAAAAAAAGAAACGTCCCTTTTTCAGGACCCTGTCTTCAAAGATAAGTCGTAAAAATCCAAATAACTTCATAGATCTTCATTGTAAAGGGTTTAAACTCTGTTTCCCATGCTTGTTCAATGAACCATAAACAACTAATGACCATGCACCAGTGGAACGGTCGTTAAGACACAAACAGCTTACAGACGGTAGGCAATTAAGGTCACAGTTATGAAAACTTAGGACACTAAAAAGGCCTTTCTACTGATTCTGAAAAATACCAAAAGAAAGATGCCCAGGGTCCCTACTCATCTGCGTGAATGTGCCTTAGCCATGCTGCAAGGAGGAATGAGGACTGCAGATGTGGAAATGGCAATAAATTGCAATGTCCGTACTGTGAGACGCCTAAGACAGCGCTACAGACGGGCCGCTGATCGTCCTCGCAGTGGCAGACCACTTGCAACAACACCTGCACAGGATTGGTACATCCGAACATCACACCTGCGGGACAGGTACAGGATGGCAACAACAACTGGCCGAGTTACACCAGGAACGCACAATCCCTCCATCAGTGCTCAGACTGTCCGCAATAGGCTGAGAGAGGCTGGAATGAGGGCTTGAAGGCCTGTTGTAAGGCAGGTCCTCACCAGACATCACCGGCAACAACGTCGCCTATGGGCACAAACCCACCGTCGCTGGACCAGACAGGACTGGCAAAAAGTGCTCTTCACTGACGAGTCGCGGTTTTGTCTCACCATGGGTGATGGTCGGATTCACATTTATCGTTGAAGAAGTGAGCGTTACACCGAGGCTACTCTGGAGTGGGATCGATTTGGAGGTGGAGGGTCCGTCATGGTCTGGGGCAGTGTGTCACAGCATCATCAGACTGAGGTTGTTGTCATTGCAGGCAATCTCAACGCTGTGCATTACAGGGAAGACATCCTCCTCCCTAATGTGGTACCCTTCCTGCAGGCTCATCCTGACATGACCCTCCAGCATGACAATGCCACCAGCCATACTGGTCGTTCTGTGCATGATTTCCTGCAAGACAGGAATGTCAGTGTTCTGCCATGGCCAGCGAAGAGCCCGGATCTCAATCTCATTGAGCACGTCTGGGACCTGTTGGATCGGAGGGTGAGGGCTAGGGCCATTCCACCCAGAAATGCCTGGGAACTTGCAGGTGCCTTGGTGGAAGAGTGGGGTAACATCTCACAGCAGGAACTGGCAAATCTGGTGCAGTCCATGAGGAGGAGATGCACTGCAGTACTTAATGCAGTTGGTGGCCACACCAGATACTGACTGTTACTTTTGATTTTGACCCCCCTTTGTTAAGGGAGACATTATTCCATTTCTGTTAGTCACATGTCTGTGGAACTTGTTCAGTTTATGTCTCAGTTGTTGAATCTTGTTATGTTCATACAAATATTAACACATGTTAAGTTTGCTGAAAATAAATGCAGTTGACAGTGAGAGGATGTTTCTTTTTTGCTGAGTTTACAATATCAAATCAAATCAAATCAAATTTATTTATATAGCCCTTCGTACATCAGCTGAAATCTCAAAGTGCTGTACAGAAACCCAGCCTAAAACCCCAAACAGCAAGCAATGCATGTGAAAGAAGCACGGTGGCTGGGAAAAACTCCCTAGGAAAAACTCCTGAGAAAGGCCAAAAACCTAGGAAGAAACCTAGAGAGGAACCAGGCTATGAGGGGTGGCCAGTCCTCTTCTGGCTGTGCCGGGTGGATATTATAACAGAACATGGTCAAGATGTTAAAATGTTCGTAAATGACCAGCATGGTCAAATAATAATAATCATAGTAATTGTCGAGGGTGCAACAAGCACGTCCGGTGAACAGGTCAGGGTTCCGTAGCCGCAGGCAGAACAGTTGAAACTGGAGCAGCAGCATGGCCAGGTGGACTGGGGACAGCAAGGAGTCATCATGCCAGGTAGTCCTGAGGCATGGTCCTAGGGCTCAGGTCCTCCGAGAGAAAGAAAGAAAGAAAGAGAGAAAGAGAGAATTAGAGAGAGCATATTTACATTCACACAGGACACCGGACAATACACTAAAAAAGAAGATGTAGATGTATCAGTAATGGCTGTTGATGCTGAAAAGGCTTTCAAACGTTTTGAATGGCCTTTTCTATTCCAAACTTAAGCCTTCAACCTTAAATATTATATACACTGAACAAAAATATAAACACAACATGTGAAGTGTTGGTCCCATGTTTCATGAGCTGAAATAAAAGATACCAAAAATGTTGTTTACATCCCTGTTAGTGAGCATTTCTCCTTTGCCAAGACAATCCATCCACCTGACAGGTGTGGCATATCAAGACGCTGATTAAACAGCATAATAATTACACAGGTGCATGCTCATCATCCTCACCAGGGTCTTGACCTGACTTCAGTTCGGCATCGTAACCAACTTAAGTGGGAAAATATGAAATCGTGTGCTCTTCACGGATGACTCCCGGTTTCAACTGTACAGGGCAGATATTGTGTATTGCGTTGTGGGCAAGCGGTTTGCTTATGTCAATCTTGTGAGAGAGTGCCCCATGTTGGCGGTGGGGTTCTGGTATGGACAGGCATAACTACGGACAATGAACCCAATTGCATTTTATCAATGGCAATTTGAATGCACAGAGATACTGTGACGAGATCCTGAGGCCCATTGTCGTGCCATTCATTCGCTGCCATCACCTCATGTTTCAGCATGATAATGAACGGCCACATGTCACAAGGATCTTTACACAATTCCTGTTAGCAGAAAATGTCCCAGTTTTCCCATAGCCTGCATACTCACCCAACATGTCATCCACTGAGCATGTTTGGGATGCTCTGGATCGACGTGTACGACAGTGTGTTCCAATTCCCGCCAATATCCAGCAACTTCGCACAGCCATTGAAGAGGAGTGGGACAACATTCCACAGGCCACATGTTATACTGCATGAGGCAAATGGTGGTCACACTAGATACTGACTGGTTTTCTGATCCACGCCCCTACTATATTTGTATTCTCAGTCATGTGACATCCATAGATTAGGGCCAAATGTAACAGGTATCAGTATTGGTAAACATTAATATAAAGTGAACTTATTTGCCGAAGATCTTCTGATATACCAGACTAATATTGAAAACTCAATGTTCTGTAATTTCAGAATACTCTAAAATGTCAGGATATGAAATGTAAGTGGAAAAAACTGAAATAATGGCAAAAAAAAATAACTCATGAACTACAGCGATCCTTTAAGTTAAATAATTAGTATGCTTAATAAGTGACAAACACCAAATATATAAAGATAACTTTATATCATTCCTCAACAACATGAAAGCAAATTAATTAATTCATTGGAACAATATTCCCATAAATATTACAGGAAGAATAAACCTTGTTAGAATGGCATGGCTCCCAAAGGCTTTATATATTTTTTTCTCAGTAATACCAATTACCTTACTGAAGATATTCTTAAAAAAATATTACTTGGCCATTACAGATTTTATATGGGAAAATAAAACTCACAGAATAAATAGGAAAGTTTTACATCTCCCTAAGTCTAAGGGTGGATTTAACCGTCCAGACTTGGAATTGTATCAACTCACCACCCAAGGCTTTTATTTGGGACATTGTTAAAGGCATTAAAGAGGAACAATGGGTACATATTGAAGATGTGCATGCTCATCCCCAGTATCTTTTCATGTGTCTGTTTTCAAAGGATGCAGCTAAGAACACTATAACAATATGGAAGAAAATTAAATAGATTCTACAAGAACCAATATCACTTCCAAAAAAAAACCCCTATGGAACAATCCATGCATAGTTTTCAGAATTCACAGATAAATTGGCCCACATCAAAAACTAAAGGCTTAGAAACCGTAAATGACTTGGTAATAGTAAATAAAATAATTTCCATGACAGAATTAAAAAGCCATTTTGGACTGGCCAATATAGAAATCATGAAATTTCGATCTGAAATCTTTTGGACATCAGAGCAATGTTGAGGGAATTCTATTTGAATCAGAAAAGGATACTCATATTATAGGTAGGGCTGTTGCGTGACCATACTGCGACACCAGCAGTATGGTCACGCAGTCAAATTCCCTGTGACCTTTGGTCATGGTAATCTCAATCTAAGACTTCGCAAATGTATGACGCTGATGGGTAGCCTACCAAACTTGCTAATGACCCTTGCTAATGATCTGGTACTCAGTGCTCTATTGTCCCTCTAACCACTCTCTAAAGACATCATGATTGAATTTGAATAATCTGAATGATGAGGACAAAACTTGTATGATGGGAGTTAGATTTCCCATTAAGAAATGGACAATGGAAAGCCCCGGACCCAACATGCATACGTTTTTAAAACCTGTTCTGAAAGGACAACTGGTCCGATCTGAGTGAAGGAAGCAGCAGAAAAGCCAATTGTTTTGATACTTTATTAAACCGGAGACATGGAGAAAGGGCGTGCGAGAGAGGCAAAGAGCGAGCAGCTGTAAACTATTTGGAAGCGGAAGATGTGCGGTGTGTGAATGTGAGTAAAAGGCAATTTATGCTTGATCTGGGTATAGAAAATGTGGTCGGATGCGCCATATGGATGGTGTGATGCAATTGAGGAGCCTTCGGAGGCATGTAAAGGCCTAATTGAGCTCCATACTGCATCGCTGTGCGCTTCTAAAATGTTATAACAATGCAGAGGGCTCAGTATTGCTCTGCATTGACATGATTGGTTGACGTTAGGTGAGGACGGGAGGTCCTGTATAAACACAAACTCACTTCCTTATCAACTTCCTCCACAACATCTCTGCGCTGCTCCGCGAATAAATATAAATGCCCTGACTTCTGCAGAAGCCATTATCACCGTAAATGCTGCATGGCCAATGCAGAGGTCGGATTTGACCATGCAGTGCCTTTTAGACATGGGAGGCTCATATGGAGAGACTGCAACCACTGTTATCTTGCGCTAGACTAAGTTCTTGCTAGTTATTTATCATCCCATCCGATTGCATTGTACCTGTCTTGACTGCATCAAACCAAGAGAAGCTAGCTAACTAGGCTAATTGAAGCTAGCCATAATGTTACTGTGTTTCTCATCGTCCTTCAGTTAAGCCAATTTATGCTTGATCGCAAATGTGGTCAGATGATTCCTATGGAGGGTGTGACAATTATAGAGCCTCCAGAGGCATGCAAAGGCCAAATCAAGCTCAGTACCACATCGGCATGTGCTTCTCAAACTTTGTAACAATGCGGGTGACTCTGTATAGCTCGGCATTGACATAATTGGTTGATGGTAGGTCGGGACGGGTGGTCCTGTATAAACACAAACTCACTTCCTTGACAACAGCTCTGCGAAGTGCAAAAAGTATGTTTGCTCTCTCTTCTGAGGAGGCTGCATGCAGTAAGGCCACTGCAGACCACGGATTGACCATGCAAAGTCTTTTAGCCTACACATAATTCCACTCAGATTATAGCCGAAGTAGCAGCCTTCCTGTTGGAATTTGGTCGTTGTGTTGTAGCCTTTCTTTCTCATTTCACTTTTAAATCTGTCATTTTAATTCCATTTTACATTAATTAGATACCCCTTAACCTTCTTGCTACACAAGAATAGCAGCAATGCAATTGTCTCTCTCTCTCCACTGGAAGTGCAAGGATCAGAGCACATGCCTTTTTTTGCAACTTTTTCCAAATCATCAATATAGAGTTGCATCATGCAGCCCTTATGTTTTGATTTCTAAGACATTCCCAGGTTTATAGGCCTATCACAACTAAATAATGGATTTTATTAATGGCTATATTAAATGGATTTATATGACTTTTTAAAATGTAAATGTTTCAAAGGAGAGCTAAACATGTTTAAATTAATTAACGGTCAATTACCATGAGACTGGCAGTCATTTGCATGACAATTGCCATCTGACAAAATGTCATGACGATAGGTAAGATATACAAAACCTTGCAGCAAGTGTCACGACTGTCTGAAGAATGGGACCAAGGCGCAGCGTGTGTATCGTTCCACATTTTATTTTAACTGAAACTATGCAAGACATACAAATAAACGAATAAACAAAACAACAAACCGTGACGAAGAGGTGCAACATACACTAACTCAAAATAATCTCCCACAAACCCAGGTGGGAAAAACAACAACTTAAATATGATCCCCAATTAGAGACAACGATGACCAAGTGCCTCTAATTGGAGATCATCCCCCAAAAAAACCACATAGAAATACATCAACTAGACAAAACCTCAACATAGACATAAATAAACTAGACAACACCCTCTGTTACGCCCTGACCTACTCTACCATAGAAAAATAAAAGTTTTCTATGGTCAGGACGTGACAGTACCCCCCCCCCCAAATGTGCGGACTCTGAACGCACAACCCCAAACAACAACAAAAAAACAGGGAGGGTTAGGGTGGGTGTCTAATGTCGGTGGCGGCTCTGGTGCAGGACGAAGAACCTTCACATCCCGCGGATCATCCTGCATTGGAGACGGTTCTGGTGCGGGACGAAGAACCCTCACATCCTGCTTATCCGCCAGCATAGGAGGCAGCTATGGTTCGGGGCGTAGCCCCCGCTCCGCTAGCTGATCCCTCCGCTTTCATGTCACCGGACTGTGGGCCGTCGCTGGAGGCGCTGGACTGTGGGCCGTCGCTGGAGGCTCCGGACTGTGGGCCGTCTTAGGAGGCTCCGGACTGTGGGCCGTCTCAGGAGGTTCCGGACTGTGGGCCGTCTCAGGAGGTTCCGGACTGTGGGCTGTCTCAGGAGGTTCCGGACTGTGGGCTGTCTCAGGAGGTTCCGGACTGTGGGCTGTCTCAGGAGGTTCCGGACTGTGGGCTGTCTCACAACAACAAACCGTAACGAAGAGGTGCAACATACACTAACTCAAAATAATCTCCCACAAACCCAGGTGGGAAAAACAACCACTTAAATATGATCCCCAATTAGAGACGATGATCAGCTGGCTCTAATTGGAGATCATCCCCCCCAAAAAACATAGAAATACAGAAACTAGAACCCCACATAGAAATACAGAAACTAGACAAAACCCCCATTATAGAAAAAATAAACTAGAACCAACATAGACGTAAATAAACTAGACAAAACCCTCTGTAACGCCCTGACCTACTCTACCATAAAAAAATAAAATCTTTCTATGGTCAGGACGTGACAGCAAGCTTATCAAATTTCTAGAAAAAGAGATGAACTAACGAAATTACAGTTTATGAAAATGTATGCTTAATCCAGTATAAACTAATTGTAATAACGGAGCTGTGAGTCTGGAAGCAGGTGCAGGTGAAACGTTTAATAAAACAACAAAACCTGTAATGAGACGATTCAAGGCTACACAGCGGTAAACAAGAACAATACAAACTGGTGAGAAAACATAAGGGAGTGACATAAATGGGAGGAAATTATGAAGATAATGAAGTCCAGGTGTGAATCATAATGATTAATAGGTGCACGTAATGATGAGTGCCAGGTGTGCGTAATGTTGAATCCCAGGACCGGTGGTTAGTATTCTGGAGGGGAGGAGCAGGTGAAGATGTGACACTAATGTACAGAATTTATTATATAAGAGACAAAATTCACACATTTTACAGCACAACGGCAGGGTCATGTTTTAAATGTAAAACTAACAGTGATTAATGATTCATGATATAAAGTCCAAAAGTTATGGGCGTTAGAAAGTTGGCTGTCAGAAATGTTACTATATAGATTTAATTTGAATCCTTCTATCTACATATTTCAAGACATGTTATATGAAGGTGAGATACCCAATGGAATCAAGTGCATTATTATCAGAATATTGAAAAAATGTGGGCTACATAGAAAAACAAATAGTCGGTCAATGCCAATGCCAATAACAATCATACTGTACTGCAGGTAAGTACAATAAATATTCAATGTAATTATTTATATAGTTTCCACACTACAACACTTCTCCCCCCTTAATTTCAATTCCCCCAGCTGTTCCACCTGAAAACATGGTATTTTCTTTGTCATAGTGGGATGTGGTACTGGTGTCTGCGAATGACTCAGGACCATCAGTCAGTTTGACCACAAAGGAGACCGGATCACTCTGACTCAGAATAATACCTGGCAACCACCATTGTAGACAGTGTCATTGGGTTTTAACTGTCGCTCCCTCGCGTGTTGGTCATGTCTCTCTTTTTGTTTCTCCTGCTTCCGTTCCACTTGTGCTTTGATGTCCGGACGCAGTAGATCCAGGTGAGCTTTTAGCTTTCTGCCCATCAACATCTCAGATGGTGCCTGTCCTGTTGTTGTTTGTGGCTTGATGTGGGACTGGAACAAGAACCGAGAGAGCTTAGTTGTGATGGTTCCCCCAGTCATCCTTTTTAGCCCCTCTTTCAGTGTCTGAACGGCCCACTGCACTAAGCCGTTTGAGGCAGAGTGAAACAGAGCGCTGCAGACATGGCAAATCCCGTTTCTCTGCATGAATTCTTGGAACAAGTCACAGCTAAAGGTTGTTGCGTTGTCGGACACAAGAGTCAGGCAGACCATGAGTTGCAAAAACCTGCAGAAGCTTTTTGATGGTTGTGGTCGCTTGATGTTGCTCATGATGTGAGCCTCCAGCCATTTGGAGTGTGTGTCCACCATGACAAGGAACATGTGGCCCACAAAGTCTATGTGCAGCCTGGACCATGGGCGGTCAAGCCACCCCCACAGATGTAGTGGCGCAGGTGGCACCATCTTCTGGTTGATCTGGCACTCAGAACATGATTTCACTTTGTTTTCTACGTCCTGATCCATGTTAGGCGAAATGTAAGATCTGGCTAAACCTTTCATCCGGAGGCACCCGGGTGAGCTTCATGGACTTCATCCATGACTTGGGAACGGCCAGGGGGCGGAACAACCACTCTGGACCCCCAGAGCATGCAGCCATCCTGCGCTTTTACGCTTTGCTTTAGGTTTCAGTCCATCATCCTCTATGACAGGAGGCCAACCCTGCATAAGGAATCTTTTCACTTGGACCAGGATAGGATCCTTGTCTGTCCACTGTTTGGCATTCACAGGTGAGTTTGACAATCTCTCCATTAGGAAAATTGTCTCGGGAGGTACCACAGTTGTGGCGGGCATCTCTGATAGCGGGAGACTGCTGAGCGCGTCTGCGTTTGCATTGTCCTTCCCCACTCTGTACACGATGGTGTACTGGTAAGCTGACAGTGTGAGGGCCCAGCGCTGTATCCTTGCTGAAGCCTTGAGAGGAATGCATCTTGATTCACTGAAAAAAGATCAGTGGTTTGTGGTCAGTGCATATGATGAAATGATGCACGTAGAGGTACTGATGAAAACGTTTCACAAAAAAGACTATGGCCAGACCTTCCTTGTCTAACTGTGAATAACCCTTCTCAACACTTGTCAGCGTGCGTGATGTGAATCCAATGGATTTCTTTGACCCGTCCTCCATCTGATGAGAGAGTACTGCCCTGATACCATAGGGTTAGGCATCACATGACAGAATGATATCTTTGTCTTGGTCAAAATGAACCAGCAGTTGTGCTGATTGTAGTAGTGCTTTCACTTCCTTGAAAGCTTTCTCTTGTGCTGGCCCCCACTTCCATTTACAGTCTTTGAGGAGCCATCACTATTGACAGCTCAGGGAGGAACTTACCATGGTAGTTCACCATGCCCAGGAACAACCTCCACAAGACACAAACCCTGCGCTGTGATTTTGTGACCTAGGTATGTCACAATCTGGGCTTGGAATGTGCACTTGCTACGCTTCAGGCGCAGCCCTGCCTTGGAGAATTTCTTTAACACTTGATCCAGATAGTGGAGGTGCTCCTCCTCCTTCTCCCCTGTAATGTCGTTCAGGTACACTGCTACATGAGGGGATCCCCTGCAGCAGATAGTCTATTGTCCTCTGGAAAATGGCTACACTGGACGCCACTCCAAAAATCAAGCGGTTGTACCTGAACAAGCCTTTGTGCCTGTTGACTGTGACATTCTCTTTTGAGTCTTCGTCCAGGAGGAGCTGTTGGTAAGCGTGACTCATGTTAAGCTTTGAGAACGTCTTGCCTCCTGCAAGCGTCGCAAACAGGTCCTCCACCCGCAGCAGTGGGTAAGCGTCCAGCTTACCTCTTGCATCTAGACGTTCCGCTAGCGGAACGCCTCACCAAATATCCAATAGAAGAACGTGGCGCGAAATACAAAAACCTCAAAAATGCAATCATTTAAACTTTTCAAACATACGACTATTTTACACCATTTTAAAAGACAAGACTCTCGTTAATCTAACCACATTGTCCGATTTCAAAAAGGCTTTACAGCGAAAGCAAAACATTAGATTATGTTAGGAGTACACAGCCAAAAATATCACACAGCCATTTTCAAAGTAAGCATATATGTCAAATAAACCCAAAACACAGCTAAATGAAGCACTAACCATTGATGATCTTCATCAGATGACACTCCTATGACATTATGTTATACAATACATGCATGTTTTGTTCAATCAAGTTCATATTTATATCCAAAAACAGCTTTTTACATTAGCATGTGACTAGCATGTGACTAGCATTTTACATTAGCATGTGATGTTCAGAACATGCATTCCCACCCAAAACCTCTGGTGAATTTACTAAATTACTCATCATAAACGTTGACAAAATACATAACAATTATTTTAAGAATTATAGATACAGAACTCTTTTATGCAATCGCTATGTCAAATTTTAAAATAGCTTTTCAGCAAAAGCACATTTTGCAATATTCTTAGTACATAGCTCAGCCATCACGGCTAGCTTTTTTGACACCCGCCAAGTTCGGGGCTCACTAAACTCATAATTACTATAAGTAAAATTGTATTACCTTTGCTGATCTTCGTCAGAATGCACGCCCAGGACTGCTACTTCAACAACAAATGTTGTTTTTGTTCCAAATAATCCATAGTTATGTCCAAATACCTCAGTTTTGTTCATGCGTTCAGGTCACTATCCAAACGCGCGAGTGCTTTTCGAGACAAGAAAATTAAAAATGTTCCTTTACCGTACTTAGAAACATGTCAAACGCTGTTTAAAATCAATTTTTATGGTATTTTTCTCGTAAAATAGCGATAATATTCCAACCGGACAATAGTGTTTTCATTCAAAGAGGAAAAGAAAAAACAGCATGGTCGCGGGACCGCGCATCTCCAATCTCTTTGTCACTAGGCAGACCACTGACAAACTGTGCTAGTATATTCTGCCCAGAGACAGGAGACGCCTCAATCCGCTTTCTGAAGGCTTTAGAGATTTGGTTTGATCTAGTTTGAAGTCCCCACATATACGCACCGAGCTGTCACTTTTCAGAACGGGAATGATTGGAGCTGCCCAGCAAGAGAACTGAATGGGAGTAATGATGTTTATTTCCTGCAGCCGCTCCAACTCATCCTGAACTTTCTTTTTTCATGGTGTAAGGCATTCTCTTGAGCTTGAAAAAGCGAGGCTCGGCCTGAGAATCCACAAACAGCTTAACTGAAGAGCCCTGCAGTGTGCCCAGTTCATCTTTGAAAATGTCAGGGTACTTTTGAATGACATCCTGTCACTCGTGTGTGTTATATCTCACCCCAGTTCAGTTGTATTTTGGTGAGCCAGTCACGCCCTAGTAAACTAGGCCCATTCCCTTTCACCACCAGCAGCCATGCTCTCGCTTCCTGGCTGTTGTATGCAATGTCCACCTCTAGAGCCCCCAGCAATGGTATGGTCTCCCCGGTGTACGTACACAGTCTGATCCCTGCTGGTGTGAGGGCTTAAGCCTGTTTTGAGCCCCACATTTGTTTGTTGGTCTCAATGATAACCAAGGCAGAGGCCCCCCGTGTCAGCTTCCATCTTCATCTGCTTTCCATCTACCTCGACTTTAGCATAGATAGGCTCTGCACACGGCTCACTCACATTAAACATGTTGTAGGAACAATGCTCTTCCTCCTTTTCTATGCTATCTAGGTGGTGCGCTGCTGACTGCGGCTTCTTTGCTGTAAACTTGCCCTGCCCAGTCTGCCCACTCTCTGTCTTGCTCCTAGGACCCCTGCATATTTTAGCTAAATGTCCCTTTTTATTGCAATTGTGACAGACAGTATCCTTGAACTTAGTTGTTTGCATGTGTTCCCTCACATCTGAAACATTCCATTGCTTTTCCCCTTTTTCCTGCCACCTCTTCTGTCACTTGATGCACTGCACAATTTCCACTGTTGGCCTTTTGAATATTTTTAGCATTACTAGTGGCCATCTCCATCCCTTGAGGTAGTTCCAATGCTCTCTTGAAAGTCAGTGTGGCTTCCCCCAGCAAACGGCGCTGTATGCTGTCCTCATTAATGCCAGACTAATCTGTCACGGAGCATGTCCTCTAACATAGCCCTAAACTCACAATGTTCAGAGAGTTCACGTAATTCAGCAACAAATTTAGCAACAGACTGACCTGTTTTCCGAAAGTTAAACTTGAAATTAAACTTGAACCCCTGGACAATAACTGAAGCCTTTTGATTGTGGTGATACTGAACGAGAGCAACTACATCCACAAAAGGAATTTCACCCAGTCTCCGTGGTGTAACCAAATGCTTTATTAGCTTGTAGGTTTTAGCCCCACACACACTCAATAGAATATAGTGCTGTTTAGCCTCATCTCTAATTCCATTTGCGAAGAAAGTGTCCCAACCTTTCCACATCGTCTGTCCAGTCCTCGTTCTCTTCCACAAACTCAGTGATAGTCCCAAACATTGCCATTATAACACCAACTTGTCCTTGATCCTCTTTAGCGATTTTCACTTGCTGCTGATTGTCACCATCGGCGTTTCCCTCCAGTGGTGGCTGCTCTCTGTCACTCATTATTAAGGATCAGTGTCCCGCTAGTGGGACAACTTCCGGTGAAACTGGACGGTACGTACTTCAAATAAATTCTAATAAATATTATGGATTTTAAACATTTAGGTACATAAGTGTCTTATATCGGCTGAAAGCTTAAATTCTTGTTAATCTAACTGCACTCTAACTGTCTGATTTGCAGTAGCTATTACAGCGAAAACATGCCATGCAATTGTTTGAGGACGGCACCCCACATCAAAATATTTTTACACAGGGAAAGGTTTCATACATTCACATATAAAGATTAAATATTTACTTACTTTTTGAAAATCTTCCTCTGATTTGTCATCCAAAGGGTCCCAGCTATAACATATAGTGTCGTTTTGTTAGATAAAATCTCTCTTTATATCCCAAAAAGTCTGTTTAGTTGGCGCCATCAATTTGAGTAATCCACTCATTCAACTTGCAAAGGAATCCAAAAATCTACCCCCAAACTTTGTTTCAACAAGTCAAAATACGTTTCTATTTACTCCTCAAATACCCTAAAATGTAATCAAACAATAATATTAATTTCGGAAAGATGTTCAATAGGAAACCGATTAAAAAAATATTCTGGTT
Source organism: Salmo trutta (assembly GCF_901001165.1). Classification (NCBI taxonomy): domain Eukaryota; kingdom Metazoa; phylum Chordata; class Actinopteri; order Salmoniformes; family Salmonidae; genus Salmo; species Salmo trutta. The sequence goes on along the minus strand of NC_042970.1, from coordinate 53,310,976 downwards.
GGTTATCTTTGGATTTTCTCCTACCATATCTATTGTGTTATATTTTCCTACATTATTTTAGCATTTCTACACACTTCAAAGTGTTTTCTTTCCAATGGTACCAATTATATGCATATCCTGGCTTCAGGGCCTGAGCTACAGGCAGTTTACTTTGGGCACGTCATTCAGGTAGGAAGGGGAGAAAAAAGGGGCCTAGCCCTAAGAATTAAACAAGGCTGCTATACTTAACCTACTAATGATAATGACATTACTTATAAAAATAAGAAAGATATCAAGAAAAAGGAGTGTTATTATTATTGTAAATATAACTTTTCTGACAATTTGGAACAGTGTAAACACTAAATAAATTATAAATAATACCAGAGGCTGTTCTAGCGAAAAAGTCTTTATTACAGCAAAACAAATATTAAAAACAGCCGAATATGTGAAATTGTTTACTTGACATGTCATTTCATGAGGCTTGGCTTGGAGTTTAAGGTATGCTATGGGTATGGGTGCACCCTAAAAAACTCACTAGGAATACACCGATCATAGCACATACAAATGTACAAGGCTAGACACACAAAACAATTAGCCTACACTTTTTAAAAAGAGAATGAGATATACAGAGTTAGCTGAAATGTTCAAGTGATTATCTTCATATTCAAGCATCAAGCATATGAAAAGTATCAAAAAACTTCACACATACACATTCACTGAACTTGAACATAAGCTACAACAATGTAATGTAAGTAAGTATAATACAAAAGTCAAAAAAGCACTCCTCTACAAAAAAATGTAGATTACAATGTTCACTCACTGGTGTCCATAAAGCAAACAGCACAAAAATAAACACATCTATACACTGAGTCAATGAAATTGAACATTGGCTACATAACTGCAAATATAATATGAAAGTATAAAAACATGTCGCTGTACAAAAGCTTAAAGCTCACAGCAAGAAATGTTTCACCATTGTCAGCCTGTTAAGGAAGAGTCATAGCATAGCTACTTCAGGGTAACCAGTAAGTAATTACCACTAGTAAACCAGTAGGCGGCGCAGTAACTCACTGCTCTCTGCCATCTTGTCAATGATGTCATCTTTGTCAAGTCCCATAAGAATCTCCTCTGTTGCCATCAAAAGGAACGCTTCAAGGTTCTCTTGAGTGAAGGAGATATTTAGGCGGTTCTTCACGAATTTCAGGGTGGAGAAGTTTCTCTCACAAGCCACCTGAGTGATGGATAGGGTGAGGAGGAACTTGTAGCCAAAACCAATGATGTGATACGCATCCGTGAGCAGATTGTACTGAGACAGGTTAAGATAGCAGCATATCGGGCAGTTTTCACAAGTGGAATAACTTCTGCTCACCAACTCCACTCTTTCATCAGGATCATCAAAGCATTTCCCTGATTCATCACTGGCGGCAGCGGCCCTGGTGTTGTACTCCTCCAATACTGACGGTTTCAGTCTTACCCACTGTTGTGCAAGGCTGATCAGTTCAGCCTGCAATGCCTCAACAGTGGCATGTTCATCAAATTCCAGTAAACATTTGCTGAGCTCCTTCATGGCTGTCTTTGGAAGACCCTTTTCTCTGATCTCAGGAAAATGCTTTGGATTCATGCAGGAGACATCTGCACACAGCACTGCATTTGCTGCATAACGGCGATGAATACTTTCAACAACAGTGTCCAGTACCACATTGTGTATTGTGATTTTGTAATCCATGTCTGCATTAGCAATGGGCTCGTCTTCTGCCAACTCACCTGGTTTTCTCTTATTTTTTTGTTCTCTTCTCTGGGAGAGCAGTCTGAGCTTCAGCATCACAGTCCTGCTGCTTCTCCAGAATGCCATTGGCCCGCTCAACAAAGTTGTCTGCTGCCCTCTTCACACCCTCAAAGTCTCGGGCACACTTTCTCAGTTTATCCTCCGTTCCCGTCACCAAGTGCTATGCTGTTACAATATCCATGCCACTTGTTTGCAAGTATTTAGAGAGAGGGGACATCTGCTCAAAAATCCTGAGAAAAACCTCAGCTGTAAGTATGGTTTTATACTTTAGGAGAGCATCCTTGTACCTTTGGGCCTTGCTTCGGATGGCAGGTTTTATGGTCACATCCTTTTCAATTCTTTCCATAGTGATGACCACATCCATGTAAAGTGCATGGTCAGGCTTTGCGAAGCTTCCAAATACTTTCCTCGAGGCCTCATCTTTGGCCCACCAGCATGTTTCACCAATTACATCAAGCCGTCTGTGTCTCCTGTCCTCACTGGTTTCCTCCTATAGCTTCATGCGCTTGTAGGAATCTCGAATGAGTACTGCAATGTCATTCAGTAGTGAGAAAAGGGATTCACTTGCCACAACAACCCCAGTGGTGTCAGTTAGCACAAGGTTGAGGACATGTGAGTAACACAATATGTGTACTTGATTAGGAGACCCTCTTGTGAGCAATGCAGAGAAGCCCCTGTATTGTCCCTGCATATTAGCTGCTCGTCTGTTGCATTACCAACACACTGTTGATATATATGTCCATCTTCTCAAGGGTCTGTTTCACAAGGCCCACAAAGTACTGTCCATTTGATGACTCACAGTCAATGACCGCAATGAGTCTCTCATAGACAACATCAGTGACATATCGCAGAACCACTGCACACTGGTCTTTGGATGTTAAATACTGTGTTGTGTCCATTTGTATTGAGAACATCCCTGCCTTTCTCACTTCAACAGCAATTGTCTGCTGAATCAACATTCTGATGACTTCAATTACTTTATTTGTTGTTGTTTGGACATCATAGTTACCAAGAACCCTCTTCCTTTATTTCCCATCTGCTTCTTGCTCTTCTCAATGCAATCACTAACATGCTCTTGTAGGCAGACATCATATTTGCTTAGCAACAATATAAGCTCAAGAAACTTGCTATGCTCGACGGCCATGTTTTCCAAGTTATATGCAGCTTCGTGTCTGTGTACTCTGTAGCTAAGCCCACATTTACCAATAACTTTAACTACATCAATGACACGTCTATGACCTGCCTCCTCTTTCTGATCTGGTCTTGTTGAACTGACATTTTCTTATCACTCAGAAAGGTACGGATGTCTGCTTTGCTGGCTCTGAGGAAAAAGGCTTCTGCACTTTCTTTATGGGTCTGGCTTCTCTCATGTTCCTATACTCTCTGATGGGCATGTTTCCAGGCCTGCATGCCTCCTTTGACAAATGCCCTATCACTGGCTGAAGGTTTTGCGAATGCAAGACATACTGAGCAGAACAAGGAGTGAGTTACTTAATTGTATTTCAGCCATTTTCTGTTTGTGCCATCTTTGGAGTGGAATACATTGGGAATGACTCTTTGAGGGGTTTGTTTTGGGTGGTACTGAAAAAATAGGTCAAAATCTTTGGACTGAGGACGGGCAAAATAATCAAATGGATTTTCAGTGCTTTCGCTGTCCCTTTCTTTTTCCCCTTGTACTGGTCTCTCTCTCTAACTTGTATTACTTGTGCAGTCATCCGTTGTATGCCCCCCGATTACAGTCCTACTGATAATCTCAAAAATAAAGCACATATTAATGTGGAATCATAGCCTACATGTTTAGGTTTGTGCTCTTAAATTGTACCTGAAGGTTCCTGCTCTGAGTCTCTCTGAACTGACCACCATCTCCAGTTCTGCAGGACCACCTGAAGCTCTAGTGCTGCTGCTTCCGCCTCCACCTTTTCAAAGAAAAGACTATTATCATACTCACTATCATTAGTGTATCAGTAGGGTACATTAATACAGCTCTGGAAAAAATGATGTTCTCTTAATTTGGAGTTGTCTCTTAATTTTTCCCAGAGCTGTGTATTATTGTAGTAACTTGTAATGCTGGTACTAATGATCTTTGTCATTGCCTGTGCTGTGTCACACAGCAAAAAAATTGTCATCTCATATGAAATCCATGTTTCACCAGGTACTTCATGACTCATTAAAGCTCTCTTGTGTTTGTTCGGATCCGTATAAGGTGGCCATAACGTTATGGATGAGTCCTCCTGATTCTATTTTTGCCGTTTGTAGGACAGTACGAGCTTGCTTTGGATGGAATTCCTTCAGCACACCAAGAAGATCTGAGAGGGTGTCCTGTGGTATATAATTTCTCAATGCCCACTCACATAACACTTTGCAGAATTATTATCTTCCTCTTCTTCCTCATCAAAGCTGTCATTTGCCTCTTTACTATCATCACTAACAAGATTTTCATCAGAAGAACTTAAGCAATCTAGATACACATCTTCTTCATGATTAGGCTCCTCGTGGAGATTCAATTCCAGATTAATGTTTTCTAACACTTGAGAATCATTAATATCCTCTAGTGATGATGATGAATTGGCAAACGATTGGAGTATTCTTAATGTGCGCCTTCATTTCGTCCAATAACTTCTGCCAGACATAACTGCCTTTGGACAGCCACTACTGCTGCAAGTCAATTATACTTCAGATAAACTGACTACATTCAGAGGATGACTGGCCTTTAACTCTGAGGCTTTTGTTCAGTGTAGGTTTCAGAAAATCTGTGAAAAAAAGAAGACGTGAAACAGTGTGCAATAAGTGAAGAATGTGGGTTAAGTATACAGGATATGGTACAGCTAAATTATGGACACATCATTTGATAGATTACTTGCCTTGCAAAATGTTAGACAGTTACACATTAAATTGACAATTTTACTGTATCCAAATGACTGTTGACTAATCCCATTCAGTACAAATTTGCGTAACCACAGCATTCAAACGAGGCTGCAATGAAAACTAATGGGACTTTAGCGACTGTATTGACAGCAAAATCTAGGAAGTGAACTACGTTTCTATTCAAGCGTTGATTGACATGGTAATGGTCCGATAGTATTGGAGAAAAGTTGAAAAAACAGACCCCTCTGACGCTTTACTTTAAATTGGGAGGTGTCATGACATAACGTACAGCATGCATAATGCAATTCATTCTGTGTCGTACATCCTCTCTCCACCAGGTGTAGCGCTTCTCTCACAGATTAAAAACAAGACAGGGACAGGGTAAGGGGGATACCTAGTCAATTGTCCAATGCATTTATTTTTTGCGTCATCACTGCAAGCCAACATGACTCTCAAAAGCCGCAACAGCCGCTGTTTACTTCTGAAGATAAAATTAGCGCCGCCCTAAAAATCTGATTCAAATTCGACACATTATATAAACTCTTTAAAGTGTTTTATTTACATTTTAGAGGTGATAAGTTGGACAGATCTGGTGAAGAAAACAGTTTCCCCACTTCCTTATCATGTATAAGGTTTCACTTCCCCACCTGTCATTTTTAAAAAGACCCGACAGAGCTCATTGCCTTCTTCAATCATGCAGAGACGGGCAGCATGAAGGTCTCGTCATTGATTTTGCTGGAAAGGGGAGAAATTGTGCTTTACAATGGTATTCATATTAAAGTTGACCTGGAAGTATTACGTTTTTTGGGCGCTAAAATAAGATAAATTGTACATTACAGTGCGATGTACAAAAGTGCGTTAGCTAACTATAGCTAGCTAATTGTTGAATATCACCACAGAAAAGAATGGTGTGAACTAACTTGCTTAGCCAGTCAAGTTAGAAGTGCACACATCTAGATGCTAGCCTGTGGTAACGTTAGCCCAAAACCAATAACCTTAAGATAGCAACCTAGTACTAGACATAGATGTATAAGCTTACTCCCTTGCACTAGATGTGTACATTTTCATCTCAAGTTAGTTATGTCCCCTTTCATAGATGTTACTTAGCTAACGACTTACATGAGTCTTATTAGCCAAGTGATCTTAGTCAATTTAGGCTTTGTAATATTTTTATGCTAACCGTGAGCTACCGGGCTAACATTGTAATTCTGGGCCACCACACCACTATAACTAGAAGCTAACTTTGGGTAAGTGACAGATTTCTGACCTATGGTGGCAGTTTAGCTTTAAAATACGTATCTGTGCGTTGAAACAGGTTGGGTTGAAACAGCGAATTATCTGATAATTGACTTACTTTTGTAAAACGGCCACAACATTAAGTAACTTCATCATAGTGCTAACGTTAGCCTAGCTAGTTAATGTTAGCTATTCTAGCTCTTGCTAAATTAGTTTGTTGACCAGACAAGCAATGTTACCATCGTTAAATATTCAAACCAGTTAGTCTAGGTAGCTTACCCATTTACAAAGTTAACAAATCACATTTTTCACAAAACAAGTAACTTAACAAATGTTATGGCTGAGCCGATTGCTTACTACCTGTCAGTTTGTGAAGTCGACCGTTCCCTCAATAAAAACCGTTTACATTTAAACGCAGGCTCGCGCTGGTCTTCAGTGAGCGCGGGTCCAATCTCAACTGCTCAGTGGTGGCCCAGAATGTTCTCCACCAAGAGGGGCCACTGATGGCTGATTTCGGGCTCTCTCAGCCCCAAAGGGCCCCGGTCAATCATGTTTGCTTGGATAATAACCATGAACACAGGAATAGCATACATACTATACTGCAGGTAAGTACAATACATATTCAATGCAATTATTTATATAGTGTCCACACTACAACAATGTGTATTAGACTAACTTGTCAAATTGCTCTCTGTGTAAAGTGACGTAAATCCACGTAATTATCGCAGTTTTGCCCTCCCTTTGAAATGTAGAGTTACATGTATTGTGTTAGTGTGTTGAAAAGGGAGGCCTACAGCCAATTTATAGAAAATTAAGATTATGAATTAATTTAATAAGGAGCTAGCTCTTTCTTCAACCTTGCACATAATAATCATATTACATACTGTAGGCTATATTAAATGGATGTGTACTCCTAAATGTAGTTCTACAATGTTTTATATGCATTTTTATAATAATCTGCTTCGCCACATATGCGTTATTTGACTCGAGGAGGAAGAGCATTACAAAGTGCAAAATAGGATTGTAGTTTGCACTCTCATTATCATCGTACAGATGGTAGAATTGCAGTTCTTTTAACTTCTTACATCTAGGCGTTCCGCTAGCGGAACCCCGTTCCGCCAGTGGAACCCCTAGCCAACAGCCAATGGGATCACATGGCGCGAGATACAAAAACAACTAAAATACCACAATTCAATTTTCTCAAACATACGACTATTTTACACCATTTTAAAGATGCACTTCTCCTGAATCCAACCACGTGTCCAATTTCAAAAAGGCTTTACAGCGAAAGCAAAACATTAGATTATGTTAGGATACCACCACAGCAAAAAAACAACAACACAGCCATTTTCCTAGCAAGGACAGCCATTTTCCAAGCAAGGGTAGCCATCCAAAAGCACAAAACCAGCTAAAATGATGCACTAACCTTTGATGATCTTCATCAGATGACACTCCTAGGACATTATGTTAGACAATACATGCATTTTTTGTTCCATCAAGTTCATAGTTATATCCCAAAAAAAACATTTTACATTGGCGCGTGACGTTCAGAAAATGTATTCACCCCAAAATTTCCGGTGAATGTGCACCATAATTTACAGAAATACTCATCATAAACGTTGACAAAATATATAACAATTAATTAAAGAAGTATAGATGAACTATTCCTTTATGCAAACGCTTTGTCAGATTTGAAAGCACATTGTTCAATATTCTGAGTACTGAGCCCCAAGCTATTCAGTTAGCCATCCAGCCACGGCATCCACAAAACGCTGAAATATGTTAAAAATATTATCTTACCTTTGCTGATCTTCGGCTGAATGCACTCGGAAGGTCTCCCACTTTCACAAGAAATGTTCATTTGTTCGATAAAGTCCATAATTTATGTCGAAATAAATCCGTTTTGATGGCACATCCAGATCACCATTCCAAGATGAAAAGTTATAAAGTTCCCTCAGCGTTTGTAGAAACATGTCAAACCATGTTCACAATCAATCTTTAGGGTGTTTTTAACGTATAATTTCGATAATATTCCAACCGGACAATAGCAGATTCATTACAGAAGAAAAATAAAAATGGCTAGCCCTGCGTGAGTGGGCACGAGGTAAGTCAATGACCCCAGCCCGACTACTTACTGTTCCGGGTATTATTCAATCAAATTGCATTGTAGAAGCCTCAAACAAGGTTCTAATGGCTGTTGACATCTAGTGGAAGCCTTAGGAAGTGCAATATGACATCACAGACACTGTAGTTTAGGTAGAACATAATTTGAAATGACTACAACCATGTGAGGTCAAACTTCCTGGTTGGATTTTTCTCAGGTTTTTACCTGCCATATGAGTTCTGTTATACTCACAGACATAATTCAAACAGTTTTAGAAACTTCAAAGTGTTTTCTATCCAAATCTACTAATATGCATATCCTACCTTCTGAGTAGGAGGCAGTTTAATTTGGGTACGTTTTTCATCCGGCCGTGAAAATACTGCCCCCTATAGTGAAGAGGTTAAAGAAGTTTATCCCAAGTCCGGAGGCCTCGAATCGGCAGTCTTAATGTAGGAAGACACTTAGCTGTCATTAGTATATTCTTATGTAGGCTACACTTAAATGCAGGCCTACAACGTTTAATGGCGCCGGATGGGATGGCTTCCGTTTTATGGGCTCCTAACCAACTGTAACTTAATATGTAAATAAAGTTTCTTATACCGCCTCTTATGACCGAAAAAAGCTACTGGACATTGGAAAAGAGATTACTCACCTCGATCTGGACAAAGTGTTTTCTTTAACCTCCCTAGGCCAGTGGGACGTTAGTGTCCCACCCTATTCAACAGTCAGTGGAATCGCGTGGCGTGAAATACAAATACCTCAAATGCTATAACTTCAATTTCTCAAACATATGACTATTTTACACCATTTGAAAGATAGGACTCTCGTTAATCCAACCACGTTGTCCGATTTCAAAAAGCCTTTACAGCGAAAGCAAAACATTAGATTATGTCAGGAGAGTACCCTGCCAAAAATAATCACACAGCTATTTTCAAAGCAAGCATATATGTCACAAAAACCAAAACCACAGCTAAATGCAGCACTAACATTTGATGATCTTCATCAGATGACACTCCTAGGACATTATGTTATACAATACATGCATGTTTTGTTCGATCAAGTTCATATTTATATCAAAAACCAGCTTTTTACATTAGCATGTGATGTTCAGAACTAGCCTACACACCAAAAACATCCGGTGAATTTACTAAATTACTCATGATAAACGTTGACAAAATACATTATAATTCTTAAAATAATTGTTGATACAGAACTCCTTTATGCAAATGCTATGTCAGATTTTAAAATAGCTTTTCGGCGAAAGCACATTTTGCAATATTCTGAGTACATAGCTCAGCCATCACGGCTAGCTAATTTGACACCCACCAAGTTTGGGACAACCTAAACTCAGAATTACTATTAGAAAAATTGAATTACCTTTGCTGTTCTGCGTCAGAATGCACTCCCAGGACTTCTACTTCAACAACAAATGTTGTTTTGGTTCCAAATAATCCATAGTTATATCCAAATACCTCCGTTTTGTTCGTGCGTTCAGGTCACTATCCGAAGGGTAACACGCGAGTGCATTTCGTGACAAAAAAATGTCAAAATATTCCATTACCGTACTTAGAAGCATGTCAAACGCTGTTTAAAATCATAATATTCCAACCGGACAACGTTGTATTCATTCAAAGAGAGAGAGAAAAAAATGGCGATGTCTCGTGAATGCGCATCTCCAGTGTCACTGTCCCCAGGCAGGCCACTTACAAACTCTGCTGCTGTACTTTGCCCAGAGACAGGAGACGCGTCATTCCGCTTTCTAAAGGCTTTAGAGAGCCAATGGAAGCCTTAGAAAGTGTCACATAACAGCACAGATGCTGTAATTTCGAGAGAGATGCAACAGAAGGACAACAAATTGTCAGACAGGGCACTTCCTGCATGGAATCTTCTCAGGTTTTGGCCTGCCATATGAGTTCTGTTATACTCACAGACACCATTCAAACAGTTGTAGAAACTTTAGGGTGTTTTCTATCCAAATCAAACAATAATTATATGCATATTCTAGTTTCTGGGCAAGAGTAGTAACCAGATTAAATCGGGTACGTTTTTTTATCCGGCCGTGGAAATACTGCCCCCTATCCTAAACCGGTTAAAACCTCTTACATCTAGATGTTCCGCTAGCGGAACACCTGCTCCAATATCCAATGATGGGCGTGGCGCGAAATACAAAGTCCTCGAAAATCCAGAAACTTCCATTTTTCAAACATATGACTATTTTACACCATTTTAAAGACAAGACTCTCCTTTATCTAACCACACTGTCCGATTTCAAAAAGGCTTTACAGCGGAAGCAAAACATTAGATTATGTCAGCAGAGTACCCAGCCAGAAATAATCAGACACCCATTTTTCAAGCTAGCATATAATGTCACAAAAAACAAAACCACAGCTAAATGCAGCACTAACCTTTGATGATCTTCATCAGATGACACTCCTAGGACATTATGTTATACAATACATGCATGTTTTGTTCAATCAAGTTTATATTTATATCAAAAACCAGCTTTTTAGATTAGCATGTGACGTTCAGAACTAGCATACCCACCGAAAACTTCCGGTGAATTTACTAAATTACTCACGATAAATGTTCACAAAAAACATAACAATTATTTTAAGAATTATAGATACAAAACTCCTTTATGCAATCGAGGTGTCCGATTTTAAAACAGCTTTTCGGTGAAAGCACATTTTGCAATATTCTGAGTAGATAGCTCGCCATCACGGGCTACCTATTTTGACACCCACCAAGTTTGGCCCTCACCAAACTCAGATTTACTATAAGAAAAATTTGATTACCTTTGCTGTTCTTCGTCAGAATGCACTCCCAGGACTTCTACTTCAATAACAAATGTTGGTTTGGTTCCAAATAATCCATAGTTATATCCAAATAGCGGCATTTTGTTCGTGCGTTCAAGACACTATCCGAAGGGTAAAGAAGGGTGACGCGCCCGGCGCGTTTCGTGACAAAAAAATTCTAAATATTCCATTGCCGTACTTCGAAGTATGTCAAACGCTGTTTAAAATCAATTTTTATGCGATTTTTCTCGTAAAAAAAACGATAATATTCCGACCGGGAAACCCTGTTTTCGTTCAAAGACGAAAAAATAAAAACATATTGTCGGCTCGTGCACGCGCCCCCAGTCTCATTGTTCTCAGATCGACCACTATCCAAATGCGCTACTGTTTTTCAGCCATGGCCTGCAGAGTCATCATTCCCCATTCTGGCGCATTCTGAGAGCCTACGGGAGCGTTAGAAAATGTCACGTTACAGCAGAGATCCCCTGTTTTGGATAGAGATGATCAAGAAGGCCAAGAAATGGTCAGAGAGGGCGCTTCCTGTTTGGAATCTTCTCAGGTTTTGGCCTGCCAAATTAGTTCTGTTATACTCACAGACACCATTCAAACAGTTTTAGAAACTTTGGAGTGTTTTCTATCCAAAGCTAATAATTATATGCATATTCTAGTTTCTGGGCAGGAGTAATACTCAGATTAAATTGGGTACGTTTTTTATCCGGACGTGAAAATACTGCCCCCTATCCATAAAAAGTTAAAGGGAGTGCTCCTGACCGCAGCTTGTTACCTGTAAAAAAGACACCTGTCCACAGAAGCAATCAATCAGATTCCAAACTCTCCACCATGGCCAAGACCAAAGAGCTCTCCAAGGATGTCATGGACAAGATTGTAGACCTACACAAGGCTGGAATGGGCAACAAGACCATTGCCAAGCAGCTTGGTGAGAAGGTGACAACATTTGGTGCGATTATTCGTAAATGGAAGAAACACAAAAGAACTGTCAATATCCCTCGGCCTGGGGCTCCAAGCAAGATCTCACCTCGTGGAGTTGCAATGATCATGAGAACGGTGAGGAATCAGCCCAGAACTACACAGAAGGATTTTGTCAATGATCTCAAGGCAGCGGGGACCATAGTCGCCAAGAAAACAATTGGTAACACACTACATCGTGAAGGACTGAAATCCTGCAGTGCCCGCAAGGTCCCCCTGCTCAAGAATACATATACATGCCCGTCTGAAGTTTGCCAATGAACATCTGAATGATTCAGAGGACGACTGGGTGAAAGTGTTGTGGTCAGATGAGACAAAAATGGAGCTCTTTGGCATCAACTCAACTCGCCGTGTTTGGAGGAGGAGGAATGCTGCCTATGACCCCAATAACACCATCTCCACCGTCAAACATGGAGGTGGGAACATTATGCTCTTGGGGTGTTTTTCTGCTAAGGGGACAGGACAACTTCAACGCATCATTTGATGTGGCCATGTACCGTCAAATCTTGGGTGATAACCTTCTTCCCTCAGCCAGGGCATTGAAAATGGGTCGTGGATGGGCATTCCAGCATGACAAGGACCCAAACACACGGCCAAGGCAGCAAAGGAGTGGCTCAAGAAGAAGCACATTAAGGTCCTGGAGTGGCCTAGCCAGTCTCCAGATCTTAATCCCATAGAAAATCTGTGGAGGGAACTGAAGGTTCGAGTTGCCAAACGTCAGCCTCGAAACCTTAATGACTTGGAGAAGATCTGCAAAGAGGAGTGGGACAAAATCCCTCCTGAGATGTGTGCAAACCTGGTGGCCAACTACAGGAAACGTCTGACCTCTGTGATTGCCAACAAGTACTACGTCATGTTTTGCAGAGGGGTCAAATACTTATTTCCCTCATTAAAATGAGGGAAATAAGTCCTTCGAAAGACAGGGTAGGATAGATATAGGTCTGTAGCAGTTTGGGTCTAGAGTGTTAACCCCTTTGAAGAGGGGGATGACCGCTATAGCTTTCCAATCTTTGGGAATTTCAGACGATACAAAAGAGAGGTTGAACAGGCTAGTAATAGGGGTTGCAACAATTTCAGCAGATAATATTAGAAAGAGAGGGTCCAGATTGTCCCGCCTGGCTGATTTGTAGGGGTCCAGATTTTGCAGCTCTTTCAGAACTTCAGCTATCTGGATTTCGGTGAAGGAGAAATGGTGGGGGCTTTGGCGGGTTGCTGTGGAGGGTGCCGGGCAGTTGACCGGGGTAGGGGTAGCGAGGTGCAAAGCATGGCCAACCATAGAGAAATGCTTATTGAAATTCTCAATTATCGTGGATTTAACACTATAACATTGTTTCCTAGCCTCAGAGCAGTGGGCAGCTGGGAGGAGGTGCTCTTATTCTCCATGGACTTTACAGTGTCCCAGAACGTTTTTGAGTTAGTACTACAGGATGCAAATTTCTGTTTGAAAAAGCTAGCCTTAGCTTTCCTAACTGCCTGTGTATATTTGTTCCTAACTTCCCTGAAAAGTTAAAGAATAACCAGGCATCATCTACTGATGGGATGAGGTCAATGTCATTCCAGGATACCCCATTGGCCTCATGGTGAAATCATTGAGCAGTTCCTTCCTCTCCGACAACTGAGAAAGGACGCCTGTATATTTGTAGTGACTGGTTGTATTGATACACCATCCAAAGAGTAATTAATAACTTCAACATGCTCAGAGTGATGTTCAGTGTCTGCTTTTTTATTTGTACATAGCTACTAATCTGTGTCCTTCTTTGCGAGGCATTGAAAAACCTCCCTGTTCTTTGTGGTTGAAATTCACTACTCGGTTGAGTGACCTTACAGATAATTGTATGTGAGAGGCACAGAGATGGGGAGTCATTCAGAAATCGTGCTAACCAATATTATTGAACACGGAAAAAGTCCATGCATCTTATTATACGATTTGTACATATGTTTACTCCTGAAGTTATTTACGCTTGCCATAACAACGAGGTTGAATACTTATTGACTCAAGACATTTCCATTTTTTATTTGTTATTAATGTCTGAGATTTCCTACAAACTAAATTCCACTTTGACATTATGGGGAGATCAGTGTGTAGATCAGTGACACAACATATCAATTTAATCATTTTTATTGAACAAAAATAAAAATGCAACATGATAAATGGTCCCATGTTTCATGAGCTGAAATAGAAGATGCCAGAAATTTTCCATATGCACAAAAAACCTACTTCTCTCAAATTTTGTGCACAAATTTGTTTAAATCCCTGATAGTGAGCATTTCCCCCATGCCAAGATAATCAATCCCCCTGACAGGTGTGGCATATTAAGAAGTTGATTAAACAGCATGATCATTACACAGGTGGACCTTGTGCTGGGGACAATAAAAAGGCCACTCTAAAAATTTGTCTCACACACACAATGTCACAGATATCTCGCTTTGAGGGAGCATGCAATTGGCATGCTGACTGCAGGAATGTTCATCAGAGCTGTTGCCAGAGAATGTAATGTTAATTACTATACCCTAAGCCACCTCCAACATTTTTTTGGGAAAATTCGTGCAACCGGCCTCACAACCGCAGACCATGTGTAACCATGCCAGCTCAGGACCTCCACACCCAGCTTCTTCACCTGCAGGATTGTCAGAGACCAACCACCCGGACAGCTGATGAAACTGTGGGTTTGCAAAACCAAAGAATTTCTGCACAAACTGTCAGAAACCATTTCAGGGAAGCTCATCTGCCTGTGCGTCATCCTCACCAGGGTCTTGACCTGACTGCAGTTCAACGTCGTAACTGACTTCAGTGGGCAAATAATCACCTTCGATGGCCACTAGCACGCTGGAGAAGTGTGCTCTTCACGGATGAATCCCGGTTTCAACTGTACCGGGCAGATGACAGACAGCGAGTATGGGTTTGTGTGTGCGAGGTTTGCTGATGTCAACATTGTGCCCCATGGTGGCGGTGAGGTCATGGTATGGGCAGGCATAAGCTACTGACAACGAACACAGTTGCATTTTATTGATGGCAATTTGAATGTACAGAGATACCGTAACAAGATCCTGAGGCCCATTGTCATGCTATTAATCTGCCTACATTACCTCTTGTTTCAGCATGATAATGCACGGCCCCATGTCGCAAGGATCTATCTGTACACAATTCCTGGAAGCTGACAATGGCCTGTTTACGCACCAGACATGTCACCCATTGAGCATGTTTGGGACGCTCTGGATAAACGTGTACGACACTGTCTTCCAGTTCCCGCCAATATCCAGCAACTTTGCATAGCCATTGAAGAGGAGTAGGACAACATTCCACAGACCACAATCAACAGCCTGATCAATTCTATGCAAAGGAGATGTGTCGCGCTGCATGAGGAAAATCGTGGTCACACCAGATACTGACTGGTTTTCTGATCCACCTTTTTTTTAAAGGTATATGTGACCAACAGATACCTGTGACCAACAGATACCTATCTGTATTCTCAGTTATATGGAATCCATAGATTAGGGCCTAATTTATTTAAATTGACAGATGAACTGTAAATCAGTAAAATCTTTGAAAACGTTGCATGTTGCGTTTACATTTTTGTTCAGTGTATAAAGAGAAGTGGCGACAAATGTCAGTGTTTTCACAGCATTACGTAAAGTGGAAAGCTGTTTTTGCAAGTAAGCTTGGCCCCTTGGGTTGTATGGTCTCCTGACAGAGTTGTTAAGGGTCAGGGGCCCCTGTTGGCTCCTGCCAACTCTCTCTGGCCCCAATTCTCGCCATCACCTATTCACCATGCAGCTCAGGTCCCAGTGGAGATAAAGAGAGCCAGAGTCTGGGAGTGAATTGGGAGGGAGTGAGCCCACTGTCACTGGTTTAATCAACTATCATCCTTCCATCACCATTTGATAACTGCTGAAAGAGGCATCACCGCCCTCCTCTTTAATTGCTCTGATTGAATTTTTTCCACTCATTTGAGTGTCCATCTATATGGTCCTCTTTGTAATTTACCATTATATTCTTCTCCAGACTCCAATACCCAATCTTTCGCTTTAGCTCTTACTGATTGAACTCAGTATCATTTGTTATTAAAGGCCAAAAGCAGTCTTTAAATTTTTTTTAAAACTTTTTTATAATTTCAGGGTAACAATTAAGTACCGTATTGTGATTGAAAGCAATCAAAAAGTACAAAAACAAACAAAAAAGGTTCTTAGCAAGAGCAATTTTGCTAGGACTGTCTGGGAGTGGTCTGAGTGGGGAAGGGAAAACTAGCTGTTATTGTTCGAGAGGTTTGGAACTCTTTCTTATTGGTATACTAATCTGATGTCACCAGGCAGGCCAAAACTCCATCCAATCAAAACACGCTGAAATGTCAGGTGTTTTGTTTTCAAACAGCTCTTACACTCAAAGGACATCATAATGTTCACAATTTCACAGTATAATTCCAACCTCAGTGTGGAAATATATATAAAATACAGGAAATCACATTTTTGACTGCACTGGGCCTTTAATAAGCCACATTAGAATTAAAAAGACATGCGTTGCCATTGTCTGGGGGAGAAGAGCATGACAGTAAATTCATGAAGCTACTAGTGCAAGAACTGGGTTTCCAGATGCAGTGTGTTATGTTCTTCTTACTGTAAAAGCTCTTGGTATGGCCCTGAGGGAAACATTGAGGGGAAGATTATCATTATTTGTTGTTTCCAAAAAGGGAATACTAGAAAACTGTAATTTGAATGTAAACCTTGGTGAGTTTAAATTGTAAAATTCTAACGCCAACCTTGGTACAGTCTCTTCTCAGAATGAAGGTACACTTTCTTCTATTTGAAAATAAGGGAGAGCCGCACACTCTAGGAGCTCAGATGCAAATTTGTTTTCTTTTTTTCCTTCTATAATCTGAGTTTAAGAATTATGATATCAAAATAATACTGTCTTTCTCAACTCTTGATGGTTCTGAATGGACGGAAGTCGTAATATTGCTTATTTTAGCTGTGGGTCTTTCCCTGTCAACATAGCCTAGCTAGCCTAGCTATCCTACATCCTCGCTGTTGCTCTGTAACTAGAAAACGGCACATACAGGTTCAGAGCCTGTTTGAATTGACATTGAAGGGGAGCAAGTGATCGGTTTAATGGACTGGAGCATTGCAGGAACATGAAGTCAATGTTTGATTGCAGGCTAATTAAAAGGTGTGTAGTATATTAACAATCGATTACCTTCCCCTTCTCTAGAGATGCATGTCGACACCTCGTGGAACATATGTCACTGCATTTCAAAACTTTGATTAAGGCTGAGGGAAACACTGGCCTAAACAAGGTTTATTCCCCGATTCAGTTTCCAGGCTATAAGGTACATTTATTTTTATTTCAACAAGCCCTCTACGGGAGCATCTCAGTGTTGAAAAAAACTAAACCTGGATGAACTATGACCAGGTAAGTATATTTACCTTGGTGTAATTTGAAACTAATTTGAATAAATCTGTGAAACACAAATTTGTGTAATTAGGCTTTAATTTCAGAACACCTGCAACTGGATTAGTGACTGACATTAAGTTATTTTGCTGCAATGGGCCTCCAAGTGCTTCATAACTTTGGATTTAATTAAAAATGTTTAATACAATACCATATGTGATTTACAGAATATCCAATAAGGTTGGCTGATGCTTAAAACATACTGAAATATGGCTAAGAAACATAAATATAGTATGCCGCTAATCCATTCTACTCTCCTTCTCCTGGCTACCGTGACTAAGGTTGTTTATTACCAATACATGTTAGGTCTCACAATAGAGTATAGACTAACAGGTCCAACAGGCTGTGACAACTATTTAAATAAACTTCGTCCCAGGCTTTACCCAGAGAAAACATTCAGGACCTTTACCCCAGGTGAAATCTGCCAGTTACAGTAAGTTGAATGGCTGTTTGTGTTAGTGGGAAGCCTGGCCCCTTGGCCATCCGCTTTTTGTATGCTTGTGTGGCTGAGTGATTTGTGCACTGCCAAACCCATCGCTCAACTACAAATTAGAACAATTACTGCTGCCTGGCTTCCTTTTTCGCTGCCTTTCATTAAAAATGGCTCTTTCGATAGCGCTGTTTATGCCAAGATTAATGTGATCTGCCGCTGACAGGATGTCATTAGGTGATTATTTCATTCAGAGCTGGATAACAAAAGGAAGAAAGGGGGTTGGGGGTAAAGGTAGAGAGGAAAAGTAGGCAAGGGAGGGAGTGAGGTAAAGTAAACCCGTTAGTTTTTCTTACGCCTGTATAGTAATAACATTGTATTAACAATGTTACATTACCACTTTAGTAATTGCATAGTGACCAGTGTATTTTTTGTTGTAGCGACTGCTCCTTATTTCATTTGTGTAAATAAAAAATAAAAAGCTCTGTACAGGGAATTCATGTAAACCAGAGATAGAAGATTGCTACTGTCTGCTCCAGCACATGAGTTTTGTGTCAGTTCCTTCCGGTGTGGGAAAATGGTGAGAGTGGTGTAGGTCTTGGATACCGATCTTGGACCATGTGGTAAACAAGCCTATAACTGTAAGACAATTAGGCTATAATGGTAAAAGACTGCATGGACTCCATCATACTTCTAGTCTCCAGTTTATTTGTTGGTAGTGAGCTTTTAGAAGTACAGTGAAGAATGCAAGACAGGCCCTCTGACTGAGAAAGATGTGATATCATCATTGTACTTATATAGAAGTACAATGACAAGGCAATACACCGGTAGACTTCAACAAGACTAGAGCGATTTAGAAATGTCCATGTTCTGGAGTGGAACACTGATGTGGCAGCACAACAAAAGAGAAACATGTAACTGTGTGATGGGACATCGCTCATGGACCTCTACGGGAGACTATATTTTCCTGCTGAAATAAATACATTTTCTGCACCCTAGGCACTCAGCAGCCGTAGATAATGAATTGTGACAGCTGCACAGGCACAGATAGTCGCATTGTGCCACTACAGCAAACGAGCCCCTGGGAGTGAAGGATCCAAGGATCCAGGAGGAGGGCAGAGAAAGCCCTGTGTCAGACCTTTTACCGCGACAATGTCCCCTCACTTCCGTGGGCAGACGGACCTGTCATGGCCTTGTCAGGTGGATTGCCACGGCAACAACATACGGCTAGCATCACTGTCTGCTTCCAACCGGATCACAATTAGCAGCCGCAGACAGGCTGGTCAGATAGTTCTTCTCTCACCTGCTTATAGGGTAAAGAGAGAGAGCGAGAGCGAACATGGCAAATGGGCAAAGAGAGGTTTAAATGTGTTTGCATTGAAGTTTCAGATAGATCAAATAGCATTGGATGATGAGTATCAATGGATATACAGGAGTAAGGCATTGAGGGAGTTCCTTTTACTGTATGTACTGTTGGGCAAAAGTAATGCCACTTTTTTAAAGTTTGTGTAACTGTCCATAAATTTATGCCTATAGCCCTTTCTTTTTCAATGCAGGGAATGCGGAAAGTGTTTACTGTTTGCTTGATTGTAAAATGATTGTTTACATCAGCATAGATATACAGTAGGTGCAAGGACTGAAAAGTATCCATAGAATAAAGTGCCCTTGACCGAAAGAATACAAATGAGTTACCTTGACAACCCAACCCAACTGTGACTCAACTCTGACAGGTGTGCTGGTCAGTTTGACTTTTGACTCTGCCCATGGGCGTTCTTTAAGCTTGGTCTGAAATGGAGTAATATTCAATTTCATAGAGTTTGTATATAATATATAATGCTGTTATGTAGTGCAGGTTTCTATGGAAAGCCATTTGGAGGACACAGCATTGAAATTGATTATTAAACCATTTAGAGAATGAATAGGATATAAAAGTAAATAAATAAAATAAAAACCTGGTGAAAAAGAGTAAAAACTGCGGAAAGAATCCAGGTGTCAGTGTGCCTTGAACAGCTTCAAGGATACAGAGAATAAGCAACAGAACGCCCCAGTCATTTGCATCATTGCCCTCTTCTTGATAACGCTTACTCTGAAAAAACACAACACTAGTAATACAGTTTGTTCCTTGCCTTAGGTTATACTTGGGATATGTACGCATGAATTCACCACTCAGTGTTCAGTAATATTGAGCCAAACAAGGGGCAATAGCATTTCAGCATTAAGAATTCAGCGTCATCATCATCCCGGAGTTACGGAAACTACTTTTTGACTGTTGCATGTGTTCGGCTTCTGCCTGACCATCAGCTGCCCGAGGTTAATTACAATGTGCTTTGCCAAAGGGACAGGGATGGAAATGAAAGTGAAGTGCTTTGTGTACGGCCGAGCCCATTCTCTTTTTACCTAACCATCTACTCAGAGACAGGCCTCTTGTAATCTGTGCTTGAGCAAAGAACAGCATTTTAATTGCCTCCCATTTATTTTATTTATCTATGTCTGTATTTATTTATTCATTCATAATTGTATTGAGTTATGTATGGTCATGTTGATGCATTTAAATATTTATTAAACTCAAAGCAAACTTATTTGATATGGAGCAATATTAGTAGATTGTATAAAGTGGTTCATCAATTAGAAGTTTTGAGATTATGCCAGTGGATTTAAAGGTAATTTGTGGTTTAGTATGTTACCCCCTGCGTCACTGCTTCATTGCTCCAGATCACCGCAAGGGGGAGTTAGAGCACTGATTATGCTTTTGGCCTCCAAGGCCTAATGTGTCTGACAATGCATGGGCGATATTAACCAAATTGAAACTGATATTTGTGCCCGACTTCAAAATTGAATTTCAATGAACTGAATGATGAGGATGAAAAAGGTGATTGAATTTAGAACAATAGTGTAAGAATTGCTATTCCTCTGTCCTGCACGCACACCCGAAAAAAGACAGAAGAAGCTGTAACTGGACTGTAGCATATGACTTACTAAAACTTGTTGCACTAAGGTTTTTATTCTAATAGAAACAAAAATGTTCAATTATATTCCATGATATTCTTAAGATATATGTGTTGACTGAATATAAGCAAGTGATGTCTGCTAAATAATCAAGTCGATGGCGCAGTCATATAGCCTTGGCACCTACATAAACCTGATTCATTCATGGCTTTGGATCAAAATCAATAAGTAGCAATATTATTTCTGATAGTCTTTAATAAAGAAATGTTTTGGTTATCCTGACCTGGAAGCCATGTATTATAGTCTCTAAAAGGAAAATTTTTACTACCGTCTCTTGGGCATGTCCCTTAGATATTAATTTAGAATCCTCCAATCCTTTAATGTAATTATTTGCAAAGAGCCATATAGATTGCAAAATAGTTGGGAAGAGAGTCGATGGCACATGGTTTATGAATTGACACGCAATTTTCCATTCCTCCTGAAAGCGCTAATAGTCAAATGCATTCTCTCCGTCGCCCACACGCACTTTAAACATGGTTAGAACATTGGGCCAGTAACCGAAAGGTTGCTAGATCGAATCCCCGAGCTGATAAGGTAAATATCTGTCATTCTGCTCCTGAACAAGGCAGGTAACCCACTGTTCCTAGGCTGTCATTGTAAATAAGAATTTGTTCTTAACTGACTTGCCTAGTTAAATAAAGGTTAACATTTTTTTGTTGAAATAAAGCAATTAAAGGCTGCCATTGGTTGATTGTATGCGTTCATGAATTAAATTGCGCTAGCTGACATGTTGCAGTTCATCTGATGACGGTGCACATGGGCGTATTTATATAATGAATATGAATTTAGAGGGCAGAAATTATTCAATATTAAAGCATTAGACCTCTCACTAAAGGCGTCAGTCATTCAAAAGTTATACTTAAATCTGAACTGGTTGGAGATAAGAGTACATGGCCATAAAGGCTAGATCATTTTTCAAGCTGTTCAAACATTCATAGATGACCAGCAGGGTCAAATAATATAAACAGTGGTTATAGAGGGTGCAAGCGGTCAGCACCTTAGGAGTAAATGCCAGTTGGCTTTTCATAGCCGAGCATTGAGAGGTCAAGACAGCAACTGCGAGAGCGAAACACACAGTAACACGTGGAATATAGCAATAAGAATGTCAGTTTATTATGCAGTGCAGATCACCTCTTATTACCCTTCTCAGATTTGAAAAAATTGTGGCCTTTAAATTGTGGCATTTAAAGCATATTGAAGTTATAGGATTTGAAGCAATAGGATTTGAAGCAATAGCCTACCCGCTTCTGGTCAACTTTTTCAGCACCGTTTCACACTGCTCTGAGACAAGCATGGGGACTGGTCTTGATAAATCAATGAGATTTTACATTTTCACTGAATCTCCATTTGGGTATTAATTAGACTACAATTAGGGTTTGGAAATGTTAGGATTATTTTGCTCTTAGTACTGTAGCCTACTTCCGACCAGTCACGTTGTACAGAGCCATATTTTCCTAACGGAGACCCTGAGGGTTTCGTTTTTCATTTTTCTTGGAATAGAAACACCATAATATTAATCAATTAAGCTACATTTCTTAAAATCAATCCCATGTACCTTGTTCTTACAAAAAAGGTTTTAAATTCTCTAGTACAGCCAATATTAAAGACTGTCAAATGCTTCTCAAAGATGCCCTCTGGTGGTCAAACTAGCACTAACTAGCATTAATGGCAACAATCGCTGACACTTAAATAACGTGCCATAGAATTCTGCGGCAGCCTGCGAGGTGTGCTGCAGTATGACGCAACTTTTACAGAAAAAACCACTGTAAGTGAGATAACAGCTCAATTTCAGCTTCAGTGACACAGCCAGCAAAATGACATACAGTATGAACAGAAATGTCATCAACTACTCTTATTAGTAGTTATAACATACATGACAGGTTGTCAACTTGATTCTTCAACTGACATCAACAATCTCAACTTTGTAACGCTGCCACGAGTGTGATGTGATTGGCACATACACACATTTACACTGAGGTCCAAAAGTATTTGGACAGTTTTTGTTGTTTTGGCTCAAAGTGTAGTATTTGGTCCCATATTCCAAGCATGCAATGACTACATCAAACTTGTGACTCTACAAACATGTTGGATGCATTTGCAGTTTGTTTTAGTTGTGTTTCAGATTATTTTGTGCCCAATAGAAATTAATGGTAGTGTATTGTGCCATTTTGGAGTCACTTTTATTGTAATTAAGAATAGAATATGCTTCTTAACACTTCTACATTAATGTGGCTGCTACCATGATTATGGATAATCATGAATGAATCGTGAATAATAATAATAATAATGAGTGAGAAAGTTAGAGATATAAATATCATGCACATTTTTTCCCATAGTTGCACACGGGTCGGTTTTGTTGCTAAACAACCAACCCGTCTATTCTCAGTATGCGAAAATAACATTTTATGTTATATACATTATTGAAAATCGAATATGCTTTAAATGCCAGGATGTTTTAATCATTTTGGCTTTTCATCTAGTAGAATTCGCTGAACAGTTTTTGGGAATTCCACAGCCATAATGCATTGGAAGAGGGGGGCTGCGAGTTTCTATAACTACATCTTTTCAAGTGAACAACAAAACAACTTGGAGGATGGCGAATAGCATAACCCTGTGGTTATTTACGCTGGCAATCAAAGACGGCCACCATTGCCATTTCTTATAGAGGACTCTAGATGGATATAACCCGTTTTAGCATGGAGACTGCCATTCAGGGCTTTGCCAAGATAATCCATCCACCTGACAGGTGTGGCATATCAAGAAGCTGATTAAACAGAGTGATCATTACACAGGTACACCTTGTGCTGGAGACAATAAAAGGCCACTCTAAAATGTGCAGTTTTGTCACACAACACAATGCCACAGGAAGCGTGCAATTGGCATGCTGACTGCAGGAATGTCCAACAGAGCTGTTGCCAGAGAATTGAATGTTCATTTCTCTACCATAAACTGCCTGCAACGTCGTTTCATTGAATTTGTCAGTACATCCAACCGGCCTCACAACCGTAGACCACATGTAACAGCGCCAGCCCATGACCTCCACATCAGACTTCTTCACGTGTGGCATCGTCTCGGAGGGGAAAATCTTTGAAATTGTTGCATGTTGCATTCATATTTTTGTTCAGATCTCTTGACTTTTTCCACATTTTGTTACTTTACAGCAATATTCTAAAATGGATTAAATATTTTTTCCCCCATCAATCTACACACAATTGGGGGCGCGGCACTGCTGCCAGACCCTGAGCTCATCTGCGTGAATTGTTTGTTTGTTTCTAGTTATATCGTTCAATTTTGTTTCGTTTTTCTAAATCCAAGTGCGTCGCAAGTTTGAAAGTGGATTGTACGTAGCATGTGTGACGACCTTAATCCTAATCGCTGTAATATGTGGAAAACTTTACAATCCCATCCAGAGGTTGTGTGGATTCAGTGAGTAAATCAACCACCATCACCTACTCCTGTGAGTTTCTGCTCTCTTTGAGATAAAGCTCACACTCTCCAAAACAGCATTGCCTTGCCTGATGGTTGTTCTACAAAGACAAAGGGAAACTAAGAAGAAGTGAGGCTCAAGAGATGGTGTCAGGAACAGACTACAGAGGCGGGGAAGCCGTCACCCACTCCCGGTGATCACCCTGTCAAATGTGCTCTCACTAAATAACAAACTGAATGAGTTAACGGAAAGGGCTAAATTTGAAGAGGACTTTAGGAGAAGTCATTTAAATCTGCTTTACAGATACGTGGCTCAAGCAGGACAATATTGATGTGAACATTGATGGGTACACTGTTATTAGAGCAGATCGAGACAAAACAACATCACTTAAATTAATGGGTGGGGAGCTATGTATCTTAGTTGATAATACTTGGGTCACGCAGTGTAATGTGATTGAACAAGTGTGCACCAGAGACAATGAGATTCTCTTTGTATCATTCAGGCCATTCTGTCTACTACACGAGTTTGGACAAATTACCATTATTCTGGTCTATGTGCCTGGACCTAACAATAAGGAAAGCTGCTGACAGGATAACAGACTGTTTCAAAGCTGCGCTTTCACAATCAACTGACCAGCCAGTATTTGTGCTTGGGGATTTTTTATATGCTCTCCCTCTCCGCGCACCTCCCCACTCTGTAACTGTATGTCACCTGTCCAACTCACTTCCTGGACCAGTATTATGGCAATGTAGAGGACGCATACAAGGCAGTGTGCATAGCATCCATCAGGAACTCCGACCATAACGTTATCGCTACACTACTGAGATATAGGCAGCCGATTGAAACGTGATAAATCCATTCAGGTATGGACAGAGGAGAGTAGGGAGGGGCTCAAGGATTGCTTTGATGCCACAGACTGGGAGGTGTTCTTTGACTCGTGCAGGGATCCACACGAGTTGACAGACAGCATTACATCATACATCCAGTTCTGTGAGGATTGTGTCATTAACACAAAAACTGTCAGAGTATTCCCCAACGACAAGCCCTGGGTGTCTAAAGACTTGAAAATGTGCCTCATTGAAAGGAAGTGTGCATTCCCGTAAAGGAGATACTGATGCTGTAAAGGAGAAATAAAATTAATTCAGGTCAAAAATGTGGAAAGCAAAAAAGGCCTTCAAGGTTATAGTGGGGCAGAGGTTCTGTACAGGAAATCCAAGACAAGCATGGGAAGGGCTTAATGCAATGATGGGATGAGAAAGAAAAAGAGAACAATAAAATTGCTATTCATCCTTTGTAAACAACCTAAACTGTTTTTATGGAAGATTTGACACTGTCGATTTTAAAGACGAATGTAAACAAATGTGAGAGCATCCCCAAATCCTCTCCTGTCCAGATAACAGAGAACGAGGTGGCCTCATGCTTGTCAAATATTAAGCCACACAAAGCACCGGGCCCAGACGAACTACGGGGCAAAGTACTGAAGGTCTGCGCCGACCAGCTCAAGGGAGCCTTCACACGAATGTTTCAACTCCTGTACAGTGCCATACTCCTGGAAGGTGTCGACCATTGTACCGACGCCTAAGAAGTTAGGCCAAATCACCAAATGACTTTCGACCAGTGGCCCTCACGACCCTTTTGGCCATATGCATGAAAAGGCCTGTAAGTAAGCACCTTACCCTTTCCATAGCACATCAACTGGACCCGTTACAGTTTTCCTATAAGGCACAGGGGGACTGAGGATGCTACCCTGACCTTGGTGAACATGGTGGCTAGTCACCTTCAACATGGAAAATCATATGTACACATTTTATTTATTGATTTTAGTTCAGCTTTCAATACAATGCAAATACACACACTGCTGAAACGACTACTGGACCTGAATGTCAACGGAGGCCTCGCAGGTTAGATCAAGGACTGTTAACCGACCGCCCACAGAGGGTCCTCATGAATGGGGCCCTTTCTGATGAACTGACTCTGAACACAGGGGTGCCCCAGGGGTGTGTCCTTTCACCGTTGTTGTTCTCTATCTACACCAATGAGATGAAGATCCAAGGAAACAATGAACTTTTTCAAGTACGCAGATGACATGGCTCTGGTAGGAATCTTTTTTTAAAGATACTATCAAATGGGGACAGCTATTTTAAAGTGCCCCCCACATCAATGTGGAAAAGACAACGGAGGATCATCAATGGCAACAACTTTCCTCGAGTTTCCTCGAGTTCTGCGAGCGAAACTGAAGGGAAGCCGCCATCTAAAATTCCAAATTTAACATTGGAGGGGGACGTTTTTATAACTATGTCTCCAGAAGATAGAGCGTTGCTTACAAGCATGAGCGAGCAGTTAAAAAAAACTGGATCTATTGCCTA